>NW_027411778.1:0-600000 GCF_047663935.1 Musca autumnalis
AAGTTAGTTTAGTTTAATTTCCGTTAATTTAAAAATTTGAATTGTAACGTAAAGTCTTATTACGCAGTTACTTTATTTAAGCAACAACAACTACCATGTAGAACTCTCTTCATTATTCTGGATGTTACTTTACCTTTTATTAATGTGCGTTTGTTTTGTTTTGCAACAATCATGTAATTATTGTTTAGTTTGTTACTTCTTTATTTCTTGAATTTGTTTGTTGTTGTAATTACGTCACTCGTATTTCACCCATGTATGTATGTGAATGTGGTTGTTCGCTTATTGCGAATGTGCGTCTGTGTGTTCGTTGCACAGATTCGAGATGTTGCCAGATTTTGTGTATAATTCTAGACCAAGGAGATTTTGGGTATAAATATGAGATGCCGGCCAAACAGTGAGCAGTTGTGAATTTTATACCGAAGTGTAAACATCGACTAGTAAAGAAGTAAAGTAAAGCTGTGTACTTAGCTATAACAGTCAGTTCCGAATAAGTTTAATAAAGTAAATAAAGCATTGTAGAAACGTAATCTAAAACGAACCCTGTTTTATTTGGTACAAATCGTATCGGGGAATAAAACAACGTCTACACGGAGATTAGTTAAACCTAATTCCGTAACAATATTATAGGTCACGATATATTTGCTGTCATATGTACATGTGATTGATTTGACAAAGCTGGCCCTTGTATTTCGTGAGACTTGGATGCTTCTGCAGCTATTTTCGAAACGGAACTCGATATCATCATATAATTTGCATGGATTGTGTGTCAAAGTTTGTTTAACAAACGACGTAAGAAACGAGACTGTAGATATTATAGGTCACGATATATTTGCTGTCATATGGACATGTGATTGATTTGACAAAGCTGGCCCTTGTATTTCGTGAGACTTGGATGCTTCTGCATCTATTTTCGAAACGGAACTCGATATCATCATATAAATTGCATGGATTGTGTGTCAAAGTTTGTTTAACAAACGACGTAAGAAACGAGACTGTAGATTTTATAGGTCACGATATATTTGCTGTCATATGGACATGTGATTGATTTGACAAAGCTGGCCCTTGTATTTCGTGAGACTTGGATGCTTCTGCATCTATTTTCGAAACGGAACTCGATATCATCATATAAATTGCATGGATTGTGTGTCAAAGTTTGTTTAACAAACGACGTAAGAAACGAGACTGTAGATTTTATAGGTCTCGATATATTTGCTGTCATATGGACATGTGATTGATTTGACAAAGCTGGCCCTTGTATTTCGTGAGACTTGGATGCTTCTGCATCTATTTTCGAAACGGAACTCGATATCATCATATAAATTGCATGGATTGTGTGTCAAAGTTTGCTTAACAAACGACGTAAGAAACGAGACTGTAGATTTTATAGGTCTCGATATATTTGCTGTCATATGGACATGTGATTGATTTGACAAAGCTGGCCCTTGTATTTCGTGAGACTTGGATGCTTCTGCATCTATTTTCGAAACGGAACTCGATATCATCATATAAATTGCATGGATTGTGTGTCAAAGTTTGTTTAACAAACGACGTAAGAAACGAGACTGTAGATATTATAGGTCACGATATATTTGCTGTCATATGGACATGTGATTGATTTGACAAAGCTGGCCCTTGTATTTCGTGAGACTTGGATGCTTCTGCATCTATTTTCGAAACGGAACTCGATATCATCATATAAATTGCATGGATTGTGTGTCAAAGTTTGTTTAGCAAACGACGTAAGAAACGAGACTGTAGATATTATAGGTCACGATATATTTGCTGTCATATGGACATGTGATTGATTTGACAAAGCTGGCCCTTGTATTTCGTGAGACTTGGATGCTTCTGCATCTATTTTCGAAACGGAACTCGATATCATCATATAAATTGCATGGATTGTGTGTCAAAGTTTGTTTAACAAACGACGTAAGAAACGAGACTGTAGATTTTATAGGTCACGATATATTTGCTGTCATATGGACATGTGATTGATTTGACAAAGCTGGCCCTTGTATTTCGTGAGACTTGGATGCTTCTGCATCTATTTTCGAAACGGAACTCGATATCATCATATAAATTGCATGGATTGTGTGTCAAAGTTTGTTTAACAAACGACGTAAGAAACGAGACTGTAGATTTTATAGGTCACGATATATTTGCTGTCATATGGACATGTGATTGATTTGACAAAGCTGGCCCTTGTATTTCGTGAGACTTGGATGCTTCTGCATCTATTTTCGAAACGGAACTCGATATCATCATATAAATTGCATGGATTGTGTGTCAAAGTTTGTTTAACAAACGACGTAAGAAACGAGACTGTAGATTTTATAGGTCACGATATATTTGATGTCATATGGACATGTGATTGATTTGACAAAGCTGGCCCTTTTATTTCGTGAGACTTGGATGCTTCTGCATCTATTTTCGAAACGGAACTCGATATCATCATATAAATTGCATGGATTGTGTGTCAAAGTTTGTTTAACAAACGACGTAAGAAACGAGACTGTAGATTTTATAGGTCTCGATATATTTGCTGTCATATGGACATGTGATTGATTTGACAAAGCTGGCCCTTGTATTTCGTGAGACTTGGATGCTTCTGCATCTATTTTCGAAACGGAACTCGATATCATCATATAAATTGCATGGATTGTGTGTCAAAGTTTGGTTTACAAACGACGTAAGAAACGAGACTGTAGATTTTATAGGTCTCGATATATTTGCTGTCATATGGACATGTGATTGATTTGACAAAGCTGGCCCTTGTATTTCGTGAGACTTGGATGCTTCTGCATCTATTTTCGAAACGGAACTCGATATCATCATATAAATTGCATGGATTGTGTGTCAAAGTTTGTTTAACAAACGACGTAAGAAACGAGACTGTAGATATTATAGGTCACGATATATTTGCTGTCATATGGACATGTGATTGATTTGACAAAGCTGGCCCTTGTATTTCGTGAGACTTGGATGCTTCTGCATCTATTTTCGAAACGGAACTCGATATCATCATATAAATTGCATGGATTGTGTGTCAAAGTTTGTTTAGCAAACGACGTAAGAAACGAGACTGTAGATATTATAGGTCACGATATATTTGCTGTCATATGGACATGTGATTGATTTGACAAAGCTGGCCCTTGTATTTCGTGAGACTTTGATGCTTCTGCATCTATTTTCGAAACGGAACTCGATATCATCATATAAATTGCATGGATTGTGTGTCAAAGTTTGTTTAACAAACGACGTAAGAAACGAGACTGTAGATTTTATAGGTCACGATATATTTGCTGTCATATGGACATGTGATTGATTTGACAAAGCTGGCCCTTGTATTTCGTGAGACTTGGATGCTTCTGCATCTATTTTCGAAACGGAACTCGATATCATCATATAAATTGCATGGGTTGTGTGTCAAAGTTTGTTTAGCAAACGACGTAAGAAACGAGACTGTAGATATTATAGGTCACGATATATTTGCTGTCATATGGACATGTGATTGATTTGACAAAGCTGGCCCTTGTATTTCGTGAGACTTGGATGCTTCTGCATCTATTTTCGAAACGGAACTCGATATCATCATATAAATTGCATGGATTGTGTGTCAAAGTTTGTTTAACAAACGACGTAAGAAACGAGACTGTAGATTTTATAGGTCTCGATATATTTGCTGTCATATGGACATGTGATTGATTTGACAAAGCTGGCCCTTGTATTTCGTGAGACTTGGATGCTTCTGCATCTATTTTCGAAACGGAACTCGATATCATCATATAAATTGCATGGATTGTGTGTCAAAGTTTGCTTAACAAACGACGTAAGAAACGAGACTGTAGATTTTATAGGTCTCGATATATTTGCTGTCATATGGACATGTGATTGATTTGACAAAGCTGGCCCTTGTATTTCGTGAGACTTGGATGCTTCTGCATCTATTTTCGAAACGGAACTCGATATCATCATATAAATTGCATGGATTGTGTGTCAAAGTTTGTTTAACAAACGACGTAAGAAACGAGACTGTAGATATTATAGGTCACGATATATTTGCTGTCATATGGACATGTGATTGATTTGACAAAGCTGGCCCTTGTATTTCGTGAGACTTGGATGCTTCTGCATCTATTTTCGAAACGGAACTCGATATCATCATATAAATTGCATGGATTGTGTGTCAAAGTTTGTTTAGCAAACGACGTAAGAAACGAGACTGTAGATATTATAGGTCACGATATATTTGCTGTCATATGGACATGTGATTGATTTGACAAAGCTGGCCCTTGTATTTCGTGAGACTTGGATGCTTCTGCATCTATTTTCGAAACGGAACTCGATATCATCATATAAATTGCATGGATTGTGTGTCAAAGTTTGTTTAACAAACGACGTAAGAAACAAGACTGTAGATTTTATAGGTCACGATATATTTGCTGTCATATGGACATGTGATTGATTTGACAAAGCTGGCCCTTGTATTTCGTGAGACTTGGATGCTTCTGCATCTATTTTCGAAACGGAACTCGATATCATCATATAAATTGCATGGATTGTGTGTCAAAGTTTGTTTAACAAACGACGTAAGAAACGAGACTGTAGATTTTATAGGTCACGATATATTTGCTGTCATATGGACATGTGATTGATTTGACAAAGCTGGCCCTTGTATTTCGTGAGACTTGGATGCTTCTGCATCTATTTTCGAAACGGAACTCGATATCATCATATAAATTGCATGGATTGTGTGTCAAAGTTTGTTTAACAAACGACGTAAGAAACGAGACTGTAGATTTTATAGGTCACGATATATTTGATGTCATATGGACATGTGATTGATTTGACAAAGCTGGCCCTTTTATTTCGTGAGACTTGGATGCTTCTGCATCTATTTTCGAAACGGAACTCGATATCATCATATAAATTGCATGGATTGTGTGTCAAAGTTTGTTTAACAAACGACGTAAGAAACGAGACTGTAGATTTTATAGGTCTCCATATATTTGCTGTCATATGGACATGTGATTGATTTGACAAAGCTGGCCCTTGTATTTCGTGAGACTTGGATGCTTCTGCATCTATTTTCGAAACGGAACTCGATATCATCATATAAATTGCATGGATTGTGTGTCAAAGTTTGCTTAACAAACGACGTAAGAAACGAGACTGTAGATATTATAGGTTACGATATATTTGCTGTCATATGGACATGTGATTGATTTGACAAAGGTGGCCCTTGTATTTCGTGAGACTTGGATGCTTCTGCATCTATTTTCGAAACGGAACTCGATATCATCATATAAATTGCATGGATTGTGTGTCAAAGTTTGTTTAACACACGACGTAAGAAACGAGACTGTAGATTTTATAGGTCTCGATATATTTGCTGTCATATGGACATGTGATTGATTTGACAAAGCTGGCCCTTGTATTTCGTGAGACTTGGATGCTTCTGCATCTATTTTCGAAACGGAACTCGATATCATCATATAAATTGCATGGATTGTGTGTCAAAGTTTGTTTAGCAAACGACGTAAGAAATGAGACTGTAGATATTATAGGTCACGATATATTTGCTGTCATATGGACATGTGATTGATTTGACAAAACTGACCCTTGTATTTCGTGAGACTTGGATGCTTCTGCATCTATTTTCGAAACGGAACTCGATATCATCATATAAATTGCATGGATTGTGTGTCAAAGTTTGTTTAACAAACGACGTAAGAAACGAGACTGTAGATTTTATAGGTCACGATATATTTGCTGTCATATGGACATGCGATTGATTTGACAAAGGTGGCCCTTGTATTTCGTGAGACTTGGATGCTTCTGCATCTATTTTCGAAACGGAACTCGATATCATCATATAAATTGCATGGATTGTGTGTCAAAGTTTGTTTAACAAACGACGTCAGAAACGAGACTGTAGATATTATAGGTCTCGATATATTTGCTGTCATATGGACAAGTGATTGATTTGACAAAGCTGGCCCTTGTATTTCGTGAGACTTGGATGCTTCTGCATCTATTTTCGAAACGGAACTCGATATCATCATATAAATTGCATGGATTGTGTGTCAAAGTTTGTTTAACAAACGACGTAAGAAACGAGACTGTACATATTATAGGTCACGATATATATGCTGTCATATGGACATGTGATTGATTTGACAAAGGTGGCCCTTGTATTTCGTGAGACTTGGATGCTTCTGCATCTATTTTCGAAACGGAACTCGATATCATCATATAAATTGCATGGATTGTGTGTCAAAGTTTGCTTAACAAACGACGTAAGAAACGAGACTGTACATATTATAGGTCACGATATATTTGCTGTCATATGGACATGTGATTGATTTGACAAAGCTGGCCCTTGTATTTCGTGAGACTTGGATGCTTCTGCATCTATTTTCGAAACGGAACTCGATATCATCATATAAATTGCATGGATTGTGTGTCAAAGTTTGTTTAACAAACGACGTAAGAAACGAGACTGTAGATTTTATAGGTCACGATATATTTGCTGTCATATGGACATGTGATTGATTTGACAAAGCTGGCCCTTGTATTTCGTGAGACTTGGATGCTTCTGCATCTATTTTCGAAACGGAACTCGATATCATCATATAAATTGCATGGATTGTGTGTCAAAGTTTGTTTAACAAACGACGTAAGAAACGAGACTGTAGATTTTATAGGTCACGATATATTTGCTGTCATATGGACATGTGATTGATTTGACAAAGCTGGCCCTTGTATTTCGTGAGACTTGGATGCTTCTGCATCTATTTTCGAAACGGAACTCGATATCATCATATAAATTGCATGGATTGTGTGTCAAAGTTTGTTTAACAAACGACGTCAGAAACGAGACTGTAGATATTATAGGTCTCGATATATTTGCTGTCATATGGACATGTGATTGATTTGACAAATCTGGCCCTTGTATTTCGTGAGACTTGGATGCTTCTGCATCTATTTTCGAAACGGAACTCGATATCATCATATAAATTGCATGGATTGTGTGTTAAAGTTTGTTTAACAAACGACGTAAGAAACGAGACTGTAGATATTATAGGTCTCGATATATTTGCTGTCATATGGACATGTGATTGATTTGACAAAGCTAGCCCTTGTATTTCGTGAGACTTGGATGCTTCTGCATCTATTTTCGAAACGGAACTCGATATCATCATATAAATTGCATGGATTGTGTGTGTGTGTGTTTGTTTAACAAACGACGTAAGAAACGAGACTAGATATTATAGGTCACGATATATTTGCTGTCATATGGACATGTGATTGATTTGACAAAGGTGGCCCTTGTATTTCGTGAGACATGGATGCTTCTGCAGCTATTTTCGAAACGGAACTCGATATCATCATATAAATTGCATTAATTGTGTGTTAAAATTTTTTCTAACAAACGACGTAAGAAACGAGACTGTAGATATTATAGGTCTCGATATATTTGCTGTCATATGGACATGTGATTGATTTGACAAAGGTGGCCCTTGTATTTCGTGAGACTTGGATGCTTCTGCATCTATTTTCGAAACGGAACTCGATATCATCATATAAATTGCATGGATTGTGTGTCAAAGTTTGTTGAACAAACGACGTAAGAAACGAGACTGTAGATTTTATAGGTCACGATATATTTGCTGTCATATGGACATGTGATTGATTTGACAAAGCTGGCCCTTGTATTTCGTGAGACTTGGATGCTTCTGCATCTATTTTCGAAACGGAACTCGATATCATCATATAAATTGCATGGACTGTGTGTCAAAGTTTGCTTAACAAATGCCGTAAGAAACGAGACTGTAGATAATATAGGTCACGATATATTTGCTGTCATATGGACATGTGATTGATTTGCAAAGCTGGCCCTTGTATTTCGTGAGACTTGGATGCTTCTGCATCTATTTTCGAAACGGAACTCGATATCATCATATAAATTGCATGGATTATGTGTCAAAGTTTGCTTAACAAATGCTGTAAGAAACGAGACTGTAGATATTATAGGTCACGATATATTTGCTGTCATATGGACATGTGATTGATTTGACAAAGCTGGCCCTTGTATTTCGTGAGACTTGGATGCTTCTGCATCTATTTTCGAAACGGAACTCGATATCATCATATAAATTGCATGGACTGTGTGTCAAAGTTTGCTTAACAAACGACGTAAGAAACGAGACTGTAGATTTTATAGGTCACGATATATTTGCTGTCATATGGACATGTGATTGATTTGACAAAGCTGGCCCTTGTATTTCGTGAGACTTGGATGCTTCTGCATCTATTTTCGAAACGGATCTCGATATCATCATATAAATTGCATGGATTGTGTGTCAAAGTTTGTTTAACAAACGACGTAAGAAACGAGACTGTAGATATTATAGGTCACGATATATTTGCTGTCATATGGACATGTGATTGATTTGACAAAGCTGGCCCTTGTATTTCGTGAGACTTGGATGCTTCTGCATCTATTTTCGAAACGGAACTCGATATCATCATATAAATTGCATGGATTATGTGTCAAAGTTTGCTTAACAAATGCCGTAAGAAACGAGACTGTAGATATTATAGGTCACGATATATTTGCTGTCATATGGACATGTGATTGATTTGACAAAGCTGGCCCTTGTATTTCGTGAGACTTGGATGCTTCTGCATCTATTTTCGAAACGGAACTCGATATCATCATATAAATTGCATGGATTATGTGTCAAAGTTTGCTTAACAAATGCCGTAAGAAACGAGACTGTAGATATTATAGGTCACGATATATTTGCTGTCATATGGACATGTGATTGATTTGACAAAGCTGGCCCTTGTATTTCGTGAGACTTGGATGCTTCTGCATCTATTTTCGAAACGGAACTCGATATCATCATATAAATTGCATGGATTGTGTGTCAAAGTTTGTTTAACAAACGACGTAAGAAACGAGACTGTAGATTTTATAGGTCACGATATATTTGCTGTCATATGGACATGTGATTGATTTGACAAAGCTGGCCCTTGTATTTCGTGAGACTTGGATGCTTCTGCATCTATTTTCGAAACGGAACTCGATATCATCATATAAATTGCATGGACTGTGTGTCAAAGTTTGCTTAACAAACGACTTAAGAAACGAGACTGTAGATATTATAGGTCACGATATATTTGCTGTCATATGGACATGTGATTGATTTGACAAAGCTGGCCCTTGTATTTCGTGAGACTTGGATGCTTCTGCATCTATTTTCGAAACGGAACTCGATATCATCATATAAATTGCATGGATTGTGTGTCAAAGTTTGTTTAACAAACGACGTAAGAAACGAGACTGTAGATTTTATAGGTCACGATATATTTGCTGTCATATGGACATGTGATTGATTTGACAAAGCTGGCCCTTGTATTTCGTGAGACTTGGATGCTTCTGCATCTATTTTCGAAACGGAACTCGATATCATCATATAAATTGCATGGATTGTGTGTCAAAGTTTGTTTAACAAACGACGTAAGAAACGAGACTGTAGATTTTATAGGTCTCGATATATTTGCTGTCATATGGACATGTGATTGATTTGACAAAGCTGGCCCTTGTATTTCGTGAGACTTGGATGCTTCTGCATCTATTTTCGGAACGGAACTCGATATCATCATATAAATTGCATGGACTGTGTGTCAAAGTTTGCTTAACAAACGACGTAAGAAACGAGACTGTAGATTTTATAGGTCACGATATATTTGCTGTCATATGGACATGTGATTGATTTGACAAAGCTGGCCCTTGTATTTCGTGAGACTTGGATGCTTCTGCATCTATTTTCGAAACGGAACTCGATATCATCATATAAATTGCATGGATTGTGTGTCAAAGTTTGTTTAACAAACGACGTAAGAAACGAGACTGTAGATATTATAGGTCACGATATATTTGCTGTCATATGGACATGTGATTGATTTGACAAAGCTGGCCCTTGTATTTCGTGAGACTTGGATGCTTCTGCATCTATTTTCGAAACGGAACTCGATATCATCATATAAATTGCATGGATTGTGTGTCAAAGTTTGTTTAACAAACGACGTAAGGAACGAGACTGTAGATTTTATAGGTCTCGATATATTTGCTGTCATATGGACATGTGATTGATTTGACAAAGCTGGCCCTTGTATTTCGTGAGACTTGGATGCTTCTGCATCTATTTTCGAAACGGAACTCGATATCATCATATAAATTGCATGGATTGTGTGTCAAAGTTTGTCTAACAAACGACGTAAGAAACGAGACTGTAGATATTATAGGTCACGATATATTTGCTGTCATATGGACATGTGATTGATTTGACAAAGCTGGCCCTTGTATTTCGTGAGACTTGGATGCTTCTGCATCTATTTTCGAAACGGAACTCGATATCATCATATAAATTGCATGGATTGTGTGTCAAAGTTTGCTTAACAAATGCCGTAAGAAACGAGACTGTAGATATTATAGGTCACGATATATTTGCTGTCATATGGACATGTGATTGATTTGACAAAGCTGGCCCTTGTATTTCGTGAGACTTGGATGCTTCTGCATCTATTTTCGAAACGGAACTCGATATCATCATATAAATTGCATGGATTATGTATCAAAGTTTGCTTAACAAATGCCGTAAGAAACGAGACTGTAGATATTATAGGTCACGATATATTTGCCGTCATATGGACATGTGATTGATTTGACAAAGCAGGCCCTTGTATTTCGTGAGACTTGGATGCTTCTGCATCTATTTTCGAAACGGAACTCGATATCATCATATAAATTGCATGGATTGTGTGTCAAAGTTTGTTTAACAAACGACGTAAGAAACGAGACTGTAGATATTATAGGTCACGATATATTTGCTGTCATATGGACATGTGATTGATTTGACAAAGGTGGCCCTTGTATTTCGTGAGACTTGGATGCTTCTGCATCTATTTTCGAAACGGAACTCGATATCATCATATAAATTGCATGGATTGTGTGTCAAAGTTTGTTTAACAAACGACGTAAGAAACGAGACTGTAGATATTATAGGTCACGATATATTTGCTGTCATATGGACATGTGATTGATTTGACAAAGCTGGCCCTTGTATTTCGTGAGACTTGGATGCTTCTGCAGCTATTTTCGAAACAGAACTCGATATCATCATATAAATTCCATGGATTGTGTGTCAAAGTTTGTCTAACAAACGACGTAAGAAACGAGACTGTAGATATTATAGGTCACGATATATTTGCTGTCATATGGACATGTGATTGATTTGACAAAGCTGGCCCTTGTATTTCGTGAGACTTGGATGCTTCTGCATCTATTTTCGAAACGGAACTCGATATCATCATATAAATTGCATGGATTGTGTGTAAAAGTTTGTCTAACAAACGACGTAAGAAACGAGACTGTAGATTTTATAGGTCACGATATATTTGCTGTCATATGGACATGTGATTGATTTGACAAAGCTGGCCTTTGTATTTCGTGAGACTTGGATGCTTCTGCATCTATTTTCGAAACGGAACTCGATATCATCATATAAATTGCATGGATTGTGTGTCAAAGTTTGTTTAACAAACGACGTAAGATACGAGACTGTAGATATTATAGGTCACGATATATTTGCTGTCATATGGACATGTGATTGATTTGACAAAGCTGGCCCTTGTATTTCGTGAGACTTGGATGCTTCTGCATCTATTTTCGAAACGGAACTCGATATCATCATATAAATTGCATGGATTGTGTGTCAAAGTTTGTTTAACAAACGACGTAAGAAACGAGACTGTAGATTTTATAGGTCACGATATATTTGCTGTCATATGGACATGTGATTGATTTGACAAAGCTGGCCCTTGTATTTCGTGAGACTTGGATGCTTCTGCATCTATTTTCGAAACGGAACTCGATATCATCATATAAATTGCATGGATTGTGTGTCAAAGTTTGTTTAACAAATGCCGTAAGAAACAAGACTGTAGATATTATAGGTCTCGATATATTTGCTGTCATATGGACATGTGATTGATTTGACAAAGCTGGCCCTTGTATTTCGTGAGACTTGGATGCTTCTGCATCTATTTTCGAAACGGAACTCGATATCATCATATAAATTGCATGGATTGTGTGTCAAAGTTTGTTTAACAAACGACGTAAGAAACGAGACTGTAGATTTTATAGGTCTCGATATATTTGCTGTCATATGGACATGTGATTGATTTGACAAAGCTGGCCCTTGTATTTCGTGAGACTTGGATGCTTCTGCATCTATTTTCGAAACGGAACTCGATATCATCATATAAATTGCATGGATTGTGTGTCAAAGTTTGTTTAACAAACGACGTAAGAAACGAGACTGTAGATTTTATAGGTCACGATATATTTGCTGTCATATGGACATGTGATTGATTTGACAAAGCTGGCCCTTGTATTTCGTGAGACTTGGATGCTTCTGCATCTATTTTCGAAACGGAACTCGATATCATCATATAAATTGCATGGATTGTGTGTCAAAGTTTGTTTAACAAACGACGTAAGAAACGAGACTGTAGATATTATAGGTCACGATATATTTGCTGTCATATGGACATGTGATTGATTTGACAAAGCTGGCCCTTGTATTTCGTGAGACTTGGATGCTTCTGCATCTATTTTCGAAACGGAACTCGATATCATCATATAAATTGCATGGATTGTGTGTCAAAGTTTGTCTAACAAACGACGTAAGAAACGAGACTGTAGATATTATAGGTCACGATATATTTGCTGTCATATGGACATGTGATTGATTTGACAAAGCTGGCCCTTGTATTTCGTGAGACTTGGATGCTTCTGCATCTATTTTCGAAACGGAACTCGATATCATCATATAAATTGCATGGATTGTGTGTCAAAGTTTGTTTAACAAACGACGTATGAAACGAGACTGTAGATTTTATAGGTCTCGATATATTTGCTGTCATATGGACATGTGATTGATTTGACAAAGCTGGCCCTTGTATTTCGTGAGACTTGGATGCTTCTGCATCTATTTTCGAAACGGAACTCGATATCATCATATAAATTGCATGGATTGTGTGTCAAAGTTTGTTTAACAAACGACGTAAGAAACGAGACTGTAGATTTTATAGGTCACGATATATTTGCTGTCATATGGACATGTGATTGATTTGACAAAGCTGGCCCTTGTATTTCGTGAGACTTGGATGCTTCTGCATCTATTTTCGAAACGGAACTCGATATCATCATATAAATTGCATGGATTGTGTGTCAATGTTTGTTTAACAAACGACGTAAGAAACGAGACTGTAGATATTATAGGTCACGATATATTTGCTGTCATATGGACATGTGATTGATTTAACAAAGCTGGCCCTTGTATTTCGTGAGACTTGGATGCTTCTGCATCTATTTTCGAAACGGAACTCGATATCATCATATAAATTGCATGGATTGTGTGTCAAAGTTTGTTTAACAAACGACGTATGAAACGAGACTGTAGATTTTATAGGTCTCGATATATTTGCTGTCATATGGACATGTGATTGATTTGACAAAGCTGGCCCTTGTATTTCGTGAGACTTGGATGCTTCTGCATCTCTTTTCGAAACGGAACTCGATATCATCATATAAATTGCATGGATTGTGTGTCAAAGTTTGTTTAACAAACGACGTATGAAACGAGACTGTAGATTTTATAGGTCTCGATATATTTGGTGTCATATGGACATGTGATTGATTTGACAAAGCTGGCCCTTGTATTTCGTGAGACTTGGATGCTTCTGCATCTATTTTCGAAACGGAACTCGATATCATCATATAAATTGCATGGATTGTGTGTCAAAGTTTGTTTAACAAACGACGTAAGAAACGAGACTGTAGATTTTATAGGTCACGATATATTTGCTGTCATATGGACATGTGATTGATTTGACAAAGCTGGCCCTTGTATTTCGTGAGACTTGGATGCTTCTGCATCTATTTTCGAAACGGAACTCGATATCATCATATAAATTGCATGGATTGTGTGTCAAAGTTTGTTTAACAAACGACGTAAGAAACGAGACTGTAGATTTTATAGGTCACGATATATTTGCTGTCATATGGACATGTGATTGATTTGACAAAGCTGGCCCTTGTATTTCGTGAGACTTGGATGCTTCTGCATCTATTTTCGAAACGGAACTCGATATCATCATATAAATTGCATGGATTGTGTGTCAAAGTTTGTCTAACAAACGACGTAAGAAACGAGACTGTAGATATTATAGGTCACGATATATTTGCTGTCATATGGACATGTGATTGATTTGACAAAGCTGGCCCTTGTATTTCGTGAGACTTGGATGCTTCTGCATCTATTTTCGAAACGGAACTCGATATCATCATATAAATTGCATGGATTGTGTGTAAAAGTTTGTCTAACAAACGACGTAAGAAACGAGACTGTAGATTTTATAGGTCACGATATATTTGCTGTCATATGGACATGTGATTGATTTGACAAAGCTGGCCTTTGTATTTCGTGAGACTTGGATGCTTCTGCATCTATTTTCGAAACGGAACTCGATATCATCATATAAATTGCATGGATTGTGTGTCAAAGTTTGTTTAACAAACGACGTAAGATACGAGACTGTAGATATTATAGGTCACGATATATTTGCTGTCATATGGACATGTGATTGATTTGACAAAGCTGGCCCTTGTATTTCGTGAGACTTGGATGCTTCTGCATCTATTTTCGAAACGGAACTCGATATCATCATATAAATTGCATGGATTGTGTGTCAAAGTTTGTTTAACAAACGACGTAAGAAACGAGACTGTAGATTTTATAGGTCACGATATATTTGCTGTCATATGGACATGTGATTGATTTGACAAAGCTGGCCCTTGTATTTCGTGAGACTTGGATGCTTCTGCATCTATTTTCGAAACGGAACTCGATATCATCATATAAATTGCATGGATTGTGTGTCAAAGTTTGTTTAACAAATGCCGTAAGAAACAAGACTGTAGATATTATAGGTCTCGATATATTTGCTGTCATATGGACATGTGATTGATTTGACAAAGCTGGCCCTTGTATTTCGTGAGACTTGGATGCTTCTGCATCTATTTTCGAAACGGAACTCGATATCATCATATAAATTGCATGGATTGTGTGTCAAAGTTTGTTTAACAAACGACGTAAGAAACGAGACTGTAGATTTTATAGGTCTCGATATATTTGCTGTCATATGGACATGTGATTGATTTGACAAAGCTGGCCCTTGTATTTCGTGAGACTTGGATGCTTCTGCATCTATTTTCGAAACGGAACTCGATATCATCATATAAATTGCATGGATTGTGTGTCAAAGTTTGTTTAACAAACGACGTAAGAAACGAGACTGTAGATTTTATAGGTCACGATATATTTGCTGTCATATGGACATGTGATTGATTTGACAAAGCTGGCCCTTGTATTTCGTGAGACTTGGATGCTTCTGCATCTATTTTCGAAACGGAACTCGATATCATCATATAAATTGCATGGATTGTGTGTCAAAGTTTGTTTAACAAACGACGTAAGAAACGAGACTGTAGATATTATAGGTCACGATATATTTGCTGTCATATGGACATGTGATTGATTTGACAAAGCTGGCCCTTGTATTTCGTGAGACTTGGATGCTTCTGCATCTATTTTCGAAACGGAACTCGATATCATCATATAAATTGCATGGATTGTGTGTCAAAGTTTGTCTAACAAACGACGTAAGAAACGAGACTGTAGATATTATAGGTCACGATATATTTGCTGTCATATGGACATGTGATTGATTTGACAAAGCTGGCCCTTGTATTTCGTGAGACTTGGATGCTTCTGCATCTATTTTCGAAACGGAACTCGATATCATCATATAAATTGCATGGATTGTGTGTCAAAGTTTGTTTAACAAACGACGTATGAAACGAGACTGTAGATTTTATAGGTCTCGATATATTTGCTGTCATATGGACATGTGATTGATTTGACAAAGCTGGCCCTTGTATTTCGTGAGACTTGGATGCTTCTGCATCTATTTTCGAAACGGAACTCGATATCATCATATAAATTGCATGGATTATGTGTCAAAGTTTGTTTAACAAACGACGTAAGAAACGAGACTGTAGATTTTATAGGTCACGATATATTTGCTGTCATATGGACATGTGATTGATTTGACAAAGCTGGCCCTTGTATTTCGTGAGACTTGGATGCTTCTGCATCTATTTTCGAAACGGAACTCGATATCATCATATAAATTGCATGGATTGTGTGTCAATGTTTGTTTAACAAACGACGTAAGAAACGAGACTGTAGATATTATAGGTCACGATATATTTGCTGTCATATGGACATGTGATTGATTTAACAAAGCTGGCCCTTGTATTTCGTGAGACTTGGATGCTTCTGCATCTATTTTCGAAACGGAACTCGATATCATCATATAAATTGCATGGATTGTGTGTCAAAGTTTGTTTAACAAACGACGTATGAAACGAGACTGTAGATTTTATAGGTCTCGATATATTTGCTGTCATATGGACATGTGATTGATTTGACAAAGCTGGCCCTTGTATTTCGTGAGACTTGGATGCTTCTGCATCTCTTTTCGAAACGGAACTCGATATCATCATATAAATTGCATGGATTGTGTGTCAAAGTTTGTTTAACAAACGACGTATGAAACGAGACTGTAGATTTTATAGGTCTCGATATATTTGGTGTCATATGGACATGTGATTGATTTGACAAAGCTGGCCCTTGTATTTCGTGAGACTTGGATGCTTCTGCATCTATTTTCGAAACGGAACTCGATATCATCATATAAATTGCATGGATTGTGTGTCAAAGTTTGTTTAACAAACGACGTAAGAAACGAGACTGTAGATTTTATAGGTCACGATATATTTGCTGTCATATGGACATGTGATTGATTTGACAAAGCTGGCCCTTGTATTTCGTGAGACTTGGATGCTTCTGCATCTATTTTCGAAACGGAACTCGATATCATCATATAAATTGCATGGATTGTGTGTCAATGTTTGTTTAACAAACGACGTAAGAAACGAGACTGTAGATATTATAGGTCACGATATATTTGCTGTCATATGGACATGTGATTGATTTGACAAAGCTGGCCCTTGTATTTCGTGAGACTTGGATGCTTCTGCATCTATTTTCGAAACGGAACTCGATATCATCATATAAATTGCATGGATTGTGTGTCAAAGTTTGTCTAACAAACGACGTAAGAAACGAGACTGTAGATATTATAGGTCACGATATATTTGCTGTCATATGGACATGTGATTGATTTGACAAAGCTGGCCCTTGTATTTCGTGAGACTTGGATGCTTCTGCATCTATTTTCGAAACGGAACTCGATATCATCATATAAATTGCATGGATTGTGTGTCAAAGTTTGTCTAACAAACGACGTAAGAAACGAGACTGTAGATATTATAGGTCACGATATATTTGCTGTCATATGGACATGTGATTGATTTGACAAAGCTGGCCCTTGTATTTCGTGAGACTTGGATGCTTCTGCATCTATTTTCGAAACGGAACTCGATGTCATCATATAAATTGCATGGATTGTGTGTCAAAGTTTGTTTAACAAATGCCGTAAGAAACAAGACTGTAGATATTATAGGTCTCGATATATTTGCTGTCATATGGACATGTGATTGATTTGACAAAGCTGGCCCTTGTATTTCGTGAGACTTGGATGCTTCTGCATCTATTTTCGAAACGGAACTCGATATCATCATATAAATTGCATGGATTGTGTGTCAAAGTTTGTTTAACAAACGACGTAAGAAACGAGACTGTAGATTTTATAGGTCTCGATATATTTGCTGTCATATGGACATGTGATTGATTTGACAAAGCTGGCCCTTGTATTTCGTGAGACTTGGATGCTTCTGCATCTATTTTCGAAACGGAACTCGATATCATCATATAAATTGCATGGATTGTGTGTCAAAGTTTGTTTAACAAACGACGTAAGAAACGAGACTGTAGATTTTATAGGTCACGATATATTTGCTGTCATATGGACATGTGATTGATTTGACAAAGCTGGCCCTTGTATTTCGTGAGACTTGGATGCTTCTGCATCTATTTTCGAAACGGAACTCGATATCATCATATAAATTGCATGGATTGTGTGTCAAAGTTTGTTTAACAAACGACGTAAGAAACGAGACTGTAGATATTATAGGTCACGATATATTTGCTGTCATATGGACATGTGATTGATTTGACAAAGCTGGCCCTTGTATTTCGTGAGACTTGGATGCTTCTGCATCTATTTTCGAAACGGAACTCGATATCATCATATAAATTGCATGGATTGTGTGTCAAAGTTTGTCTAACAAACGACGTAAGAAACGAGACTGTAGATATTATAGGTCACGATATATTTGCTGTCATATGGACATGTGATTGATTTGACAAAGCTGGCCCTTGTATTTCGTGAGACTTGGATGCTTCTGCATCTATTTTCGAAACGGAACTCGATATCATCATATAAATTGCATGGATTGTGTGTCAAAGTTTGTTTAACAAACGACGTATGAAACGAGACTGTAGATTTTATAGGTCTCGATATATTTGCTGTCATATGGACATGTGATTGATTTGACAAAGCTGGCCCTTGTATTTCGTGAGACTTGGATGCTTCTGCATCTATTTTCGAAACGGAACTCGATATCATCATATAAATTGCATGGATTGTGTGTCAAAGTTTGTTTAACAAACGACGTAAGAAACGAGACTGTAGATTTTATAGGTCACGATATATTTGCTGTCATATGGACATGTGATTGATTTGACAAAGCTGGCCCTTGTATTTCGTGAGACTTGGATGCTTCTGCATCTATTTTCGAAACGGAACTCGATATCATCATATAAATTGCATGGATTGTGTGTCAATGTTTGTTTAACAAACGACGTAAGAAACGAGACTGTAGATATTATAGGTCACGATATATTTGCTGTCATATGGACATGTGATTGATTTAACAAAGCTGGCCCTTGTATTTCGTGAGACTTGGATGCTTCTGCATCTATTTTCGAAACGGAACTCGATATCATCATATAAATTGCATGGATTGTGTGTCAAAGTTTGTTTAACAAACGACGTATGAAACGAGACTGTAGATTTTATAGGTCTCGATATATTTGCTGTCATATGGACATGTGATTGATTTGACAAAGCTGGCCCTTGTATTTCGTGAGACTTGGATGCTTCTGCATCTCTTTTCGAAACGGAACTCGATATCATCATATAAATTGCATGGATTGTGTGTCAAAGTTTGTTTAACAAACGACGTATGAAACGAGACTGTAGATTTTATAGGTCTCGATATATTTGGTGTCATATGGACATGTGATTGATTTGACAAAGCTGGCCCTTGTATTTCGTGAGACTTGGATGCTTCTGCATCTATTTTCGAAACGGAACTCGATATCATCATATAAATTGCATGGATTGTGTGTCAAAGTTTGTTTAACAAACGACGTAAGAAACGAGACTGTAGATTTTATAGGTCACGATATATTTGCTGTCATATGGACATGTGATTGATTTGACAAAGCTGGCCCTTGTATTTCGTGAGACTTGGATGCTTCTGCATCTATTTTCGAAACGGAACTCGATATCATCATATAAATTGCATGGATTGTGTGTCAAAGTTTGTCTAACAAACGACGTAAGAAACGAGACTGTAGATATTATAGGTCACGATATATTTGCTGTCATATGGACATGTGATTGATTTGACAAAGCTGGCCCTTGTATTTCGTGAGACTTGGATGCTTCTGCATCTATTTTCGAAACGGAACTCGATATCATCATATAAATTGCATGGATTGTGTGTCAAAGTTTGTCTAACAAACGACGTAAGAAACGAGACTGTAGATATTATAGGTCACGATATATTTGCTGTCATATGGACATGTGATTGATTTGACAAAGCTGGCCCTTGTATTTCGTGAGACTTGGATGCTTCTGCATCTATTTTCGAAACGGAACTCGATATCATCATATAAATTGCATGGATTGTGTGTCAAAGTTTGTCTAACAAACGACGTAAGAAACGAGACTGTAGATATTATAGGTCACGATATATTTGCTGTCATATGGACATGTGATTGATTTGACAAAGCTGGCCCTTGTATTTCGTGAGACTTGGATGCTTCTGCATCTATTTTCGAAACGGAACTCGATATCATCATATAAATTGCATGGATTGTGTGTCAAAGTTTGTCTAACAAACGACGTAAGAAACGAGACTGTAGATATTATAGGTCACGATATATTTGCTGTCATATGGACATGTGATTGATTTGACAAAGCTGGCCCTTGTATTTCGTGAGACTTGGATGCTTCTGCATCTATTTTCGAAACGGAACTCGATATCATCATATAAATTGCATGGATTGTGTGTCAAAGTTTGTCTAACAAACGACGTAAGAAACGAGACTGTAGATATTATAGGTCACGATATATTTGCTGTCATATGGACATGTGATTGATTTGACAAAGCTGGCCCTTGTATTTCGTGAGACTTGGATGCTTCTGCATCTATTTTCGAAACGGAACTCGATATCATCATATAAATTGCATGGATTGTGTGTCAAAGTTTGTTTAACAAACGACGTAAGAAACGAGACTGTAGATATTATAGGTCACGATATATTTGCTGTCATATGGACATGTGATTGATTTGACAAAGCTGGCCTTTGTATTTCGTGAGACTTGGATGCTTCTGCATCTATTTTCGAAACGGAACTCGATATCATCATATAAATTGCATGGATTGTGTGTCAAAGTTTGTTTAACAAACGACGTAAGAAACGAGGCTGTAGATATTATAGGTCACGATATATTTGCTGTCATATGGACATGTGATTGATTTGACAAAGCTGGCCCTTGTATTTCGTGAGACTTGGATGCTTCTGCAGCTATTTTCGAAACGGAACTCGATATCATCATATAAATTGCATGGATTGTGTGTTTAAGTTTGTTTAACAAACGACGTAAGAAACGAGACTGTAGATATTATAGGTCACGATATATTTGCTGTCATATGGACATGTGATTGATTTGACAAAGCTGGCCCTTGTATTTCGTGAGACTTGGATGCTTCTGCATCTATTTTCGAAACGGAACTCGATATCATCATATAAATTGCATGGATTGTGTGTCAAAGTTTGTTTAACAAACGACGTAAGAAACGAGACTGTAGATTTTATAGGTCTCGATATATTTGCTGTCATATGGACATGTGATTGATTTGACAAAGCTGGCCCTTGTATTTCGTGAGACTTGGATGCTTCTGCATCTATTTTCGAAACGGAACTCGATATCATCATATAAATTGCATGGATTGTGTGTCAATGTTTGCTTAACAAACGACGTAAGAAACGAGACTGTAGATATTATAGGTCACGATATATTTGCTGTCATATGGACATGTGATTGATTTGACAAAGCTGGCCCTTGTATTTCGTGAGACTTGGATGCTTCTGCATCTATTTTCGAAACGGAACTCGATATCATCATATAAATTGCATGGATTGTGTGTCAATGTTTGCTTAACAAACGACGTAAGAAACGAGACTGTAGATATTATAGGTCACGATATATTTGCTGTCATATGGACATGTGATTGATTTGACAAAGCTGGCCCTTGTATTTCGTGAGACTTGGATGCTTCTGCATCTATTTTCGAAACGGAACTCGATATCATCATATAAATTGCATGGATTGTGTGTCAATGTTTGCTTAACAAACGACGTAAGAAACGAGACTGTAGATATTATAGGTCACGATATATTTGCTGTCATATGGACATGTGATTGATTTGACAAAGCTGGCCCTTGTATTTCGTGAGACTTGGATGCTTCTGCATCTATTTTCGAAACGGAACTCGATATCATCATATAAATTGCATGGATTGTGTGTCAAAGTTTGCTTAACAAATGCCGTAAGAAACGAGACTGTAGATATTATAGGTCACGATATATTTGCTGTCATATGGACATGTGATTGATTTGACAAAGCTGGCCCTTGTATTTCGTGAGACTTGGATGCTTCTGCATCTATTTTCGAAACGGAACTCGATATCATCATATAAATTGCATGGATTGTGTGTCAAAGTTTGTTTAACAAACGACGTAAGAAACGAGACTGTAGATATTATAGGTCACGATATATTTGCTGTCATATGGACATGTGATTGATTTGACAAAGCTGGCCCTTGTATTTCGTGAGACTTGGATGCTTCTGCATCTATTTTCGAAACGGAACTCGATATCATCATATAAATTGCATGGATTGTGTGTCAAAGTTTGTTTAACAAACGACGTAAGAAACGAGACTGTAGATTTTATAGGTCACGATATATTTGCTGTCATATGGACATGTGATTGATTTGACAAAGCTGGGCCTTGTATTTCGTGAGACTTGGATGCTTCTGCATCTATTTTCGAAACGGAACTCGATATCATCATATAAATTGCATGGATTGTGTGTCAAAGTTTGTTTAACAAACGACGTAAGAAACGAGACTGTAGATTTTATAGGTCACGATATATTTGCTGTCATATGGACATGTGATTGATTTGACAAAGCTGGCCCTTGTATTTCGTGAGACTTGGATGCTTCTGCATCTATTTTCGAAACGGAACTCGATATCATCATATAAATTGCATGGATTGTGTGTCAAAGTTTGTTTAACAAACGACGTAAGAAACGAGACTGTAGATTTTATAGGTCACGATATATTTGCTGTCATATGGACATGTGATTGATTTGACAAAGCTGGCCCTTGTATTTCGTGAGACTTGGATGCTTCTGCATCTATTTTCGAAACGGAACTCGATATCATCATATAAATTGCATGGATTGTGTGTCAAAGTTTGCTTAACAAACGACGTAAGAAACGAGACTGTAGGTATTATAGGTCACGATATATTTGCTGTCATATGGACATGTGATTGATTTGACAAAGCTGGCCTTGTATTTCGTGAGACTTGGATGCTTCTGCATCTATTTTCGAAACGGAACTCGATATCATCATATAAATCGCATGGACTGTGTGTCAAAGTTTGTTTAACAAACGACGTAAGAAACGAGACTGTAGATATTATAGGTCACGATATATTTGCTGTCATATGGACATGTGATTGATTTGACAAAGCTGGCCCTTGTATTTCGTGAGACTTGGATGCTTCTGCATCTATTTTCGAAACGGAACTCGATATCATCATATAAATTGCATGGATTGTGTGCCAACGTTTGTTTAACAAACGACGTAAGAAACGAGACTGTAGATTTTATAGGTCACGATATATTTGCTGTCATATGGACATGTGATTGATTTGACAAGGCTGGCCCTTGTATTTCGTGAGACTTGGATGCTTCTGCATCTATTTTCGAAACGGAACTCGATATCATCATATAAATTGCATGGATTGTGTGTCAAAGTTTGCTTAACAAACGACGTAAGAAACGAGACTGTAGATATTATAGGTCACGATATATTTGCTGTCATATGGACATGTGATTGATTTGACAAAGCTGGCCCTTGTATTTCGTGAGACTTGGATGCTTCTGCATCTATTTTCGAAACGGAACTCGATATCATCATATAAATTGCATGGATTGTGTGTCAAAGTTTGTTTAACAAACGACGTAAGAAACGAGACTGTAGATATTATAGGTCACGATATATTTGCTGTCATATGGACATGTGATTGATTTGACAAAGCTGGCCCTTGTATTTCGTGAGACTTGGATGCTTCTGCATCTATTTTCGAAACGGAACTCGATATCATCATATAAATTGCATGGATTGTGTGTTAAAGTTTGTTTAACAAACGACGTAAGAAACGAGACTGTAGATTTTATAGGTCTCGATATATTTGCTGTCATATGGACATGTGATTGATTTGACAAAGCTGGCCCTTGTATTTCGTGAGACTTGGATCCTTCTGCATCTATTTTCGAAACGGAACTCGATATCATCATATAAATTGCATGGATTGTGTGTTAAAGTTTGTTTAACAAACGACGTAAGAAACGAGACTGTAGATATTATAGGTCACGATATATTTGCTGTCATATGGACATGTGATTGATTTGACAAAGCTGGCCCTTGTATTTCGTGAGACTTGGATGCTTCTGCATCTATTTTCGAATCGGAACTCGATATCATCATATAAATTGCATGGATTGTGTGTCAAAGTTGGTTTAACAAACGACGTAAGAAACGAGACTGTAGATATTATAGGTCACGATATATTTGCTGTCATATGGACATGTGATTGATTTGACAAAGCTGGCCCTTGTATTTCGTGAGACTTGGATGCTTCTGCATCTATTTTCGAAACGGAACTCGATATCATCATATAAATTGCATGGATTGTGTGTCAAAGTTTGTTTAACAAACGACGTAAGAAACGAGACTGTAGATTTTATAGGTCTCGATATATTTGCTGTCATATGGACATGTGATTGATTTGACAAAGCTGGCCCTTGTATTTCGTGAGACTTGGATGCTTCTGCATCTATTTTCGAAACGGAACTCGATATCATCATATAAATTGCATGGATTGTGTGTCAATGTTTGCTTAACAAACGACGTAAGAAACGAGACTGTAGATATTATAGGTCACGATATATTTGCTGTCATATGGACATGTGATTGATTTGACAAAGCTGGCCCTTGTATTTCGTGAGACTTGGATGCTTCTGCATCTATTTTCGAAACGGAACTCGATATCATCATATAAATTGCATGGATTGTGTGTCAAAGTTTGTTTAGCAAACGACGTAAGAAACGAGACTGTAGATATTATAGGTCACGATATATTTGCTGTCATATGGACATGTGATTGATTTGACAAAGCTGGCCCTTGTATTTCGTGAGACTTGGATGCTTCTGCATCTATTTTCGAAACGGAACTAGATATCATCATATAAATTGCATGGATTGTGTGTCAAAGTTTGCTTAACAAATGCCGTAAGAAACGAGACTGTAGATATTATAGGTCACGATATATTTGCTGTCATATGGACATGTGATTGATTTGACAAAGCTGGCCCTTGTATTTCGTGAGACTTGGATGCTTCTGCATCTATTTTCGAAACGGAACTCGATATTATCATATAAATTGCATGGATTGTGTGTCAAAGTTTGTTTAACAAACGACGTAAGAAACGAGACTGTAGATTTTATAGATCACGATATATTTGCTGTCATATGGACATGTGATTGATTTGACAAAGCTGGCCCTTGTATTTCGTGAGACTTGGATGCTTCTGCATCTATTTTCGAAACGGAACTCGATATCATCATATAAATCGCATGGACTGTGTGTCAAAGTTTGTTTAACAAACGACGTAAGAAACGAGACTGTAGATTTTATAGGTCACGATATATTTGCTGTCATATGGACATGTGATTGATTTGACAAAGCTGGCCCTTGTATTTCGTGAGACTTGGATGATTCTGCATCTATTTTCGAAACGGAACTCGATATCATCATATAAATTGCATGGATTGTGTGTCAAAGTTTGCTTAACAAACGACGTAAGAAACGAGACTGTAGGTATTATAGGTCACGATATATTTGCTGTCATATGGACATGTGATTGATTTGACAAAGCTGGCCTTGTATTTCGTGAGACTTGGATGCTTCTGCATCTATTTTCGAAACGGAACTCGATATCATCATATAAATCGCATGGACTGTGTGTCAAAGTTTGTTTAACAAACGACGTAAGAAACGAGACTGTAGATATTATAGGTCACGATATATTTGCTGTCATATGGACATGTGATTGATTTGACAAAGCTGGCCCTTGTATTTCGTGAGACTTGGATGCTTCTGCATCTATTTTCGAAACGGAACTCGATATCATCATATAAATTGCATGGATTGTGTGCCAACGTTTGTTTAACAAAAGACGTAAGAAACGAGACTGTAGATTTTATAGGTCACGATATATTTGCTGTCATATGGACATGTGATTGATTTGACAAGGCTGGCCCTTGTATTTCGTGAGACTTGGATGCTTCTGCATCTATTTTCGAAACGGAACTCGATATCATCATATAAATTGCATGGATTGTGTGTCAAAGTTTGCTTAACAAACGACGTAAGAAACGAGACTGTAGATATTATAGGTCACGATATATTTGCTGTCATATGGACATGTGATTGATTTGACAAAGCTGGCCCTTGTATTTCGTGAGACTTGGATGCTTCTGCATCTATTTTCGAAACGGAACTCGATATCATCATATAAATTGCATGGATTGTGTGTCAAAGTTTGTTGAACAAACGACGTAAGAAACGAGACTGTAGATATTATAGGTCACGATATATTTGCTGTCATATGGACATGTGATTGATTTGACAAAGGTGGCCCTTGTATTTCGTGAGACATGGATGCTTCTGCATCTATTTTCGAAACGGAACTCGATATCATCATATAAATTGCATGGATTGTGTGTCAAAGTTTGTTTAACAAACGACGTAAGAAACGAGACTGTAGATATTATAGGTCACGATATATTTGCTGTCATATGGACATGTGATTGATTTGACAAAGGTGGCCCTTGTATTTCGTGAGACATGGATGCTTCTGCATCTATTTTCGAAACGGAACTCGATATCATCATATAAATTGCATGGATTGTGTGTCAAAGTTTGTTTAGCAAACGACGTAAGAAACGAGACTGTAGATATTATAGGTCACTATATATTTGCTGTCATATGGACATGTGATTGATTTGACAAAGCTGGCCCTTGTATTTCGTGAGACTTGGATGATTCTGCATCTATTTTCGAAACGGAACTCGATATCATCATATAAATTGCATGGATTGTGTGTCAAAGTTTGTTTAACAAACGACGTAAGAAACGAGACTGTAGATTTTATAGGTCACGATATATTTGCTGTCATATGGAAATGTGATTGATTTGACAAAGCTGGCCCTTGTATTTCGTGAGACTTGGATGCTTCTGCATCTATTTTCGAAACGGAACTCGATATCATCATATAAATTGCATGGATTGTGTGTCAAAGTTTGCTTAACAAACGACGTAAGAAACGAGACTGTAGGTATTATAGGTCACGATATATTTGCTGTCATATGGACATGTGATTGATTTGACAAAGCTGGCCTTGTATTTCGTGAGACTTGGATGCTTCTGCATCTATTTTCGAAACGGAACTCGATATCATCATATAAATCGCATGGACTGTGTGTCAAAGTTTGTTTAACAAACGACGTAAGAAACGAGACTGTAGATATTATAGGTCACGATATATTTGCTGTCATATGGACATGTGATTGATTTGACAAAGCTGGCCCTTGTATTTCGTGAGACTTGGATGCTTCTGCATCTATTTTCGAAACGGAACTCGATATCATCATATAAATTGCATGGATTGTGTGCCAACGTTTGTTTAACAAACGACGTAAGAAACGAGACTGTAGATTTTATAGGTCACGATATATTTGCTGTCATATGGACATGTGATTGATTTGACAAACCTGGCCCTTGTATTTCGTGAGACTTGGATGCTTCTGCATCTATTTTCGAAACGGAACTCGATATCATCATATAAATTGCATGGATTGTGTGTCAAAGTTTGCTTAACAAACGACGTAAGAAACGAGACTGTAGATATTATAGGTCACGATATATTTGCTGTCATATGGACATGTGATTGATTTGACAAAGCTGGCCCTTGTATTTCGTGAGACTTGGATGCTTCTGCATCTATTTTCGAAACGGAACTCGATATCATCATATAAATTGCATGGATTGTGTGTCAAAGTTTGTTGAACAAACGACGTAAGAAACGAGACTGTAGATATTATAGGTCACGATATATTTGCTGTCATATGGACATGTGATTGATTTGACAAAGGTGGCCCTTGTATTTCGTGAGACATGGATGCTTCTGCATCTATTTTCGAAACGGAACTCGATATCATCATATAAATTGCATGGATTGTGTGTCAAAGTTTGTTTAACAAACGACGTAAGAAACGAGACTGTTGATATTATAGGTCACGATATATTTGCTGTCATATGGACATGTGATTGATTTGACAAAGGTGGCCCTTGTATTTCGTGAGACATGGATGCTTCTGCATCTATTTTCGAAACGGAACTCGATATCATCATATAAATTGCATGGATTGTGTGTCAAAGCTTGTTTAACAAACGACGTAAGAAACGAGACTGTAGATTTTATAGGTCACGATATATTTGCTGTCATATGGACATGTGATTGATTTGGCAAACCTGGCCCTTGTATTTCGTGAGACTTGGATGCTTCTGCATCTATTTTCGAAACGGAACTCGATATCATCATATAAATTGCATGGATTGTGTGTCAAAGTTTGTTTAGCAAACGACGTAAGAAACGAGACTGTAGATATTATAGGTCACTATATATTTGCTGTCATATGGACATGTGATTGATTTGACAAAGCTGGCCCTTGTATTTCGTGAGACTTGGATGCTTCTGCATCTATTTTCGAAACGGAACTCGATATCATCATATAAATTGCATGGATTGTGTGTCAAAGTTTGTTTAACAAACGACGTAAGAAACGAGACTGTAGATATTATAGGTCACGATATATTTGCTGTCATATGGACATGTGATTGATTTGACAAAGCTGGCCCTTGTATTTCGTGAGACTTGGATGCTTCTGCATCTATTTTCGAAACGGAACTCGATATCATCATATAAATTGCATGGATTGTGTGTCAAAGTTTGTTTAACAAACGACGTAAGAAACGAGACTGTAGATTTTATAGGTCACGATATATTTGCTGTCATATGGACATGTGATTGATTTGACAAACCTGGCCCTTGTATTTCGTGAGACTTGGATGCTTCTGCATCTATTTTCGAAACGGAACTCGATATCATCATATAAATTGCATGGACTGTGTGTCAAAGTTTGCTTAACAAACGACGTAAGAAACGAGACTGTACATAATATAGGTCACGATATATTTGCTGTCATATGGACATGTGATTGATTTGACAAAGCTGGCCCTTGTATTTCGTGAGACTTGGATGCTTCTGCATCTATTTTCGAAACGGAACTCGATATCATCATATAAATTGCATGGATTGTGTGTCAAAGTTTGTTTAACAAACGACGTAAGAAACGAGACTGTAGATTTTATAGGTCACGATATATTTGCTGTCATATGGACATGTGATTGATTTGACAAAGCTGGCCCTTGTATTTCGTGAGACTTGGATGCTTCTGCATCTATTTTCGAAACGGAACTCGATATCATCATATAAATTGCATGGATTGTGTGTCAAAGTTTGTCTAACAAACGACGTAAGAAACGGCGATATATTTGCTGTCATATGGACATGTGATTGATTTGACAAAGCTGGCCCTTGTATTTCGTGAGACTTGGATGCTTCTGCATCTATTTTCGAAACGGAACTCGATATCATCATATAAATTGCATGGACAGTGTGTCAAAGTTTGCTTAACAAACGACGTATGAAACGAGACTGTAGATTTTATAGGTCACGATATATTTGCTGTTATATGGACATGTGATTGATTTGACAAAGCTGGCCCTTGTATTTCGTGAGACTTGGATGCTTCTGCATCTATTTTCGAAACGGAACTCGATATCATCATATAAATTGCATGGACTGTGTGTCAAAGTTTGCTTAACAAACGACGTAAGAAACGAGACTGTACATAATATAGGTCACGATATATTTGCTGTCATATGGACATGTGATTGATTTGACAAAGCTGGCCCTTGTATTTCGTGAGACTTGGATGCTTCTGCATCTATTTTCGAAACGGAACTCGATATCATCATATAAATTGCATGGATTGTGTGTCAAAGTTTGTTTAACAAACGACGTAAGAAACGAGACTGTAGATTTTATAGGTCACGATATAGTTGCTGTTATATGGACATGTGATTGATTTGACAAAGCTGGCCCTTGTATTTCGTGAGACTTGGATGCTTCTGCATCTATTTTCGAAACGGAACTCGATATCATCATATAAATTGCATGGATTGTGTGTCAAAGTTTGTTTAACAAACGACGTAAGAAACGAGACTGTAGATATTATAGGTCACGATATATTTGCTGTCATATGGACATGTGATTGATTTGACAAAGCTGGCCCTTGTATTTCGTGAGACTTGGATGCTTCTGCATCTATTTTCGAAACGGAACTCGATATCATCATATAAATTGCATGGATTGTGTGTCAAAGTTTGTTTAACAAACGACGTAAGAAACGAGACTGTAGATTTTATAGGTCACGATATATTTGCTGTCATATGGACATGTGATTGATTTGACAAACCTGGCCCTTGTATTTCGTGAGACTTGGATGCTTCTGCATCTATTTTCGAAACGGAACTCGATATCATCATATAAATTGCATGGACAGTGTGTCAAAGTTTGCTTAACAAACGACGTAAGAAACGAGACTGTAGATTTTATAGGTCACGATATATTTGCTGTTATATGGACATGTGATTGATTTGACAAAGCTGGCCCTTGTATTTCGTGAGACTTGGATGCTTCTGCATCTATTTTCGAAACGGAACTCGATATCATCATATAAATTGCATGGACTGTGTGTCAAAGTTTGCTTAACAAACGACGTAAGAAACGAGACTGTACATAATATAGGTCACGATATATTTGCTGTCATATGGACATGTGATTGATTTGACAAAGCTGGCCCTTGTATTTCGTGAGACTTGGATGCTTCTGCATCTATTTTCGAAACGGAACTCGATATCATCATATAAATTGCATGGATTGTGTGTCAAAGTTTGTTTAACAAACGACGTAAGAAACGAGACTGTAGATTTTATAGGTCACGATATATTTGCTGTCATATGGACATGTGATTGATTTGACAAAGCTGGCCCTTGTATTTCGTGAGACTTGGATGCTTCTGCATCTATTTTCGAAACGGAACTCGATATCATCATATAAATTGCATGGATTGTGTGTCAAAGTTTGTCTAACAAACGACGTAAGAAACGGCGATATATTTGCTGTCATATGGACATGTGATTGATTTGACAAAGCTGGCCCTTGTATTTCGTGAGACTTGGATGCTTCTGCATCTATTTTCGAAACGGAACTCGATATCATCATATAAATTGCATGGACAGTGTGTCAAAGTTTGCTTAACAAACGACGTAAGAAACGAGACTGTAGATTTTATAGGTCACGATATATTTGCTGTTATATGGACATGTGATTGATTTGACAAAGCTGGCCCTTGTATTTCGTGAGACTTGGATGCTTCTGCATCTATTTTCGAAACGGAACTCGATATCATCATATAAATTGCATGGACTGTGTGTCAAAGTTTGCTTAACAAACGACGTAAGAAACGAGACTGTACATAATATAGGTCACGATATATTTGCTGTCATATGGACATGTGATTGATTTGACAAAGCTGGCCCTTGTATTTCGTGAGACTTGGATGCTTCTGCATCTATTTTCGAAACGGAACTCGATATCATCATATAAATTGCATGGATTGTGTGTCAAAGTTTGTTTAACAAACGACGTAAGAAACGAGACTGTAGATTTTATAGGTCACGATATATTTGCTGTCATATGGACATGTGATTGATTTGACAAAGCTGGCCCTTGTATTTCGTGAGACTTGGATGCTTCTGCATCTATTTTCGAAACGGAACTCGATATCATCATATAAATTGCATGGATTGTGTGTCAAAGTTTGATTAACAAATGACGTAAGAAACGAGACTGTAGATATTATAGGTCACGATATATTTGCTGTCATATGGACATGTGATTGATTTGACAAAGCTAGCCCTTGTATTTCGTGAGACTTGGATGCTTCTGCATCTATTTTCGAAACGGAACTCGATATCATCATATAAATTGCATGGATTGTGTGTCAAAGTTTGTTTAACAAACGACGTAAGAAACGAGACTGTAGATTTTATAGGTCACGATATATTTGCTGTCATATGGACATGTGATTGATTTGACAAAGGTGGCCCTTGTATTTCGTGAGACTTGGATGCTTCTGCATCTATTTTCGAAACGGAACTCGATATCATCATATAAATTGCATGGATTGTGTGTCAAAGTTTGTTTAACAAACGACGTAAGAAACGGGACTGTAGATTTTATAGGTCACGATATATTTGCTGTCATATGGACATGTGATTGATTTGACAAAGCTGGCCCTTGTATTTCGTGAGACTTGGATGCTTCTGCATCTATTTTCGAAACGGAACTCGATATCATCATATAAATTGCATGGACTGTGTGTCAAAGTTTGCTTAACAAACGACGTAAGAAACGAGACTGTAGATATTATAGGTCACGATATATTTGCTGTCATATGGACATGTGATTGATTTGACAAAGCTGGCCCTTGTATTTCGTGAGACTTGGATGCTTCTGCATCTATTTTCGAAACGGAACTCGATATCATCATATAAATTGCATGGATTGTGTGTCAAAGTTTGTTTAGCAAACGACGTAAGAAACGAGACTGTAGATATTATAGGTCACGATATATTTGCTGTCATATGGACATGTGATTGATTTGACAAAGCTGGCCCTTGTATTTCGTGAGACTTGGATGCTTCTGCATCTATTTTCGAAACGGAACTCGATATCATCATATAAATTGCATGGATTGTGTGTCAAAGTTTGCTTAACAAACGACGTAAGAAACGAGACTGTAGATATTATAGGTCACGATATATTTGCTGTCATATGGACATGTGATTGATTTGACAAAGCTGGCCCTTGTATTTCGTGAGACTTGGATGCTTCTGCATCTATTTTCGAAACGGAACTCGATATCATCATATAAATTGCATGGATTGTGTGTCAAAGTTTGTTTAGCAAACGACGTAAGAAACGAGACTGTAGATATTATAGGTCACGATATATTTGCTGTCATATGGACATGTGATTGATTTGACAAAGCTGGCCCTTGTATTTCGTGAGACTTGGATGCTTCTGCATCTATTTTCGAAAAGGAACTCGATATCATCATATAAATTGCATGGATTGTGTGTCAAAGTTTGTTTAACTAACGACGTAAGAAACGAGACTGTAGATTTTATAGGTCACGATATATTTGCTGTCATATGGACATGTGATTGATTTGACAAAGCTGGCCCTTGTATTTCGTGAGACTTGGATGCTTCTGCATCTATTTTCGAAACGGAACTCGATATCATCATATAAATTGCATGGATTGTGTGTCAAAGTTTGTTTAGCAAACGACGTAAGAAACGAGACTGTAGATATTATAGGTCACGATATATTTGCTGTCATATGGACATGTGATTGATTTGACAAAGCTGGCCCTTGTATTTCGTGAGACTTGGATGCTTCTGCATCTATTTTCGAAACGGAACTCGATATCATCATATAAATTGCATGGATTGTGTGTCAAAGTTTGCTTAACAAACGACGTAAGAAACGAGACTGTAGATATTATAGGTCACGATATATTTGCTGTCATATGGATATGTGATTGATTTGACAAAGGTGGCCCTTGTATTTCGTGAGACTTGGATGCTTCTGCATCTATTTTCGAAACGGAACTCGATATCATCATATAAATTGCATGGATTGTGTGTCAAAGTTTGTTGAACAAACGACGTAAGAAACGAGACTGTAGATATTATAGGTCACGATATATTTGCTGTCATATGGACATGTGATTGATTTGACAAAGGTGGCCCTTGTATTTCGTGAGACTTGGATGCTTCTGCATCTATTTTCTAAACGGAACTCGATATCATCATATAAATTGCATGGATTGTGTGTCAAAGTTTGTTTAACAAACGACGTAAGAAACGAGACTGTAGATATTATAGGTCTCGATATATTTGCTGTCATATGGACATGTGATTGATTTGACAAAGCTGGCCCTTGTATTTCGTGAGACTTGGATGCTTCTGCATCTATTTTCGAAACGGAACTCGATATCATCATATAAATTGCATGGATTGTGTGTCAAAGTTTGTTTAACAAACGACGTAAGAAACGAGACTGTAGATTTTATAGGTCACGATATATTTGCTGTCATATGGACATGTGATTGATTTGACAAAGCTGGCCCTTGTATTTCGTGAGACTTTGATGCTTCTGCATCTATTTTCGAAACGGAACTCGATATCATCATATAAATTGCATGGATTGTGTGTCAAAGTTTGTTTAACTAACGACGTAAGAAACGAGACTGTAGATTTTGTAGGTCACGATATATTTGCTGTCATATGGACATGTGATTGATTTGACAAAGGTGGCCCTTGTATTTCGTGAGACTTGGATGCTTCTGCATCTATTTTCGAAACGGAACTCGATATCATCATATAAATTGCATGGATTGTGTGTCAAAGTTTGTTTAACAAACGACGTAAGAAACGAGACTGTAGATATTATAGCTCACGATATATTTGCTGTCATATGGACATGTGATTGATTTGACAAAGCTGGCCCTTGTATTTCGTGAGACTTGGATGCTTCTGCATCTATTTTCGAAACGGAACTCGATATCATCATATAAATTGCATGGATTGTGTGTCAAAGTTTGTTTAACAAATGCCGTAAGAAACGAGACTGTAGATTTTATAGGTCACGATATATTTGCTGTCATATGGACATGTGATTGATTTGACAAAGCTGGCCCTTGTATTTCGTGAGACTTGGATGCTTCTGCATCTATTTTCGAAACGGAACTCGATATCATCATATAAATTGCATGGACTGTGTGTCAAAGTTTGCTTAACAAACGACGTAAGAAACGAGACTGTAGATATTATAGGTCACGATATATTTGCTGTCATATGGACATGTGATTGATTTGACTTGGATGCTTCTGCATCTATTTTCGAAACGGAACTCGATATCATCATATAAATTGCATGGATTGTGTGTCAAAGTTTGTCTAACAAACGAAGTAAGAAACGAGACTGTAGATATTATAGGTCACGATATATTTGCTGTCATATGGACATGTGATTGATTTGACAAAGCTGGCCCTTGTATTTCGTGAGACTTGGACGCTTCTGCAGCTATTTTCGAAACGGAACTCGATATCATCATATAAATTGCATGGACTGTGTGTCAAAGTTTGTTTAACAAACGACGTAAGAAACGAGACTGTAGATATTATAGGTCACGATATATTTGCTGTCATATGGACATGTGATTGATTTGACAAAGGTGGCCCTTGTATTTCGTGAGACTTGGATGCTTCTGCATCTATTTTCGAAACGGTACTCGATATCATCATATAAATTGCATGGATTGTGTGTCAAAGTTTGTTGAACAAACGACGTAAGAAACGAGACTGTAGATATTATAGGTCACGATATATTTGCTGTCATATGGACATTTGATTGATTTGACAAAGGTGGCCCTTGTATTTCGTGAGACTTGGATGCTTCTGCATCTATTTTCGAAACGGAACTCGATATCATCATATAAATTGCATGGATTGTGTGTCAAAGTTTGTTGAACAAACGACGTAAGAAACGAGACTGTAGATTTTATAGGTCACGATATATTTGCTGTCATATGGACATGTGATTGATTTGACAAAGCTGGCCCTTGTATTTCGTGAGACTTGGATGCTTCTGCATCTATTTTCGAAACGGAACTCGATATCATCATATAAATTGCATGGATTGTGTGTCAAAGTTTGTTTAACAAACGACGTAAGAAACGAGACTGTAGATATTATAGGTCACGATATATTTGCTGTCATATGGACATGTGATTGATTTGACAAAGCTGGCCCTTGTATTTCGTGAGACTTGGACGCTTCTGCAGCTATTTTCGAAACGGAACTCGATATCATCATATAAATTGCATGGATTGTGTGTCAAAGTTTGTCTAACAAACGACGTAAGAAACGAGACTGTAGATATTATAGGTCTCGATATATTTGCTGTCATATGGACATGTGATTGATTTGACAAAGCTGGCCCTTGTATTTCGTGAGACTTGGATGCTTCTGCATCTATTTTCGAAACGGAACTCGATATCATCATATAAATTGCATGGATTGTGTGTCAAAGTTTGTTGAACAAACGACGTAAGAAACGAGACTGTAGATATTATAGGTCACGATATATTTGCTGTCATATGGACATGTGATTGATTTGACAAAGGTGGCCCTTGTATTTCGTGAGACTTGGATGCTTCTGCATCTATTTTCGAAACGGAACTCGATATCATCATATAAATTGCATGGATTGTGTGTCAAAGTTTGTTTAACAAACGACGTAAGAAACGAGACTGTAGATTTTATAGGTCACGATATATTTGCTGTCATATGGACATGTGATTGATTTGACAAAGCTGGCCCTTGTATTTCGTGAGACTTGGATGCTTCTGCATCTATTTTCGAAACGGAACTCGAAATCATCATATAAATTGCATGGATTGTGTGTCAAAGTATGTTTAACAAACGACGTAAGAAACGAGACTGTAGATATTATAGGTCACGATATATTTGCTGTCATATGGACATGTGATTGATTTGACAAAGGTGGCCCTTGTATTTCGTGAGACTTGGATGCTTCTGCATCTATTTTCGAAACGGAACTCGATATCATCATATAAATTGCATGGATTGTGTGTCAAAGTTTGTTTAACAAACGACGTAAGAAACGAGACTGTAGATATTATAGGTCACGATATATTTGCTGTCATATGGACATGTGATTGATTTGACAAAGCTGGCCCTTGTATTTCGTGAGACTTGGATGCTTCTGCATCTATTTTCGAAACGGAACTCGATATCATCATATAAATTGCATGGATTGTGTGTCAAAGTTTGTTTAACAAACGACGTAAGAAACGAGACTGTAGATTTTATAGGTCTCGATATATTTGCTGTCATATGGACATGTGATTGATTTGACAAAGCTGGCCCTTGTATTTCGTGAGACTTGGATGCTTCTGCATCTATTTTCGAAACGGAACTCGATATCATCATATAAATTGCATGGATTGTGTGTCAAAGTTTGTTTAGCAAACGACGTAAGAAACGAGACTGTAGATATTATAGGTCACGATATATTTGCTGTCATATGGACATGTGATTGATTTGACAAAGCTGGCCCTTGTATTTCGTGAGACTTGGATGCTTCTGCATCTATTTTCGAAACGGAACTCGATATCATCATATAAATTGCATGGATTGTGTGTCAAAGTTTGTTGAACAAACGACGTAAGAAACGAGACTGTAGATTTTATAGGTCACGATATATTTGCTGTCATATGGACATGTGATTGATTTGACAAAGCTGGCCCTTGTATTTCGAGAGACTTGGATGCTTCTGCATCTATTTTCGAAACGGAACTCGATATCATCATATAAATTGCATGGATTGTGTGTCAAAGTTTGTTTAGCAAACGACGTAAGAAACGAGACTGTAGATATTATAGGTCACGATATATTTGCTGTCATATGGACATGTGATTGATTTGACAAAGCTGGCCCTTGTATTTCGTGAGACTTGGATGCTTCTGCATCTATTTTCGAAACGGAACTCGATATCATCATATAAATTGCATGGATTGTGTGTCAAAGTTTGTTTAACAAACGACGTAAGGAACGAGACTGTAGATATTATAGGTCACGATATATTTGCTGTCATATGGACATGTGATTGATTTGACAAAACTGACCCTTGTATTTCGTGAGACTTGGATGCTTCTGCATCTATTTTCGAAACGGAACTCGATATCATCATATAAATTGCATGGATTGTGTGTCAAAGTTTGTTTAACAAACGACGTAAGAAACGAGACTGTAGATTTTATAGGTCACGATATATTTGCTGTCATATGGACATGTGATTGATTTGACAAAGCTGGCACTTGTATTTCGTGAGACTTGGATGCTTCTGCATCTATTTTCGAAACGGAACTCGATATCATCATATAAATTGCATGGATTGTGTGTCAAAGTTTGTTGAACAAACGACGTAAGAAACGAGACTGTAGATTTTATAGGTCACGATATATTTGCTGTCATATGGACATGTGATTGATTTGACAAAGCTGGCCCTTGTATTTCGTGAGACTTGGATGCTTCTGCATCTATTTTCGAAACGGAACTCGATATCATCATATAAATTGCATGGATTGTGTGTCAAAGTTTGTTCAACAAACGACGTAAGAAACAAGACTGTAGATATTATAGGTCACGATATATTTGCTGTCATATGGACATGTGATTGATTTGACAAAGGTGGCCCTTGTATTTCGTGAGACTTGGATGCTTCTGCAGCTATTTTCGAAACGGAACTCGATATCATCATATAAATTGCATGGATTGTGTGTCAAAGTTTGTTTAGCAAACGACGTAAGAAACGAGACTGTAGATATTATAGGTCACGATATATTTGCTGTCATATGGACATGTGATTGATTTGACAAAGCTGGCCCTTGTATTTCGTGAGACTTGGATGCTTCTGCATCTATTTTCGAAACGGAACTCGATATCATCATATAAATTGCATGGATTGTGTGTCAAAGTTTGCTTAACAAATGCCGTAAGAAACGAGACTGTAGATATTATAGGTCACGATATATTTGCTGTCATATGGACATGTGATTGATTTGACAAAGCTGGCCCTTGTATTTCGTGAGACTTGGATGCTTCTGCATCTATTTTCGAAACGGAACTCGATATCATCATATAAATTGCATGGATTGTGTGTCAAAGTTTGTTTAACAAACGACGTAAGAAACGAGACTGTAGATTTTATAGGTCACGATATATTTGCTGTCATATGGACATGTGATTGATTTGACAAAGCTGGCCCTTGTATTTCGTGAGACTTGGATGCTTCTGCATCTATTTTCGAAACGGAACTCGAAATCATCATATAAATTGCATGGATTGTGTGTCAAAGTTTGTTTAACAAACGACGTAAGAAACGAGACTGTAGATATTATAGGTCACGATATATTTGCTGTCATATGGACATGTGATTGATTTGACAAAGGTGGCCCTTGTATTTCGTGAGACTTGGATGCTTCAGCATCTATTTTCGAAACGGAACTCGATATCATCATATAAATTGCATGGATTGTGTGTCAAAGTTTGTTTAACAAACGACGTAAGAAACGAGACTGTAGATATTATAGGTCACGATATATTTGCTGTCATATGGACATGTGATTGATTTGACAAAGCTGGCCCTTGTATTTCGTGAGACTTGGATGCTTCTGCATCTATTTTCGAAACGGAACTCGATATCATCATATAAATTGCATGGATTGTGTGTCAAAGTTTGTTTAGCAAACGACGTAAGAAACGAGACTGTAGATATTATAGGTCACGATATATTTGCTGTCATATGGACATGTGATTGATTTGACAAAGCTGGCCCTTGTATTTCGTGAGACTTGGATGCTTCTGCATCTATTTTCGAAACGGAACTCGATATCATCATATAAATTGCATGGATTGTGTGTCAAAGTTTGTTTAACAAACGACGTAAGAAACGAGACTGTAGATTTTATAGGTCTCGATATATTTGCTGTCATATGGACATGTGATTGATTTGACAAAGCTGGCCCTTGTATTTCGTGAGACTTGGATGCTTCTGCATCTATTTTCGAAACGGAACTCGATATCATCATATAAATTGCATGGATTGTGTGTCAAAGTTTGTTTAGCAAACGACGTAAGAAACGAGACTGTAGATATTATAGGTCACGATATATTTGCTGTCATATAGACATGTGATTGATTTGACAAAGCTGGCCCTTGTATTTCGTGAGACTTGGATGCTTCTGCATCTATTTTCGAAACGGAACTCGATATCATCATATAAATTGCATGGATTGTGTGTCAAAGTTTGTTGAACAAACGACGTAAGAAACGAGACTGTAGATTTTATAGGTCACGATATATTTGCTGTCATATGGACATGTGATTGATTTGACAAAGCTGGCCCTTGTATTTCGAGAGACTTGGATGCTTCTGCATCTATTTTCGAAACGGAACTCGATATCATCATATAAATTGCATGGATTGTGTGTCAAAGTTTTTTTAGCAAACGACGTAAGAAACGAGACTGTAGATATTATAGGTCACGATATATTTGCTGTCATATGGACATGTGATTGATTTGACAAAGCTGGCCCTTGTATTTCGTGAGACTTGGATGCTTCTGCATCTATTTTCGAAGCGGAACTCGATATCATCATATAAATTGCATTGATTGTGTGTCAAAGTTTGTTTAACAAACGACGTAAGAAACGAGACTGTAGATATTATAGGTCACGATATATTTGCTGTCATATGGACATGTGATTGATTTGACAAAGCTGGCCCTTGTATTTCGTGAGACTTGGATGCTTCTGCATCTATTTTCGAAACGGAACTCGATATCATCATATAAATTGCATGGATTGTGTGTCAAAGTTTGTTTAACAAACGACGTAAGAAACGATACTGTACATATTATAGGTCTCGATATATTTGCTGTCATATGGACATGTGATTGATTTGACAAAGCTGGCCCTTGTATTTCGTGAGACTTGGATGCTTCTGCATCTATTTTCGAAACGGAACTCGATATCATCATATAAATTGCATGGATTGTGTGTCAAAGTTTGTTTAACAAACGACGTAAGAAACGAGACTGTAGATTTTATAGGTCACGATATATTTGCTGTCATATGGACATGTGATTGATTTGACAAAGCTGGCCCTTGTATTTCGAGAGACTTGGATGCTTCTGCATCTATTTTCGAAACGGAACTCGATATCATCATATAAATTGCATGGATTGTGTGTCAAAGTTTTTTTAGCAAACGACGTAAGAAACGAGACTGTAGATATTATAGGTCACGATATATTTGCTGTCATATGGACATGTGATTGATTTGACAAAGCTGGCCCTTGTATTTCGTGAGACTTGGATGCTTCTGCATCTATTTTCGAAGCGGTACTCGATATCATCATATAAATTGCATGGATTGTGTGTCAAAGTTTGTTTAACAAACGACGTAAGAAACGAGACTGTAGATATTATAGGTCACGATATATTTGCTGTCATATGGACATGTGATTGATTTGACAAAGCTGGCCCTTGTATTTCGTGAGACTTGGATGCTTCTGCATCTATTTTCGAAACGGAACTCGATATCATCATATAAATTGCATGGATTGTGTGTCAAAGTTTGTTTAACAAACGACGTAAGAAACGATACTGTACATATTATAGGTCTCGATATATTTGCTGTCATATGGACATGTGATTGATTTGACAAAGCTGGCCCTTGTATTTCGTGAGACTTGGATGCTTCTGCATCTATTTTCGAAACGGAACTCGATATCATCATATAAATTGCATGGATTGTGTTTCAAAGTTTGTTTAACAAACGACGTAAGAAACGAGACTGTAGATTTTATAGGTCACGATATATTTGCTGTCATATGGACATGTGATTGATTTGACAAAGCTGGCCCTTGTATTTCGTGAGACTTGGATGCTTCTGCATCTATTTTCGAAACGGAACTCGATATCATCATATAAATTGCATGGATTGTGTGTCAAAGTTTGTTTAACAAACGACGTAAGAAACGAGACTGTAGATTTTATAGGTCACGATATATTTGCTGTCATATGGACATGTGATTGATTTGACAAAGCTGGCCCTTGTATTTCGTGAGACTTGGATGCTTCTGCATCTACTTTCGAAACGGAACTCGATATCATCATATAAATTGCATGGATTGTGTGTCAAAGTTTGTTTAGCAAACGACGTAAGAAACGAGACTGTAGATGTTATAGGTCACGATATATTTGCTGTCATATGGACATGTGATTGATTTGACAAAGCTGGCCCTTGTATTTCGTGAGACTTGGATGCTTCTGCATCTATTTTCGAAACGGAACTCGATATCATCATATAAATTGCATGGATTGTGTGTCAAAGTTTGTTTAACAAACGACGTAAGAAACGAGACTGTAGATATTATAGGTCACGATATATTTGCTGTCATATGGACATGTGATTGATTTGACAAAGCTGGCCCTTGTATTTCGTGAGACTTGGATGCTTCTGCAGCTATTTTCGAAACGGAACTCGATATCATCATATAAATTGCATGGATTGTGTGTCAAAGTTTGTTTAACAAACGACGTAAGAAACGAGACTGTAGATATTATAGGTCACGATATATTTGCTGTCATATGGACATGTGATTGATTTGACAAAACTGACCCTTGTATTTCGTGAGACTTGGATGCTTCTGCATCTATTTTCGAAACGGAACTCGATATCATCACATAAATTGCATGGATTGTGTGTCAAAGTTTGTTTAGCAAACGACGTAAGAAACGAGACTGTAGATATTATAGGTCACGATATATTTGCTGTCATATGGACATGTGATTGATTTGACAAAGCTGGCCCTTGTATTTCGTGAGACTTGGATGCTTCTGCAGCTATTTTCGAAACGGAACTCGATATCATCATATAAATTGCATGGATTGTGTGTCAAAGTTTGTTTAACAAACGACGTAAGAAACGAGACTGTAGATTTTATAGGTCACGATATATTTGCTGTCATATGGACATGTGATTGATTTGACAAAGCTGGCCCTTGTATTTCGTGAGACTTGGATGCTTCTGCATCTATTTTCGAAACGGAACTCGATATCATCATATAAATTGCATGGATTGTGTGTCAAAGTTTGTTTAACAAACGACGTAAGAAACGAGACTGTAGATATTATAGGTCACGATATATTTGCTGTCATATGGACATGTGATTGATTTGACAAAGCTGGCCCTTGTATTTCGTGAGACTTGGATGCTTCTGCATCTATTTTCGAAACGGAACTCGATATCATCATATAAATTGCATGGATTGTGTGTCAAAGTTTGTTTAATAAACGACGTAAGAAACGAGACTGTAAATTTTATAGGTCTCGATATATTTGCTGTCATATGGACATGTGATTGATTTGACAAAGCTGGCCCTTGTATTTCGTGAGACTTGGATGCTTCTGCATCTATTTTCGAAACGGAACTCGATATCATCATATAAATTGCATGGATTGTGTGTCAAAGTTTGTTTAACAAACGACGTAAGAAACGAGACTGTAGATTTTATAGGTCTCGATATATTTGCTGTCATATGGACATGTGATTGATTTGACAAAGCTGGCCCTTGTATTTCGTGAGACTTGGATGCTTCTGCATCTATTTTCGAAACGGAACTCGATATCATCATATAAATTGCATGGATTGTGTGTCAATGTTTGCTTAACAAACGACGTAAGAAACGAGACTGTAGATATTATAGGTCACGATATATTTGCTGTCATATGGACATGTGATTGATTTGACAAAGCTGGCCCTTGTATTTCGTGAGACTTGGATGCTTCTGCATCTATTTTCGAAACGGAACTCGATATCATCATATAAATTGCATGGATTGTGTGTCAAAGTTTGTTCAACAAACGACGTAAGAAACAAGACTGTAGATATTATAGGTCACGATATATTTGCTGTCATATGGACATGTGATTGATTTGACAAAGGTGGCCCTTGTATTTCGTGAGACTTGGATGCTTCTGCAGCTATTTTCGAAACGGAACTCGATATCATCATATAAATTGCATGGATTGTGTGTCAAAGTTTGTTTAGCAAACGACGTAAGAAACGAGACTGTAGATATTATAGGTCACGATATATTTGCTGTCATATGGACATGTGATTGATTTGACAAAGCTGGCCCTTGTATTTCGTGAGACTTGGATGCTTCTGCATCTATTTTCGAAACGGAACTCGATATCATCATATAAATTGCATGGATTGTGTGTCAAAGTTTGCTTAACAAATGCCGTAAGAAACGAGACTGTAGATATTATAGGTCACGATATATTTGCTGTCATATGGACATGTGATTGATTTGACAAAGCTGGCCCTTGTATTTCGTGAGACTTGGATGCTTCTGCATCTATTTTCGAAACGGAACTCGATATCATCATATAAATTGCATGGATTGTGTGTCAAAGTTTGTTTAACAAACGACGTAAGAAACGAGACTGTAGATTTTATAGGTCACGATATATTTGCTGTCATATGGACATGTGATTGATTTGACAAAGCTGGCCCTTGTATTTCGTGAGACTTGGATGCTTCTGCATCTATTTTCGAAACGGAACTCGAAATCATCATATAAATTGCATGGATTGTGTGTCAAAGTTTGTTTAACAAATGACGTAAGAAACGAGACTGTAGATATTATAGGTCACGATATATTTGCTGTCATATGGACATGTGATTGATTTGACAAAGGTGGCCCTTGTATTTCGTGAGACTTGGATGCTTCAGCATCTATTTTCGAAACGGAACTCGATATCATCATATAAATTGCATGGATTGTGTGTCAAAGTTTGTTTAACAAACGACGTAAGAAACGAGACTGTAGATATTATAGGTCACGATATATTTGCTGTCATATGGACATGTGATTGATTTGACAAAGCTGGCCCTTGTATTTCGTGAGACTTGGATGCTTCTGCATCTATTTTCGAAACGGAACTCGATATCATCATATAAATTGCATGGATTGTGTGTCAAAGTTTGTTTAGCAAACGACGTAAGAAACGAGACTGTAGATATTATAGGTCACGATATATTTGCTGTCATATGGACATGTGATTGATTTGACAAAGCTGGCCCTTGTATTTCGTGAGACTTGGATGCTTCTGCATCTATTTTCGAAACGGAACTCGATATCATCATATAAATTGCATGGATTGTGTGTCAAAGTTTGTTTAACAAACGACGTAAGAAACGAGACTGTAGATTTTATAGGTCTCGATATATTTGCTGTCATATGGACATGTGATTGATTTGACAAAGCTGGCCCTTGTATTTCGTGAGACTTGGATGCTTCTGCATCTATTTTCGAAACGGAACTCGATATCATCATATAAATTGCATGGATTGTGTGTCAAAGTTTGTTTAGCAAACGACGTAAGAAACGAGACTGTAGATATTATAGGTCACGATATATTTGCTGTCATATGGACATGTGATTGATTTGACAAAGCTGGCCCTTGTATTTCGTGAGACTTGGATGCTTCTGCATCTATTTTCGAAACGGAACTCGATATCATCATATAAATTGCATGGATTGTGTGTCAAAGTTTGTTGAACAAACGACGTAAGAAACGAGACTGTAGATTTTATAGGTCACGATATATTTGCTGTCATATGGACATGTGATTGATTTGACAAAGCTGGCCCTTGTATTTCGAGAGACTTGGATGCTTCTGCATCTATTTTCGAAACGGAACTCGATATCATCATATAAATTGCATGGATTGTGTGTCAAAGTTTTTTTAGCAAACGACGTAAGAAACGAGACTGTAGATATTATAGGTCACGATATATTTGCTGTCATATGGACATGTGATTGATTTGACAAAGCTGGCCCTTGTATTTCGTGAGACTTGGATGCTTCTGCATCTATTTTCGAAACGGAACTCGATATCATCATATAAATTGCATGGATTGTGTGTCAAAGTTTGTTTAACAAACGACGTAAGAAACGAGACTGTAGATATTATAGGTCACGATATATTTGCTGTCATATGCACATGTGATTGATTTGACAAAGCTGGCCCTTGTATTTCGTGAGACTTGGATGCTTCTGCATCTATTTTCGAAACGGAACTCGATATCATCATATAAATTGCATGGATTGTGTGTCAAAGTTTGTTTAACAAACGACGTAAGAAACGAGACTGTAGATATTATAGGTCACGATATATTTGCTGTCATATGGACATGTGATTGATTTGACAAAACTGGCCCTTGTATTTCGTGAGACTTGGATGCTTCTGCATCTATTTTCGAAACGGAACTCGATATCATCATATAAATTGCATGGATTGTGTGTCAAAGTTTGTTTAACAAACGACGTAAGAAACGATACTGTACATATTATAGGTCTCGATATATTTGCTGTCATATGGACATGTGATTGATTTGACAAAGCTGGCCCTTGTATTTCGTGAGACTTGGATGCTTCTGCATCTATTTTCGAAACGGAACTCGATATCATCATATAAATTGCATGGATTGTGTGTCAAAGTTTGTTTAACAAACGACGTAAGAAACGAGACTGTAGATTTTATAGGTCACGATATATTTGCTGTCATATGGACATGTGATTGATTTGACAAAGCTGGCCCTTGTATTTCGTGAGACTTGGATGCTTCTGCATCTATTTTCGAAACGGAACTCGATATCATCATATAAATTGCATGGATTGTGTGTCAAAGTTTGTTTAACAAACGACGTAAGAAACGAGACTGTAGATTTTATAGGTCACGATATATTTGCTCTCATATGGACATGTGATTGATTTGACAAAGCTGACCCTTGTATTTCGTGAGACTTGGATGCTTCTGCATCTACTTTCGAAACGGAACTCGATATCATCATATAAATTGCATGGATTGTGTGTCAAAGTTTGTTTAGCAAACGACGTAAGAAACGAGACTGTAGATGTTATAGGTCACGATATATTTGCTGTCATATGGACATGTGATTGATTTGACAAAGCTGGCCCTTGTATTTCGTGAGACTTGGATGCTTCTGCATCTATTTTCGAAACGGAACTCGATATCATCATATAAATTGCATGGATTGTGTGTCAAAGTTTGTTTAACAAACGACGTAAGAAACGAGACTGTAGATATTATAGGTCACGATATATTTGCTGTCATATGGACATGTGATTGATTTGACAAAGCTGGCCCTTGTATTTCGTGAGACTTGGATGCTTCTGCAGCTATTTTCGAAACGGAACTCGATATCATCATATAAATTGCATGGATTGTGTGTCAAAGTTTGTTTAACAAACGACGTAAGAAACGAGACTGTAGATATTATAGGTCACGATATATTTGCTGTCATATGGACATGTGATTGATTTGACAAAACTGACCCTTGTATTTCGTGAGACTTGGATGCTTCTGCATCTATTTTCGAAACGGAACTCGATATCATCACATAAATTGCATGGATTGTGTGTCAAAGTTTGTTTAGCAAACGACGTAAGAAACGAGACTGTAGATATTATAGGTCACGATATATTTGCTGTCATATGGACATGTGATTGATTTGACAAAGCTGGCCCTTGTATTTCGTGAGACTTGGATGCTTCTGCAGCTATTTTCGAAACGGAACTCGATATCATCATATAAATTGCATGGATTGTGTGTCAAAGTTTGTTTAACAAACGACGTAAGAAACGAGACTGTAGATTTTATAGGTCACGATATATTTGCTGTCATATGGACATGTGATTGATTTGACAAAGCTGGCCCTTGTATTTCGTGAGACTTGGATGCTTCTGCATCTATTTTCGAAACGGAACTCGATATCATCATATAAATTGCATGGATTGTGTGTCAAAGTTTGTTTAACAAACGACGTAAGAAACGAGACTGTAGATATTATAGGTCACGATATATTTGCTGTCATATGGACATGTGATTGATTTGACAAAGCTGGCCCTTGTATTTCGTGAGACTTGGATGCTTCTGCATCTATTTTCGAAACGGAACTCGATATCATCATATAAATTGCATGGATTGTGTGTCAAAGTTTGTTTAATAAACGACGTAAGAAACGAGACTGTAGATTTTATAGGTCTCGATATATTTGCTGTCATATGGACATGTGATTGATTTGACAAAGCTGGCCCTTGTATTTCGTGAGACTTGGATGCTTCTGCATCTATTTTCGAAACGGAACTCGATATCATCATATAAATTGCATGGATTGTGTGTCAAAGTTTGTTTAACAAACGACGTAAGAAACGAGACTGTAGATTTTATAGGTCTCGATATATTTGCTGTCATATGGACATGTGATTGATTTGACAAAGCTGGCCCTTGTATTTCGTGAGACTTGGATGCTTCTGCATCTATTTTCGAAACGGAACTCGATATCATCATATAAATTGCATGGATTGTGTGTCAATGTTTGCTTAACAAACGACGTAAGAAACGAGACTGTAGATATTATAGGTCACGATATATTTGCTGTCATATGGACATGTGATTGATTTGACAAAGCTGGCCCTTGTATTTCGTGAGACTTGGATGCTTCTGCATCTATTTTCGAAACGGAACTCGATATCATCATATAAATTGCATGGATTGTGTGTCAAAGTTTGTTTAGCAAACGACGTAAGAAACGAGACTGTAGATATTATAGGTCACGATATATTTGCTGTCATATGGACATGTGATTGATTTGACAAAGCTGGCCCTTGTATTTCGTGAGACTTGGATGCTTCTGCATCTATTTTCGAAACGGAACTCGATATCATCATATAAATTGCATGGATTGTGTGTCAAAGTTTGCTTAACAAATGCCGTAAGAAACGAGACTGTAGATATTATAGGTCACGATATATTTGCTGTCATATGGACATGTGATTGATTTGACAAAGCTGGCCCTTGTATTTCGTGAGACTTGGATGCTTCTGCATCTATTTACGAAACGGAACTCGATATCATCATATAAATTGCATGGATTGTGTGTCAAAGTTTGTTTAACAAACGACGTAAGAAACGAGACTGTAGATTTTATAGATCACGATATATTTGCTGTCATATGGACATGTGATTGATTTGACAAAGCTGGCCCTTGTATTTCGTGAGACTTGGATGCTTCTGCATCTATTTTCGAAACGGAACTCGATATCATCATATAAATTGCATGGATTGTGTGTCAAAGTTTGTTTAACAAACGACGTAAGAAACGAGACTGTAGATTTTATAGGTCACGATATATTTGCTGTCATATGGACATGTGATTGATTTGACAAAGCTGGCCCTTGTATTTCGTGAGACTTGGATGCTTCTGCATCTATTTTCGAAACGGAACTCGATATCATCATATAAATTGCATGGACTGTGTGTCAAAGTTTGTTTAACAAACGACGTAAGAAACGAGACTGTAGATATTATAGGTCACGATATATTTGCTGTCATATGGACATGTGATTGATTTGACAAAGCTGGCCCTTGTATTTCGTGAGACTTGGATGATTCTGCATCTATTTTCGAAACGGAACTCGATATCATCATATAAATTGCATGGATTGTGTGTCAACGTTTGTTTAACAAACGACGTAAGAAACGAGACTGTAGATTTTATAGGTCACGATATATTTGCTGTCATATGGACATGTGATTGATTTGACAAAGCTGGCCCTTGTATTTCGTGAGACTTGGATGCTTCTGCATCTATTTTCGAAACGGAACTCGATATCATCATATAAATTGCATGGATTGTGTGTCAAAGTTTGCTTAACAAACGACGTAAGAAACGAGACTGTAGATATTATAGGTCACGATATATTTGCTGTCATATGGACATGTGATTGATTTGACAAAGGTGGCCCTTGTATTTCGTGAGACTTGGATGCTTCTGCATCTATTTTCGAAACGGAACTCGATATCATCATATAAATTGCATGGATTATGTGTCAAAGTTTGTTGAACAAACGACGTAAGAAACGAGACTGTAGATATTATAGGTCACGATATATTTGCTGTCATATGGACATGTGATTGATTTGACAAAGGTGGCCCTTGTATTTCGTGAGACATGGATGCTTCTGCATCTATTTTCGAAACGGAACTCGATATCATCATATAAATTGCATGGATTGTGTGTCAAAGTTTGTTTAACAAACGACGTAAGAAACGAGACTGTAGATATTATAGGTCACGATATATTTGCTGTCATATGGACATGTGATTGATTTGACAAAGCTGGCCCTTGTATTTCGTGAGACTTGGATGCTTCTGCATCTATTTTCGAAACGGAACTCGATATCATCATATAAATTGCATGGATTGTGTGTCAAAGTTTGTTTAACAAACGACGTAAGAAACGAGACTGTAGATTTTATAGGTCACGATATATTTGCTGTCATATGGACATGTGATTGATTTGACAAACCTGGCCCTTGTATTTCGTGAGACTTGGATGCTTCTGCATCTATTTTCGAAACGGAACTCGATATCATCATATAAATTGCATGGATTGTGTGTCAAAGTTTGTTTAGCAAACGACGTAAGAAACGAGACTGTAGATATTATAGGTCACTATATATTTGCTGTCATATGGACATGTGATTGATTTGACAAAGCTGGCCTTTGTATTTCGTGAGACTTGGATGCTTCTGCATCTATTTTCGAAACGGTACTCGATATCATCATATAAATTGCATGGATTGTGTGTCAAAGTTTGTTTAACAAACGACGTAAGAAACGAGCCTGTAGATATTATATGTCACGATATATTTGCTGTCATATGGACATGTGATTGATTTGACAAAGCTGGCCCTTGTATTTCGTGAGACTTGGATGCTTCTGCATCTATTTTCGAAACGGAACTCGATATCATCATATAAATTGCATGGATTGTGTGTCAAAGTTTGTTTAACAAACGACGTAAGAAACGAGACTGTAGATATTATAGGTCACGATATATTTGCTGTCATATGGACATGTGATTGATTTGACAAAGCTGGCCCTTGTATTTCGTGAGACTTGGATGCTTCTGCATCTATTTTCGAAACGGAACTCGATATCATCATATAAATTGCATGGATTGTGTGTCAAAGTTTGTTTAACAAACGACGTAAGAAACGAGACTGTAGATATTATAGGTCTCGATATATTTGCTGTCATATGGACATGTGATTGATTTGACAAAGCTGGCCCTTGTATTTCGTGAGACTTGGATGCTTCTGCATCTATTTTCGAAACGGAACTCGATATCATCATATAAATTGCATGGATTGTGTGTCAAAGTTTGTCTAACAAACGACGTAAGAAACGGCGATATATTTGCTGTCATATGGACATGTGATTGATTTGACAAAGCTGGCCCTTGTATTTCGTGAGACTTGGATGCTTCTGCATCTATTTTCGAAACGGAACTCGATATAATCATATAAATTGCATGGATTGTGTGTCAACGTTTGTTTAACAAACGACGTAAGAAACGAGACTGTAGATTTTATAGGTCACGATATATTTGCTGTCATATGGACATGTGATTGATTTGACAAAGCTGGCCCTTGTATTTCGTGAGACTTGGATGCTTCTGCATCTATTTTCGAAACGGAACTCGATATCATCATATAAATTGCATGGATTGTGTGTCAAAGTTTGCTTAACAAACTGATATGTATGAACCAAGTGAAACGCACAAGTTTTAAAAGCAGACTAAATGATTTGATTTGCTTTATTGAATGTCATACTGCAGTAAACGGGATTCTTACAATAACAATAATTTAATAACAAAGAAGAGAGAGTGATAATATTTACAGGGTGCTATAAAATATGTATCATTCCCTCCCCAATATAAATAAGTAGATATTATTTCAAAATATGTAAATGTAAAGATAATTTTGAATAACAATATTATTAAATATATATATTATAATAATTATATTTACAATTTATTTATTTATATTCGGTATAATAACAAAATAAACATGCAAATTTTCATATTCTCTTACACTTAACATCTATGTCCATGCTCTTAAATATTAACAGTACAAACTTGCATGCATCATCTCTTAAACAATCATTCATTTATAAATTAACTCTCCTCGACTATTCATCTCCCATTTATAAATTATCATCTTCTTTTTCTTCTCTTTTCTTTTTAATTCTTTCTGAGCGTCTTAATTCTACTTCACTTGATATATCAATACTTCTTTGTCTTTTACGATTATTTTCGTTTCGATATGTTATTTTTGGATAACATGATCTTACTTTCCCACAAAATTTTTTCAATTGATTAATATGAGCTACCCTTCGCTGGCCATTGATGTTAATGCAATATCTTAAAGTACTCAAACGTTTTTCAATTTTTGCAAATATCCATTTATGATAATTGTTATGAATATTTCTATACATTACAACTTCATTGACGTTATATTCAGGTATGTTTGTTTTTATATCTTTATGAATAGTCTCTGTCATTCCAATGTTTATCTTTTCGTGCTCTACATTTTGATTTGTTTTTGGGTTTACATGATCTAACAATGTTTTAGGTTTAAATCGAAATATGGCGACTGATGGTGCAATGCCGGTCACTGTTGTTGGCGTTGTTCTGTATTTCAACAAGAAGTTATTTATTTTGTAGTCCCACGATTTACATCGATATTTTGGATCTACCAAGTATTTCTTTAAACCCGCCTTTACCGTTTGTACTGCTCTTTCGGCGCTCCCATTGCTTGGGGGATGGTATGCGGGCGACTTTAAGCATTCAATTCCAGAGTTTTCGCAAAAAGTTATATATTCTTTTGACCCAAATGGAGGTCCATTGTCGCTCACTACTTGTCGAGGTAAACCAAATGTTGCAAAGAACCCACGTAAAATTTCTATAAGCGCGCTAGCGGTTGTTGTTTTCATTATTTTGGCATCTATCCATTTTGAAAAGGTGTCTACTATTACTAAAATAGTAACATTTTCGATTTTACAGAAATCTAAATGAATTCGTTCGAAAGGGTATGTTACGGTAGGCCATGATGTTGTAATTTGTTTTGAGACATTTTGAGTTTTACAGCATGTAGAACATGTTTTTACATACTCCTCAACATCCTTGTCCATACCTAACCACCAGAAATATGTTCTAGCCAAACCTTTCATTCTAACTATACCAATGTGACTATCGTGCAATAGCTCAAGAACTTTACTCTGTAAAGTTTTTGGTATTACTATACGATCTCCATAGTACAGACATTCGTTTTCTGTTCCCAATGCCGTTCGTTTATCATAATATTTCATTAGATTTGAATTTAAATTTTCGGGCCACCCACACATTACAAATTGATAAATTCGACTTAGTTCATAGTCTTTTTTTTAATTCTTTGCGAACATCGTCCATATTTATTGGTACATCATCCAAAATATTAAATATATTAATACTATCCTCTTCCCCCTCAATTTCTTCTACAAGAGGCAACCTTGATAGCGCATCTGCATGACACATTTTTGAACCCTTTTTATATCGAATGGTGTAATTATAAGAAGAAAGAAATATTGCCCATCTATGCAATCTACTGGACGTTACGGATGGCAAATTCTTTTTGACGGAAAATATTTCTCTTAGTGGCTGGTGGTCACTCTCAATCGTAAATGGCAAACCATAAATATATTTATGAAATTTGCGAATTGCAAATACAATTGCAAGGGCTTCTTTATGTAATTGTGAATAATTACGTTCAGCCGGTTTTAAGGTACTGCTGGCAAACATCACTGGTTTTTCTTTGCTATCGACAACATGCGATAGTACAGCTCCTACGCCGTAGGGACTTGCGTCACATGAAATTATAATTGGTTTGTTAGGGTCATAATGAGTTAACATATTAATATCTGTAAGAAAGTGTTTGCTCTTTTCAAATATAGTTTGATGTTTCTCCAACCATGTCCATTTAGTATCATTTTTTGTTAGATCGTGTAGTAAGCGCAACTCTGAAGATAAATTTGGAATACAATGATTATAATAATTAATCATGCCAAGATACGACTTTAATTGACTTTTGTTTGTTGGAGTTGGCGCGTTTATTACTGCTTTAATTTTAGATTTTGAAGGAGAGATGCCTTGAGAATTAATAGTATAACCCAAATAGTCTATTTGTTGCTCAAAGAATTTACATTTTTCAAAGTTGACCTTGACATAACACTGCAATAATCTATCCAGCACATTTTTCAGATTTTGTTCGCAATCCCTTACATCTGACCCTCCTATGAGAATATCATCAAAATAGACTAAGGTTTTGTCTAAACCCTTCAAAATTTCATACATAATGTTTGAAAACAACTGGGGTGCTGTTTTTAACCCGTATATTAAACGCGTATATTGATACAGCCCTCGATGTGTATTAATAGTTAGAATTTCTCTGGACCTTTCTGTCACTCCTACCTGAAGATACGCCCCCGTTAAATCCAGTTTACAAAAAATATTCCACCCAGCCAAACTGGCAAGTATATCATCAACTCTGGGTATAACATAATGCTCCATTTCTACAAAACGATTTACAGTCCGACGGCAATCTACACAAATTCTTATTGATCCATCACCCTTATTTGCTATTACAATAGGACTTGCCCACCTACTTCTACTAACGGGCACTAGTACACCTTCCTTGCACATTTTATCCAACTCATCTTCTACTTTTTTCCTAAGACCATACGGCACTGGGTACGGTTTTGAAAATATTGGGTATGCTTCATCGGTAAGGTAGATTTCTGCCGTGTAGTCCTTAATGGTTGAATTATTTGAATTCGAAAAAAGTTGAGAATACTTTTCGAAATTGAAGTTATCTGACAAATCTAAGCTTTTTAATTCACCAGCTATATTTCGCCAGTTCGGGCACAGACATCTAACCAGTTTCTACCTAGCAAAGGGGTGAACATTTGATCACCGTCGAGTACATATAATTTAAATTTCCACAAATTACAATTGATTTCCACGTTAACAAAAACAGAACCAACAACATTAACACGGTCACCGTGACTAAGTGCACATTTCAAGCCTAAGAAGAATATCATTCTTGAGTGTTTCAAATTTTTCAAAAGAGATCAACATTCATCTGAAACCATATCCGATTACATTGTTGAATTGAAACAATTATCTCAAAGCTGTGATTTTGGAACATTCCTAGATAAGGCTTTATTAATAAAGTTTGTATGTGGGTTGAGTAACGAAGTCATCCAAAACCGGTTATTAAATGACACCTCAATAAATTCATTTGAAAAAGCATGTGACCTTGCCCTGACATTGGATATGACACAGAACCAAGTTGACTTGATGAGAAATCACTCAGTACACGCCGTGTACCACAACTCATTTAGGAGTCGTGATCAACAACAAAGAAATGGAAATGAAGGAATGGGTAATGAATCAAGCAGACAGAGTAGGAGAGAACGCAAAAATTCTATTATTGAGTGTTACTATTGTCACAAGAGAGGCCACATCGAGAGAAATTGTTGGATAAAGCGGAATGACGAGATTCATAACAAAAGAAAATACAAAAGAGGGCGACAAGGTAACAATAAGAATGCAGTAAATAATATTGATGATTATACGAGCAGTAGTGATAGTGATTATTTAAATAATTTATACAATTTTCTTGCATGCAGTTATAATAAGAGATTATTAATTAAAATTAAAATTGAAAATATTGAAATTGAAATGGAAATTGATACAGGAGCTTGTGTCTCTGTAATTCATATAGCTGATTACAATAAGTATTTTAAGCATATTAAAATCCGAAATGATACCAAATGTCTCAAGGTTGTGACCGGTGACCGTGTTAATGTTGTTGGTTCTGTTTTTGTTAACGTGGAAATCAATTGTAATTTGTGGAAATTGAAATTATATGTACTCGACGGTGATCAAATGTTCACCCCTTTGCTAGGTAGAAACTGGTTAGATGTCTGTGCCCCGAACTGGCGAAATATAGCTGGTGAATTAAAAAGCTTAGATTTGTCAGATAACTTCAATTTCGAAAAGTATTCTCAACTTTTTTCGAATTCAAATAATTCAACCATTAAGGACTACACGGCAGAAATCTACCTTACCGATGAAGCATACCCAATATTTTCAAAACCGTACCCAGTGCCGTATGGTCTTAGGAAAAAAGTAGAAGATGAGTTGGATAAAATGTGCAAGGAAGGTTTACTAGTGCCCGTTAGTAGAAGTAGGTGGGCAAGTCCTATTGTAATAGCAAATAAGGGTGATGGATCAATAAGAATTTGTGTAGATTGCCGTCGGACTGTAAATCGTTTTGTAGAAATGGAGCATTATGTTATACCCAGAGTTGATGATATACTTGCCAGTTTGGCTGGGTGGAATATTTTTTGTAAACTGGATTTAACGGGGGCGTATCTTCAGGTAGGAGTGACAGAAAGGTCCAGAGAAATTCTAACTATTAATACACATCGAGGGCTGTATCAATATACGCGTTTAATATACGGATTAAAAACAGCACCCCAGTTGTTTTCAAACATTATGTATGAAATTTTGAAGGGTTTAGACAAAACCTTAGTCTATTTTGATGATATTCTCATAGGAGGGTCAGATGTAAGGGATTGCGAACAAAATCTGAAAAATGTGCTGGATAGATTATTGCAGTATAATGTCAAGGTCAACTTTGAAAAATGTAAATTCTTTGAGCAACAAATAGACTATTTGGGTTATACTATTAATTCTCAAGGCATCTCTCCTTCAAAATCTAAAATTAAAGCAGTAATAAACGCGCCAACTCCAACAAACAAAAGTCAATTAAAGTCGTATCTTGGCATGATTAATTATTATAATCATTGTATTCCAAATTTATCTTCAGAGTTGCGCTTACTACACGATCTAACAAAAAATGATACTAAATGGACATGGTTGGAGAAACATCAAACTATATTTGAAAAGAGCAAACACTTTCTTACAGATATTAATATGTTAACTCATTATGACCCTAACAAACCAATTATAATTTCATGTGACGCAAGTCCCTACGGCGTAGTAGCTGTACTATCGCATGTTGTCGATAGCAAAGAAAAACCAGTGATGTTTGCCAGCAGTACCTTAAAACCGGCTGAACGTAATTATTCACAATTACATAAAGAAGCCCTTGCAATTGTATTTGCAATTCGCAAATTTCATAAATATATTTATGGTTTGCCATTTACGATTGAGAGTGACCACCAGCCACTAAGAGAAATATTTTCCGACAAAAAGAATTTGCCATCCGTAACGTCCAGTAGATTGCATAGATGGGCAATATTTCTTTCTTCTTATAATTACACCATTCGATATAAAAAGGGTTCAAAAATGTGTCATGCAGATGCGCTATCAAGGTTGCCTCTTGTAGAAGAAATTGAGGGGGAAGAGGATAGTATTAATATATTTAATATTTTGGATGATGTACCAATAAATATGGACGATGTTCGCAAAGAATTAAAAAGAGACTATGAACTAAGTCGAATTTATCAATTTGTAATGTGTGGGTGGCCCGAAAATTTAAATTCAAATCTAATGAAATATTATGATAAACGAACGGCATTGGGAACAGAAAACGAATGTCTGTACTATGGAGATCGTATAGTAATACCAAAAACTTTACAGAGTAAAGTTCTTGAGCTATTGCACGATAGTCACATTGGTATAGTTAGAATGAAAGGTTTGGCTAGAACATATTTCTGGTGGTTAGGTATGGACAAGGATGTTGAGGAGTATGTAAAAACATGTTCTACATGCTGTAAAACTCAAAATGTCTCAAAACAAATTACAACATCATGGCCTACCGTAACATACCCTTTCGAACGAATTCATTTAGATTTCTGTAAAATCGAAAATGTTACTATTTTAGTAATAGTAGACACCTTTTCAAAATGGATAGATGCCAAAATAATGAAAACAACAACCGCAAGCGCGCTTATAGAAATTTTACGTGGGTTCTTTGCAACATTTGGTTTACCTCGACAAGTAGTGAGCGACAATGGACCTCCATTTGGGTCAAAAGAATATATAACTTTTTGCGAAAACTCTGGAATTGAATGCTTAAAGTCGCCCGCATACCATCCCCCAAGCAATGGGAGCGCCGAAAGAGCAGTACAAACGGTAAAGGCGGGTTTAAAGAAATACTTGGTAGATCCAAAATATCGATGTAAATCGTGGGACTACAAAATAAATAACTTCTTGTTGAAATACAGAACAACGCCAACAACAGTGACCGGCATTGCACCATCAGTCGCCATATTTCGATTTAAACCTAAAACATTGTTAGATCATGTAAACCCAAAAACAAATCAAAATGTAGAGCACGAAAAGATAAACATTGGAATGACAGAGACTATTCATAAAGATATAAAAACAAACATACCTGAATATAACGTCAATGAAGTTCTAATGTATAGAAATATTCATAACAATTATCATAAATGGATATTTGCAAAAATTGAAAAACGTTTGAGTACTTTAAGATATTGCATTAACATCAATGGCCAGCGAAGGGTAGCTCATATTAATCAATTGAAAAAATTTTGTGGGAAAGTAAGATCATGTTATCCAAAAATAACATATCGAAACGAAAATAATCGTAAAAGACAAAGAAGTATTGATATATCAAGTGAAGTAGAATTAAGACGCTCAGAAAGAATTAAAAAGAAAAGAGAAGAAAAAGAAGATGATAATTTATAAATGGGAGATGAATAGTCGAGGAGAGTTAATTTATAAATGAATGATTGTTTAAGAGATGATGCATGCATGTTTGTACTGTTAATATTTAAGAGCATGGACATAGATGTTAAGTGTAAGAGAATATGAAAATTTGCATGTTTATTTTGTTATTATACCGAATATAAATAAATAAATTGTAAATATAATTATTATAATATATATATTTAATAATATTGTTATTCAAAATTATCTTTACATTTACATATTTTGAAATAATATCTACTTATTTATATTGGGGAGGGAATGATACATATTTTATAGCACCCTGTAAATATTATCACTCTCTCTTCTTTGTTATTAAATTATTGTTATTGTAAGAATCCCGTTTACTGCAGTATGACATTCACGTAAGAAACGAGACTGTAGATATTATAGGTCACGATATATTTGCTGTCATATGGACATGTGATTGATTTGACAAAGGTGGCCCTTGTATTTCGTGAGACTTGGATGCTTCTGCATCTATTTTCGAAACGGAACTCGATATCATCATATAAATTGCATGGATTGTGTGTCAAAGTTTGTTTAACAAACGACGTAAGAAACGAGACTGTAGATTTTATAGGTCACGATATATTTGCTGTCATATGGACATGTGATTGATTTGACAAACCTGGCCCTTGTATTTCGTGAGACTTGGATGCTTCTGCATCTATTTTCGAAACGGAACTCGATATCATCATATAAATTGCATGGATTGTGTGTCAAAGTTTGTTTAGCAAACGACGTAAGAAACGAGACTGTAGATATTATAGGTCACTATATATTTGCTGTCATATGGACATGTGATTGATTTGACAAAGCTGGCCCTTGTATTTCGTGAGACTTGGATGCTTCTGCATCTATTTTCGAAACGGAACTCGATATCATCATATAAATTGCATGGATTGTGTGTCAAAGTTTGTTTAACAAACGACGTAAGAAACGAGACTGTAGATATTATAGGTCACGATATATTTGCTGTCATATGGACATGTGATTGATTTGACAAAGCTGGCCCTTGTATTTCGCGAGACTTGGATGCTTCTGCATCTATTTTCGAAACGGAACTCGATATCATCATATAAATTGCATGGATTGTGTGTCAAAGTTTGTTTAACAAACGACGTAAGAAACGAGACTGTAGATATTATAGGTCTCGGTATATTTGCTGTCATATGGACATGTGATTGATTTGACAAAGCTGGCCCTTGTATTTCGTGAGACTTGGATGCTTCTGCATCTATTTTCGAAACGGAACTCGATATCATCATATAAATTGCATGGATTGTGTGTCAAAGTTTGTCTAACAAACGACGTAAGAAACGGCGATATATTTGCTGTCATATGGACATGTGATTGATTTGACAAAGCTGGCCCTTGTATTTCGTGAGACTTGGATTCTTCTGCATCTATTTTCGAAACGGAACTCGATATCATCATATAAATTGCATGGACAGTGTGTCAAAGTTTGCTTAACAAACGACGTAAGAAACGAGACTGTAGATATTATAGGTCACGATATATTTGCTGTCATATGGACATGTGATTGATTTGACAAAGCAGGCCCTTGTATTTCGTGAGACTTGGATGCTTCTGCATCTATTTTCGAAACGGAACTCGATATCATCATATAAATTGCATGGATTGTGTGTCAAAGTTTGTTTAACAAACGACGTAAGAAACGAGACTGTAGATATTATAGGTCACGATATATTTGCTGTCATATGGACATGTGATTGATTTGACAAAGCTGGCCCTTGTATTTCGTGAGACTTGGATGCTTCTGCATCTATTTTCGAAACGGAACTCGATATCATCATATAAATTGCATGGATTGTGTGTCAAAGTTTGTTTAACAAACGACGTAAGAAACGAGACTGTAGATATTATAGGTCACGATATATTTGCTGTCATATGGACATGTGATTGATTTGACAAAGCTGGCCCTTGTATTTCGTGAGACTTGGATGCTTCTGCATCTATTTTCGAAACGGAACTCGATATCATCATATAAATTGCATGGATTGTGTGTCAAAGTTTGTTTAACAAACGACGTAAGAAACGAGACTGTAGATATTATAGGTCTCGATATATTTGCTGTCATATGGACATGTGATTGATTTGACAAAGCTGGCCCTTGTATTTCGTGAGACTTGGATGCTTCTGCATCTATTTTCGAAACGGAACTCGATATCATCATATAAATTGCATGGATTGTGTGTCAAAGTTTGTTTAACAAACGACGTAAGAAACGAGACTGTAGATTTTATAGGTCACGATATATTTGCTGTCATATGGACATGTGATTGATTTGACAAAGCTGGCCCTTGTATTTCGTGAGACTTGGATGCTTCTGCATCTATTTTCGAAACGGAACTCGATATCATCATATAAATTGCATGGATTGTGTGTCAAAGTTTGTTTAGCAAACGACGTAAGAAACGAGACTGTAGATATTATAGGTCACGATATATTCGCTGTCATATGGACATGTGATTGATTTGACAAAGCTGGCCCTTGTATTTCGTGAGACTTGGATGCTTCTGCATCTATTTTCGAAACGGAACTCGATATCATCATATAAATTGCATGGATTGTGTGTCAAAGTTTGTTTAACAAACGACGTAAGAAACGAGATTGTAGATTTTATAGGTCACGATATATTTGCTGTCATATGGACATGTGATTGATTTGACAAAGCTGGCCCTTGTATTTCGTGAGACTTGGATGCTTCTGCATCTATTTTCGAAACGGAACTCGATATCATCATATAAATTGCATGGATTGTGTGTCAAAGTTTGCATAACAAACGACGTAAGAAACGAGACTGTAGGTATTATAGGTCACGATATATTTGCTGTCATATGGACATGTGATTGATTTGACAAAGCTGGCCTTGTATTTCGTGAGACTTGGATGCTTCTGCATCTATTTTCGAAACGGAACTCGATATCATCATATAAATTGCATGGACTGTGTGTCAAAGTTTGTTTAACAAACGACGTAAGAAACGAGACTGTAGATATTATAGGTCACGATATATTTGCTGTCATATGGACATGTGATTGATTTGACAAAGCTGGCCCTTGTATTTCGTGAGACTTGGATGCTTCTGCATCTATTTTCGAAACGGAACTCGATATCATCATATAAATTGCATGGATTGTGTGTCAAAGTTTGTTTAACAAACGACGTAAGAAACGAGACTGTAGATTTTATAGGTCACGATATATTTGCTGTCATATGGACATGTGATTGATTTGACAAAGCTGGCCCTTGTATTTCGTGAGACTTGGATGCTTCTGCATCTATTTTCGAAACGGAACTCGATATCATCATATAAATTGCATGAATTGTGTGTCAAAGTTTGCTTAACAAACGACGTAAGAAACGAGACTGTAGATATTATAGGTCACGATATATTTGCTGTCATATGGATATGTGATTGATTTGACAAAGCTGGCCCTTGTATTTCGTGAGACTTGGATGCTTCTGCATCTATTTTCGAAACGGAACTCGATATCATCATATAAATTGCATGGATTGTGTGTCAAAGTTTGTTGAACAAACGACGTAAGAAACGAGACTGTAGATATTATAGGTCACGATATATTTGCTGTCATATGGACATGTGATTGATTTGACAAAGGTGGCCCTTGTATTTCGTGAGACTTGGATGCTTCTGCATCTATTTTCTAAACGGAACTCGATATCATCATATAAATTGCATGGATTGTGTGTCAAAGTTTGTTTAACAAACGACGTAAGAAACGAGACTGTAGATATTATAGGTCACGATATTGTTACGGAATTAGATTTAACTAATGTCCGTGTAGACGTTGTTTTATTCCCCGATACGATTTGTACCAAATAAAACAGGGTTCGTTTTAGATTACGTTTCTACAATGCTTTATTTACTTTATTACACTTATTCAGAACCGACTTTAATTACTAAGCACACAGCAAGTCTCTAGTTAGCACGCAGCTACTCTTTTACCGATCTGTTCAGTTCAACGCTTAAAACACAACTCCTCGTCATTGCCAGTTCCCCTGCATTTATATCCCAAAGTCTCCCTGTTCGAGAAATATCTAGAGCATATGGCAACACCTCGAATCTGTACAACGAACACACAGACGCACATTCGCACTAAGCGAACAACCATACTCACATACATACATGGGGGATGATCAATGACGTAATTACAACAACAAATAAATGTAAGAAAAGAAGTGACAAACTAAACAATAATTACATGACTATGGCAAACAAAATAAAAGCACATTAATGAAAGGTAAAGAACATCTAGAATAATGAAGAGAGTTCTACATGGTAGTTGTTGTTGCTTAAATAAAGTAACTGCGTAATAAAAACTTTACGTTACAATTCAAATATTTAAATTAACGGAAATTAAACTAAATTAACTTAAACCTATCAGTTACATTCGTAACATTGCCTCCCGCTTAAGCCTGTTCGTCCCGAATAGGCACAGTTCCCTCTCTGTGGTATGGGCATTGGTAACACTGCCTCCCGCTTAAGCCTGCTCCTCTGGACTAGACGCAGTTCTCGCTCCGTAGTGGTGGCAACCGATTTAGATGTACCCTCTACTGCGTCAGCTCTGGACTTCTGCTCTTCTGGACGACGTTGCTTTCTCTCCAGGAATCTTGACGTTATACCTTCTTTCTTTGTGGTCACCTTCCTAAGTGCCACCTGGTCTTCATCGGACTTGTCCTTCCTTGTTGTACGGCCGCTTTTCGATGGACGTTTTCTCGACGTACATCTTCGCTTTTTCCTCCTCGTTGCGAGATTTTTCCGCTTTCGTACTGGCCATTTTTCGGCGGCTTCCACCTTCAGCGTACGAACATCTACAGCGATTTCGTCAGATTCTGCGCTAGGACGACCCATGCTTTTCTTCTCTTTGTAGCCCACATTAATCGGTATTTCCACATTGGACCAAGTCATCACACGGTGCTTTATGTCCAGGTTTATATCGAAGGCAATCATGAAGTCTACACCAAGTATAACTTCGTCCACAATATCGGCCACTATAAAATCGAAATTTACCGATTTTCTACCCATGCTCAGCCTTTGGTAGGCCTTTCCATGCACCGTTGTAGTCTCGCCTGTGGCCGTCGCAATTTGACTCCATTTAACCGCAATACCTTCCCTTTTACCAAATCCGGTCTAATAATGGACTTTGTTGCACCGGTGTCCAATGTCAAGGTACGTAATGCACCATTGATAAAGCCTTTAGCTGTTAAGTTGTGATTCTCCTGCTGGACTATGGCTATAGAGATTGTGGGACCATCGTTTTCATCATCTGCCAGCGGCGCTTCGTGATTGACGGAATTTACTTTTTTTTGATTCACCTGATGTCTCATTTTTCGGATTCTTAGCCACAAGTTGGTCTTCGCTTTTCAAAGGCGGTGAGGCGGATCTGGTCCTTGGTCGTTGCAATCTGCATTCTCGTGCAATGTGTCCAGCTTTCCGACAGTTGTAGCAAGTCCTTCTCGTTTTGCCAGCCCTTCGTTTCACTTTATCTATTACCTGCATTAGTGCATCTTTCATTAGTTCGACAACGGTCTGAGGATTGTTGTCCTCAACTTCCAGCTTCCGCACATTGCAAGCCTGAAGTTTCACCATTGTCTCTTGCTTATGTCCGCCACCGTACTTTAGTTCGAGAGCCTGCAATTATATCTCCATAGTTGTTTCTAGAAGCGGCGGGAATATTCTGTAATACGTCAGCAGCACCGCCCTTCAATGCCATAAGTAGTCGTACCGCCTTGTCGTTGTCGTTCCACGAATTCCTCGAAGACACCGCCTCGAATTGTAATTTGAAGATATCAAACGATGTAGATCCATCGAATTCAGGAGGCTTGATTTTCAGAGTGTTATCAATAAGTCGCACTGGTCCTCCTTTGATTTCCAGTTCAGACATTTTCTTTTCCAGATTCACAATCTTCTCGTCGTGGGCCAGAAATTGCCTACCCAATTTCTTTAAATGGTTTTCCATAACCTCGAATCGCTTTCCAATAACTTGCGTAATATTATCGAGTCTTTCGCTGATTTTCGCCTCTAATTCTTCCAATTTTTCGTCGAATTCCTCCGTCAGACATTTGAAGCTTTCATTTATTGCAATAGATTCCTCTTCCATTCTCTTATTAAATTCCTTCGCCAACGTTACTGCAATAACTTTTGCAACCTCCGTATAACTCGGAACCGCGTCTGAAGTTTCATCTCTAATATCAAACTCATATTCGTCGATGTTCATTCCACGGCGCTCGAACTCTTCCAACAAGCGTTTTTGTAGTTCGGCCTTGTTGCCAGTAGAAACACAACTCCAACTTACTTAGCTCCTTCTTCAAATCTTCCACTCGTAGATCCTTAAACTTCATTGTAGGATGATCGCAATCTCACTTTCTGACACCAATTGTTACGGAATTAGATTTAACTAATGTCCGTGTAGACGTTGTTTTATTGGCCGATACGATTTGTACCAAATAAAACAGGGTTCGTTTTAGATTACGTTTCTACAATGCTTTATTTACTTTATTACACTTATTCAGAACCGACTTTAATTACTAAGCACACAGCAAGTCTCTAGTTAGCACGCAGCTACTCTTTTACCGATCTGTTCAGTTCAACGCTTAAAACACAACTCCTCGTCATTGCCAGTTCCCCTGCATTTATATCCAAAGTCTCCCTGTTCGAGAAATATCTAGAGCATATGGCAACACCTCGAATCTGTACAACGAACACACAGACGCACATTCGCACTAAGCGAACAACCATACTCACATACATACATGGGGGATGATCAATGACGTAATTACAACAACAAATAAATGTAAGAAAAGAAGTGACAAACTAAACAATAATTACATGACTATGGCAAACAAAATAAAAGCACATTAATGAAAGGTAAAGAACATCTAGAATAATGAAGAGAGTTCTACATGGTAGTTGTTGTTGCTTAAATAAAGTAACTGCGTAATAAAAACTTTACGTTACAATTCAAATTTTTAAATTAACGGAAATTAAACTAAATTAACTTAAACCTATCAGTTACATTCGTAACAATATATTTGCTGTCATATGGACATGTGATTGATTTGACAAAGCTGGCCCTTGTATTTCGTGAGACTTGGATGCTTCTGCATCTATTTTCGAAACGGAACTCGATATCATCATATAAATTGCATGGATTGTGTGTCAAAGTTTGCTTTACAAACGACGTAAGAAACGAGACTGTAGATATTATAGGTCACGATATATTTGCTGTCATATGGACATGTGATTGATTTGACAAAGCTGGCCCTTGTATTTCGTGAGACTTGGATGCTTCTGCATCTATTTTCGAAACGGAACTCGATATCATCATATAAATTGCATGGATTGTGTGTCAAAGTTTGTTTAACAAACGACGTAAGAAACTAGACTGTAGATATTATAGGTCACGATATATTTGCTGTCATATGGACATGTGATTGATTTGACAAAGCTGGCCCTTGTATTACGTGAGACTTGGATGCTTCTGCATCTATTTTCGAAACGGAACTCGATATCATCATATAAATTGCATGGATTGTGTGTCAAAGTTTGTTTAGCAAACGACGTAATAGCCCGTTTCCACGGTACGTCGTTCGTTCTCTATTCGTTGTTTGACCCATAACTACGAATAAATTACTTATTTCCCCACACAAACTCTATGAACGAACGACGATTTTTCTACGTTATTCGAGTAGAAATACTCTCTGAACGACGAATAAGTATGTCCCATCCCTAACAAAAGAGAGAATTTATCGAAAAAATTAATTATGACATGTCTAAATTCAAAATTGAAAATTTGTTGAAAACACAAACTTTTTTAGAAAAAAGGAAAAAGAGTAATGAAAATTAATGAACTAAACATTTTATTTAAATTCAGAAGGAAGATGGTTGTGTTTCCTTCTTAATTCCACGCACATTTCTTTTCCATTAGTTCAAAATCGCGTAAAACAATCAGAAACAAAAAGGAAACGAATAACTGAAAGTCTGTATACACAAATATTGTTTTGACATGTCTCCCTCTCTTTAATTTTGAAAATAGAAAGATATAAAAATATATTGAAAATACAAAATTATTCAGAATTTATGGAAAAAATGAATGAAATATGTCTAGTTAAATATAGAAGATACATTTGAAGGAAAGTCTATTGCTTTTCCTATTCATTTAATGTATATTTTATGTGTTTTCGGTTAAATTTTTGGTGAAAACAGGGAAACAAAAATGAAGGAAATTTTGTTTACGTTTCTGTTAATTACGAATGGTGTCGTGGAAACGGGTTAATTCGTGTTCGTCGTTCGACAAGCGAACAACGTAATTGAAACTCTCGTGTGAACATGACATAAGAAACGAGACTGTAGATATTATAGGTCACGATATATTTGCTGTCATATGGACATGTGATTGATTTGACAAAGCTGGCCCTTGTATTTCGTGAGACTTGGATGCTTCTGCAGCTATTTTCGAAACGGAACTCGATATCATCATATAAATTGCATGGATTGTGTGTCAAAGTTTGTTTAACAAACGACGTAAGAAACGAGACTGTAGATATTATAGCTCACGATATATTTGCTGTCATATGGACATGTGATTGATTTGACAAAGCTGGCCCTTGTATTTCGTGAGACTTGGATGCTTCTGCATCTATTTTCGAAACGGAACTCGATATCATCATATAAATTGCATGGATTGTGTGTCAAAGTTTGTTTAACAAATGCCGTAAGAAACGAGACTGTAGATATTATAGGTCACGATATATTTGCTGTCATATGGACATGTGATTGATTTGACAAAGCTGGCCCTTGTATTTCGTGAGACTTGGATGCTTCTGCATCTATTTTCGAAACGGAACTCGATATCATCATATAAATTGCATGGACTGTGTGTCAAAGTTTGCTTAACAAACGACGTAAGAAACGAGACTGTAGATATTATAGGTCACGATATATTTGCTGTCATATGGACATGTGATTGATTTGACTTGGATGCTTCTGCATCTATTTTCGAAACGGAACTCGATATCATCATATAAATTGCATGGATTGTGTGTCAAAGTTTGTCTAACAAACGACGTAAGAAACGAGACTGTAGATATTATAGGTCACGATATATTTGCTGTCATATGGACATGTGATTGATTTGACAAAGCTGGCCCTTGTATTTCGTGAGACTTGGATGCTTCTGCAGCTATTTTCGAAACGGAACTCGATATCATCATATAAATTGCATGGATTGTGTGTCAAAGTTTGTTTAACAAACGACGTAAGAAACAAGACTGTAGATATTATAGGTCACGATATATTTGCTGTCATATGGACATGTGATTGATTTGACAAAGGTGGCCCTTGTATTTCGTGAGACTTGGATGCTTCTGCAGCTATTTTCGAAACGGAACTCGATATCATCATATAAATTGCATGGATTGTGTGTCAAAGTTTGTTTAGCAAACGACGTAAGAAACGAGACTGTAGATATTATAGGTCACGATATATTTGCTGTCATATGGACATGTGATTGATTTGACAAAGCTGGCCCTTGTATTTCGTGAGACTTGGATGCTTCTGCATCTATTTTCGAAACGGAACTCGATATCATCATATAAATTGCATGGATTGTGTGTCAAAGTTTGCTTAACAAATGCCGTAAGAAACGAGACTGTAGATATTATAGGTCACGATATATTTGCTGTCATATGGACATGTGATTGATTTGACAAAGCTGGCCCTTGTATTTCGTGAGACTTGGATGCTTCTGCATCTATTTTCGAAACGGAACTCGATATCATCATATAAATTGCATGGATTGTGTGTCAAAGTTTGTCTAACAAACGACGTAAGAAACGAGACTGTAGATATTATAGGTCACGATATATTTGCTGTCATATGGACATGTGATTGATTTGACAAAGCTGGCCCTTGTATTTCGTGAGACTTGGATGCTTCTGCAGCTATTTTCGAAACGGAACTCGATATCATCATATAAATTGCATGGATTGTGTGTCAAAGTTTGTTGAACAAACGACGTAAGAAACGAGACTGTAGATATTATAGGTCACGATATATTTGCTGTCATATGGACATGTGATTGATTTGACAAAACTGACCCTTGTATTTCGTGAGACTTGGATGCTTCTGCATCTATTTTCGAAACGGAACTCGATATCATCATATAAATTGCATGGATTGTGTGTCAAAGTTTGTTTAACAAACGACGTAAGAAACGAGACTGTAGATTTTATAGGTCACGATATATTTGCTGTCATATGGACATGTGATTGATTTGACAAAGCTGGCACTTGTATTTCGTGAGACTTGGATGCTTCTGCATCTATTTTCGAAACGGAACTCGATATCATCATATAAATTGCATGGATTGTGTGTCAAAGTTTGTTGAACAAACGACGTAAGAAACGAGACTGTAGATATTATAGCTCACGATATATTTGCTGTCATATGGACATGTGATTGATTTGACAAAGCTGGCCCTTGTATTTCGTGAGACTTGGATGCTTCTGCATCTATTTTCGAAACGGAACTCGATATCATCATATAAATTGCATGGATTGTGTGTCAAAGTTTTTTTAACAAATGCCGTAAGAAACGAGACTGTAGATTTTATAGGTCACGATATATTTGCTGTCATATGGACATGTGATTGATTTGACAAAGCTGGCCCTTGTATTTCGTGAGACTTGGATGCTTCTGCATCTATTTTCGAAACGGAACTCGATATCATCATATAAATTGCATGGACTGTGTGTCAAAGTTTGCTTAACAAACGACGTAAGAAACGAGACTGTAGATATTATAGGTCACGATATATTTGCTGTCATATGGACATGTGATTGATTTGACTTGGATGCTTCTGCATCTATTTTCGAAACGGAACTCGATATCATCATATAAATTGCATGGATTGTGTGTCAAAGTTTGTCTAACAAACGACGTAAGAAACGAGACTGTAGATATTATAGGTCACGATATATTTGCTGTCATATGGACATGTGATTGATTTGACAAAGCTGGCCCTTGTATTTCGTGAGACTTGGATGCTTCTGCAGCTATTTTCGAAACGGAACTCGATATCATCATATAAATTGCATGGACTGTGTGTCAAAGTTTGTTTAACAAACGACGTAAAAAACGAGACTGTAGATATTATAGGTCTCGATATATTTGCTGTCATATGGACATGTGATTGATTTGACAAAGCTGGCCCTTGTATTTCGTGAGACTTGGATGCTTCTGCATCTATTTTCGAAACGGAACTCGATATCATCATATAAATTGCATGGATTGTGTGTCAAAGTTTGTTTAACAAACGACGTAAGAAACGAGACTGTAGATATTATAGGTCACGATATATTTGCTGTCATATGGACATGTGATTGATTTGACAAAACTGACCCTTGTATTTCGTGAGACTTGGATGCTTCTGCATCTATTTTCGAAACGGAACTCGATATCATCATATAAATTGCATGGATTGTGTGTCAAAGTTTGTTTAACAAACGACGTAAGAAACGAGACTGTAGATATTATAGGTCACGATATATTTGCTGTCATATGGACATGTGATTGATTTGACAAAGCTGGCCCTTGTATTTCGTGAGACTTGGATGCTTCTGCATCTATTTTCGAAACGGAACTCGATATCATCATATAAATTGCATGGATTGTGTGTCAAAGTTTGCTTAACAAATGCCGTAAGAAACGAGACTGTAGATATTATAGGTCACGATATATTTGCTGTCATATGGACATGTGATTGATTTGACAAAGCTGGCCCTTGTATTTCGTGAGACTTGGATGCTTCTGCATCTATTTTCGAAACGGAACTCGATATCATCATATAAATTGCATGGATTGTGTGTCAAAGTTTGTTTAAAAACGACGTAAGAAACGAGACTGTAGATATTATAGGTCACGATATATTTGCTGTCATATGGACATGTGATTGATTTGACAAAGCTGGCCCTTGTATTTCGTGAGACTTGGATGCTTCTGCATCTATTTTCGAAACGGAACTCGATATCATCATATAAATTGCATGGATTGTGTGTCAAAGTTTGTTTAACAAACGACGTAAGAAACGAGACTGTAGATATTATAGGTCACGATATATTTGCTGTCATATGGACATGTGATTGATTTGACAAAGCTGGCCCTTGTATTTCGTGAGACTTGGATGCTTCTGCATCTATTTTCGAAACGGAACTCGATATCATCATATAAATTGCATGGATTGTGTGTCAAAGTTTGTTTAACAAACGACGTAAGAAACGAGACTGTAGATATTATAGGTCACGATATATTTGCTGTCATATGGACATGTGATTGATTTGACAAAGCTGGCCCTTGTATTTCGTGAGACTTGGATGCTTCTGCATCTATTTTCGAAACGGAACACGATATCATCATATAAATAGCATGGATTGTGGTTCAAAGTTTGTTTAACAAACGACGTAAGAAACGAGACTGTAGATATTATAGGTCACGATATATTTGCTGTCATATGGACATGTGATTGATTTGACAAAGCTGGCCCTTGTATTTCGTGAGACTTGGATGCTTCTGCAGCTATTTTCGAAACGGAACTCGATATCATCATATAAATTGCATGGATTGTGTGTCAAAGTTTGTTTAACAAATGCCGTAAGAAACGAGACTGTAGATTTTATAGGTCACGATATATTTGCTGTCATATGGACATGTGATTGATTTGACAAAGCTGGCCCTTGTATTTCGTGAGACTTGGATGCTTCTGCATCTATTTTCGAAACGGAACTCGATATCATCATATAAATTGCATGGACTGTGTGTCAAAGTTTGCTTAACAAACGACGTAAGAAACGAGACTGTAGATATTATAGGTCACGATATATTTGCTGTCATATGGACATGTGATTGATTTGACTTGGATGCTTCTGCATCTATTTTCGAAACAGAACTCGATATCATCATATAAATTGCATGGATTGTGTGTCAAAGTTTGTCTAACAAACGACGTAAGAAACGAGACTGTAGATATTATAGGTCACGATATATTTGCTGTCATATGGACATGTGATTGATTTGACAAAGCTGGCCCTTGTATTTCGTGAGACTTGGATGCTTCTGCAGCTATTTTCGAAACGGAACTCGATATCATCATATAAATTGCATGGACTGTGTGTCAAAGTTTGTTTAACAAACGACGTAAGAAACGAGACTGTAGATATTATAGGTCTCGATATATTATAGGTAAGAAACGAGACTGTAGATATTATAGGTCACGATATATTTGCTGTCATATGGACATGTGATTGATTTGACAAAGCTGGCCCTTGTATTTCGTGAGACTTGGATGCTTCTGCATCTATTTTCGAAACGGAACTCGATATCATCATATAAATTGCATGGATTGTGTGTCAAAGTTTGTTGAACAAACGACGTAAGAAACGAGACTGTAGATATTATAGGTCACGATATATTTGCTGTCATATGGACATGTGATTGATTTGACAAAGGTGGCCCTTGTATTTCGTGAGACTTGGATGCTTCTGCATCTTGGATGCTTCTGCATCTATTTTCGAAACGGAACTCGATATCATCATATAAATTGCATGGATTGTGTGTCAAAGTTTGTTTAACAAACGACGTAAGAAACGAGACTGTAGATTTTATAGGTCACGATATATTTGCTGTCATATGGACATGTGATTGATTTGACAAAGCTGGCACTTGTATTTCGTGAGACTTGGATGCTTCTGCATCTATTTTCGAAACGGAACTCGATATCATCATATAAATTGCATGGATTGTGTGTCAAAGTTTGTTGAACAAACGACGTAAGAAACGAGACTGTAGATTTTATAGGTCACGATATATTTGCTGTCATATGGACATGTGATTGATTTGACAAAGCTGGCCCTTGTATTTCGTGAGACTTGGATGCTTCTGCATCTATTTTCGAAACGGAACTCGATATCATCATATAAATTGCATGAATTGTGTGTCAAAGTTTGTTTAACAAATGCCGTAAGAAACGAGACTGTAGATTTTATAGGTCACGATATATTTGCTGTCATATGGACATGTGATTGATTTGACAAAGCTGGCCCTTGTATTTCGTGAGACTTGGATGCTTCTGCATCTACTTTCGAAACGGAACTCGATATCATCATATAAATTGCATGGACTGTGTGTCAAAGTTTGCTTAACAAACGACGTAAGAAACGAGACTGTAGATATTATAGGTCACGATATATTTGCTGTCATATGGACATGTGATTGATTTGACTTGGATGCTTCTGCATCTATTTTCGAAACGGAACTCGATATCATCATATAAATTGCATGGATTGTGTGTCAAAGTTTGTCTAACAAACGACGTAAGAAACGAGACTGTAGATATTATAGGTCACGATATATTTGCTGTCATATGGACATGTGATTGATTTGACAAAGCTGGCCCTTGTATTTCGTGAGACTTGGATGCTTCTGCAGCTATTTTCGAAACGGAACTCGATATCATCATATAAATTGCATGGACTGTGTGTCAAAGTTTGTTTAACAAACGACGTAAGAAACGAGACTGTAGATATTATAGGTCTCGATATATTTGCTGTCATATGAACATGTGATTGATTTGACAAAGCTGGCCCTTGTATTTCGTGAGACTTGGATGCTTCTGCATCTATTTTCGAAACGGAACTCGATATCATCATATAAATTGCATGGATTGTGTGTCAAAGTTTGTTGAACAAACGACGTAAGAAACGAGACTGTAGATATTATAGGTCACGATATATTTGCTGTCATATGGACATGTGATTGATTTGACAAAGGTGGCCCTTGTATTTCGTGAGACTTGGATGCTTCTGCATCTATTTTCGAAACGGAACTCGATATCATCATATAAATTGCATGGATTGTGTGTCAAAGTTTGTTTAACAAACGACGTAAGAAACGAGACTGTAGATATTATAGGTCACGATATATTTGCTGTCATATGGACATGTGATTGATTTGACAAAACTGACCCTTGTATTTCGTGAGACTTGGATGCTTCTGCATCTATTTTCGAAACGGAACTCGATATCATCATATAAATTGCATGGATTGTGTGTCAAAGTTTGTTTAACAAACGACGTAAGAAACGAGACTGTAGATTTTATAGGTCACGATATATTTGCTGTCATATGGACATGTGATTGATTTGACAAAGCTGGCACTTGTATTTCGTGAGACTTGGATGCTTCTGCATCTATTTTCGAAACGGAACTCGATATCATCATATAAATTGCATGGATTGTGTGTCAAAGTTTGTTGAACAAACGACGTAAGAAACGAGACTGTAGATTTTATAGGTCACGATATATTTGCTGTCATATGGACATGTGATTGATTTGACAAAGCTGGCTCTTGTATTTCGTGAGACTTGGATGCTTCTGCATCTATTTTCGAAACGGAACTCGATATCATCATATAAATTGCATGGATTGTGTGTCAAAGTTTGTTTAACAAACGACGTAAGAAACAAGACTGTAGATATTATAGGTCACGATATATTTGCTGTCATATGGACATGTGATTGATTTGACAAAGGTGGCCCTTGTACTTCGTGAGACTTGGATGCTTCTGCAGCTATTTTCGAAACGGAACTCGATATCATCATATAAATTGCATGGATTGTGTGTCAAAGTTTGTTTAGCAAACGACGTAAGAAACGAGACTGTAGATATTATAGGTCACGATATATTTGCTGTCATATGGACATGTGATTGATTTGACAAAGCTGGCCCTTGTATTTCGTGAGACTTGGATGCTTCTGCATCTATTTTCGAAACGGAACTCGATATAATCATATAAATTGCATGGATTGTGTGTCAAAGTTTGTTTAACAAACGACGTAAGAAACGAGACTGTAGATATTATAGGTCACGATATATTTGCTGTCATATGGACATGTGATTGATTTGACAAAGCTGGCCCTTGTATTTCGTGAGACTTGGATGCTTCTGCATCTATTTTCGAAACGGAACTCGATATCATCATATAAATTGCATGGATTGTGTGTCAAAGTTTGTTTAACAAACGACGTAAGAAACGAGACTGTAGATATTATAGGTCACGATATATTTGCTGTCATATGGACATGTGATTGATTTGACAAAGCTGGCCCTTGTATTTCGTGAGACTTGGATGCTTCTGCATCTATTTTCGAAACGGAACTCGATATCATCATATAAATTGCATGGATTGTGTGTCAAAGTTTGTTTAACAAACGACGTAAGAAACGAGACTGTAGATATTATAGGTCACGATATATTTGCTGTCATATGGACATGTGATTGATTTGACAAAGGTGGCCCTTGTATTTCGTGAGACTTGGATGCTTCTGCAGCTATTTTCGAAACGGAACTCGATATCATCATATAAATTGCATGGATTGTGTGTCAAAGTTTGTTTAGCAAACGACGTAAGAAACGAGACTGTAGATATTATAGGTCACGATATATTTGCTGTCATATGGACATGTGATTGATTTGACAAAGGTGGCCCTTGTATTTCGTGAGACTTGGATGCTTCTGCAGCTATTTTCGAAACGGAACTCGATATAATCATATAAATTGCATGGATTGTGTGTCAAAGTTTGTTTAACAAACGACGTAAGAAACGAGACTGTAGATATTATAGGTCACGATATATTTGCTGTCATATGGACATGTGATTGATTTGACAAAGCTGGCCCTTGTATTTCGTGAGACTTGGATGCTTCTGCATCTATTTTCGAAACGGAACTCGATATCATCATATAAATTGCATGGATTGTGTGTCAAAGTTTGCTTAACAAATGCCGTAAGAAACGAGACTGTAGATATTATAGGTCACGATATATTTGCTGTCATATGGACATGTGATTGATTTGACAAAGCTGGCCCTTGTATTTCGTGAGACTTGGATGCTTCTGCATCTATTTTCGAAACGGAACTCGATATCATCATATAAATTGCATGGATTGTGTGTCAAAGTTTGTTTAACAAACGACGTAAGAAACGAGACTGTAGATATTATAGGTCACGATATATTTGCTGTCATATGGACATGTGATTGATTTGACAAAGCTGGCCCTTGTATTTCGTGAGACTTGGATGCTTCTGCATCTATTTTCGAAACGGAACTCGATATCATCATATAAATTGCATGGATTGTGTGTCAAAGTTTGTTTAACAAACGACGTAAGAAACGAGACTGTAGATATTATAGGTCACGATATATTTGCTGTCATATGGACATGTGATTGATTTGACAAAGCTGGCCCTTGTATTTCGTGAGACTTGGATGCTTCTGCATCTATTTTCGAAACGGAACTCGATATCATCATATAAATTGCATGGATTGTGTGTCAAAGTTTGTTTAACAAACGACGTAAGAAACGAGACTGTAGATATTATAGGTCACGATATATTTGCTGTCATATGGACATGTGATTGATTTGACAAAGCTGGCCCTTGTATTTCGTGAGACTTGGATGCTTCTGCATCTATTTTCGAAACGGAACTCGATATCATCATATAAATTGCATGGATTGTGTGTCAAAGTTTGCTTAACAAATGCCGTAAGAAACGAGACTGTAGATATTATAGGTCACGATATATTTGCTGTCATATGGACATGTGATTGATTTGACAAAGCTGGCCCTTGTATTTCGTGAGACTTGGATGCTTCTGCATCTATTTTCGAAACGGAACTCGATATCATCATATAAATTGCATGGATTGTGTGTCAAAGTTTGTTTAACAAACGACGTAAGAAACGAGACTGTAGATATTATAGGTCACGATATATTTGCTGTCATATGGACATGTGATTGATTTGACAAAGCTGGCCCTTGTATTTCGTGAGACTTGGATGCTTCTGCATCTATTTTCGAAACGGAACTCGATATCATCATATAAATTGCATGGATTGTGTGTCAAAGTTTGTTTAACAAACGACGTAAGAAACGAGACTGTAGATATTATAGGTCACGATATATTTGCTGTCATATGGACATGTGATTGATTTGACAAAGCTGGCCCTTGTATTTCGTGAGACTTGGATGCTTCTGCATCTATTTTCGAAACGGAACTCGATATCATCATATAAATTGCATGGATTGTGTGTCAAAGTTTGTTTAACAAACGACGTAAGAAACGAGACTGTAGATATTATAGGTCACGATATATTTGCTGTTATATGGACATGTGATTGATTTGACAAAGCTGGCCCTTGTATTTCGTGAGACTTGGATGCTTCTGCATCTATTTTCGAAACGGAACACGATATCATCATATAAATAGCATGGATTGTGTGTCAAAGTTTGTTTAACAAACGACGTAAGAAACGAGACTGTAGATATTATAGGTCACGATATATTTGCTGTCATATTGACATGTGATTGATTTGACAAAGCTGGCCCTTGTATTTCGTGAGACTTGGATGCTTCTGCATCTATTTTCGAAACGGAACTCGACATCATCATATAAATTGCATGGATTGTGTGTCAAAGTTTGTTTAGCAAACGACGTAAGAAACGAGACTGTAGATATTATAGGTCACGATATATTTGCTGTCATATGGACATGTGATTGATTTGACAAAGCTGGCCCTTGTATTTCGTGAGACTTGGATGCTTCTGCATCTATTTTCGAAACGGAACTCGATATCATCATATAAATTGCATGGATTGTGTGTCAAAGTTTGTTTAGCAAACGACGTAAGAAACGAGACTGTAGATATTATAGGTCACGATATATTTGCTGTCATATGGACATGTGATTGATTTGACAAAGCTGGCCCTTGTATTTCGTGAGACTTGGATGCTTCTGCATCTATTTTCGAAACGGAACTCGATATCATCATATAAATTGCATGGATTGTGTGTCAAAGTTTGTTTAACAAACGACGTAAGAAACGAGACTGTAGATTTTATAGGTCACGATATATTTGCTGTCATATGGACATGTGATTGATTTGACAAAGCTGGCCCTTGTATTTCGTGAGACTTGGATGCTTCTGCATCTATTTTCGAAACGGAACTCGATATCATCATATAAATTGCATGGATTGTGTGTCAAAGTTTGTTTAACAAACGACGTAAGAAACGAGACTGTAGATATTATAGGTCACGATATATTTGCTGTCATATGGACATGTGATTGATTTGACAAAGCTGGCCCTTGTATTTCGTGAGACTTGGATGCTTCTGCAGCTATTTTCGAAACGGAACTCGATATCATCATATAAATTGCATGGATTGTGTGTCAAAGTTTGTTTAACAAACGACGTAAGAAACGAGACTGTACATATTAAAGGTCACGATATATTTGCTGTCATATGGACATGTGATTGATTTGACAAAACTGACCCTTGTATTTCGTGAGACTTGGATGCTTCTGCATCTATTTTCGAAACGGAACTCGATATCATCATATAAATTGCATGGATTGTGTGTCAAAGTTTGTTTAGCAAACGACGTAAGAAACGAGACTGTAGATATTATAGGTCACGATATATTTGCTGTCATATGGACATGTGATTGATTTGACAAAGCTGGCCCTTGTATTTCGTGAGACTTGGATGCTTCTGCAGCTATTTTCGAAACGGAACTCGATATCATCATATAAATTGCATGGATTGTGTGTCAAAGTTTGTTTAACAAACGACGTAAGAAACGAGACTGTAGATTTTATAGGTCACGATATATTTGCTGTCATATGGACATGTGATTGATTTGACAAAGCTGGCCCTTGTATTTCGTGAGACTTGGACGCTTCTGCATCTATTTTCGAAACGGAACTCGATATCATCATATAAATTGCATGGATTGTGTGTCAAAGTTTGTTTAACAAACGACGTAAGAAACGAGACTGTAGATATTATAGGTCACGATATATTTGCTGTCATATGGACATGTGATTGATTTGACAAAGCTGGCCCTTGTATTTCGTGAGATTTGGATGCTTCTGCATCTATTTTCGAAACGGAACTCGATATCATCGTATAAATTGCATGGATTGTGTGTCAAAGTTTGTTTAGCAAACGACGTAAGAAACGAGACTGTAGATATTATAGGTCACGATATATTTGCTGTCATATGGACATGTGATTGATTTGACAAAGCTGGCCCTTGTATTTCGTGAGACTTGGATGCTTCTGCATCTATTTTCGAAACGGAACTCGATATCATCATATAAATTGCATGGATTGTGTGTTAAAGTTTGTTTAACAAACGACGTAAGAAACGAGACTGTAGATTTTATAGGTCACGATATATTTGCTGTCATATGGACATGTGATTGATTTGACAAAGCTGGCCCTTGTATTTCGTGAGACTTGGATGCTTCTGCATCTATTTTCGAAACGGAACTCGATATCATCATATAAATTGCATGGATTGTGTGTCAAAGTTTGTTTAACAAACGACGTAAGAAACGAGACTGTAGATTTTATAGGTCACGATATATTTGCTGTCATATGGACATGTGATTGATTTGACAAAGCTGGCCCTTGTATTTCGTGAGACTTGGATGCTTCTGCATCTATTTTCGAAACGGAACTCGATATCATCATATAAATTGCATGGATTGTGTGTCAAAGTTTGTTTAACAAACGACGTAAGAAACGAGACTGTAGATATTATAGGTCACGATATATTTGCTGTCATATGGACATGTGATTGATTTGACAAAGCTGGCCCTTGTATTTCGTGAGACTTGGATGCTTCTGCATCTATTTTCGAAACGGAACTCGATATCATCATATAAATTGCATGGATTGTGTGTCAAAGTTTGCTTAACAAACGACGTAAGAAACGAGACTGTACATATTATAGGTCACGATATATTTGCTGTCATATGGACATGTGATTGATTTGACAAAGCTGGCCCTTGTATTTCGTGAGACTTGGATGCTTCTGCATCTATTTTCGAAACGGAACTCGATATCATCATGTAAATTGCATGGATTGTGTGTCAAAGTTTGTTTAGCAAACGACGTAAGAAACGAGACTGTACATATTATAGGTCACGATATATTTGCTGTCATATGGACATGTGATTGATTTGACAAAGCTGGCCCTTGTATTTCGTGAGACTTGGATGCTTCTGCATCTATTTTCGAAACGGAACTCGATATCATCATATAAATTGCACGGATTGTGTGTCAAAGTTTGTTTAACAAACGACGTAAGAAACGAGACTGTACATATTATAGGTCACGATATATTTGCTGTCATATGGACATGTGATTGATTTGACAAAGCTGGCCCTTGTATTTCGTGAGACTTGGATGCTTCTGCATCTATTTTCGAAACGGAACTCGATATCATCATATAAATTGCATGGATTGTGTGTCAAAGTTTGTTTAACAAATGCCGTAAGAAACGAGACTGTAGATTTTATAGGTCACGATATATTTGCTGTCATATGGACATGTGATTGATTTGACAAAGCTGGCCCTTGTATTTCGTGAGACTTGGATGCTTCTGCAGCTATTTTCGAAACGGAACTCGATATCATCATATAAATTGCATGGATTGTGTGTTAAAGTTTGTTTAACAAACGACGTAAGAAACGAGACTGTAGATATTATAGGTCACGATATATTTGCTGTCATATGGACATGTGATTGATTTGACAAAGCTGGCCCTTGTATTTCGTGAGACTTGGAAGCTTCTGCATCTATTTTCGAAACGGAACTCGATATCATCATATAAATTGCATGGATTGTGTGTCAAAGTTTGCTTAACAAACGACGTAAGAAACGAGACTGTACATATTATAGGTCACGATATATTTGCTGTCATATGGACATGTGATTGATTTGACAAAGCAGGCCCTTGTATTTCGTGAGACTTGGATGCTTCTGCATCTATTTTCGAAACGGAACTCGATATCATCATATAAATTGCATGGATTGTGTGTCAAAGTTTGTTTAGCAAACGACGTAAGAAACGAGACTGTACATATTATAGGTCACGATATATTTGCTGTCATATGGACATGTGATTGATTTGACAAAGCTGGCCCTTGTATTTCGTGAGACTTGGATGCTTCTGCATCTATTTTCGAAACGGAACTCGATATCATCATATAAATTGCATGGATTGTGTGTCAAAGTTTGTTTAACAAATGCCGTAAGAAACGAGACTGTAGATTTTATAGGTCTCGATATATTTGCTGTCATATGGACATGTGATTGATTTGACAAAGCTGGCCCTTGTATTTCGTGAGACTTGGATGCTTCTGCAGCTATTTTCGAAACGGAACTTGATATCATCATATAAATTGCATGGATTGTGTGTTAAAGTTTGTTTAACAAACGACGTAAGAAACGAGACTGTAGATATTATAGGTCACGATATATTTGCTGTCATATGGACATGTGATTGATTTGACAAAGCTGGCCCTTGTATTTCGTGAGACTTGGAAGCTTCTGCATCTATTTTCGAAACGGAACTCGATATCATCATATAAATTGCATGGATTGTGTGTCAAAGTTTGTTTAGCAAACGACGTAAGAAACGAGACTGTACATATTATAGGTCACGATATATTTGCTGTCATATGGACATGTGATTGATTTGACAAAGCTGGCCCTTGTATTTCGTGAGACTTGGATGCTTCTGCATCTATTTTCGAAACGGAACTCGATATCATCATATAAATTGCACGGATTGTGTGTCAAAGTTTGTTTAACAAACGACGTAAGAAACGAGATTGTACATATTATAGGTCACGATATATTTGCTGTCATATGGACATGCCCAGCAAAATGTTCGATGCCAAAGATGACATTCAATCATGGGTGCAAGTGATCTAGCATGTCATCTTTTTAGCATCTTCATCGATGAATTTTATATGAGCGTGGACCCCAAAAGATGACGTTCTTTTCTGGATCCTAAGCATGTCATTTTAACCAATGCGTTGACATGTCATTTTAACCAATGCTTTGGCATGTCATTTTCACCAACCCCTTGGCATGAAATTTTCATATTGTTTGGAAAATGGAAATGCTGTATTGAAATATGGTTTTCATGGAAAACAAAACTCTTTATTAATTCAAACGAATTCATGAAATAACTAGTTTTTCAAAAGTTTACATCCAGATTACTTCCTCCGTTCTCCGCAACTGATATTCTTTCATCTTACAAAAGGTTTTTTCAATTATCTTCCCATCACCAGTTCAGATTTCGACATGGACTCCAAATGCACTCCTTTAAGTATTTTTATTTCGTAAATTACTTTTAATTTATAATTTTGTTATTTTATAACAACATTTTGGTAATTTATACTCTTTTGTTTAGTGACGGAAATATGTAGGGATCTACAACCCGGCTTGCTTTAGGGATCTCTAAGAACAAAATGTAACGAACGGGGAGGAGAGACTTTTTATGGAAAATACCATTTATGCTTAATTAATTTATTTTTAATTGTTTCTTTCCAAAAGTAGTTTCTTCTTTATTTTCAGATTCTTGTTCCTTTTCGTTTCGGATTTTTTTTTCAAATTCCAAGAAGCGAGATTTGATTGATTTCATTCTATGTCAGATTTAGAACAGACAAGGGAACTTTTAAAATAGCAATGTGTGCAGTCCGATTCTATTTTTAGCTCGATGGTTGGGACTTCATATAATACCAATTGTTTAGAAATTTTAGTTGTTTGATATGCAGGAAATGTAAGACAACATCACGACGACAGTTCTAACAACTTTGGTATGTTCCAGAAACTGCAAGAATCTACTTATTTTTACTACGATAACAATTTTTCCTTTATGTTATCGGAAAAAATAGTAAAAATTAGTAGATTTTTGCAGTACTGGAACATACCAAAATTAAAATAAACAGGTGTGTAAATAAAAACACAAACATCATCTCTATTGGATCGATGGAATGGGTACAAATGCTGATGAAAAGATCGGATCTTTCACGACTTCCTTTGCATTGGTTCAAATCCTAATGAAAAGATCGGATCTTCCACGACTTCCTTTGAACCAATGCAAAAGATGACATGAAATCACGTCATCGCAAAGAACCCCTTCCGTCAAATTTTGCTGGGATGTGATTGATTTGACAAAGCTGGCCCTTGTATTTCGTGAGACTTGGAAGCTTCTGCATCTATTTTCGAAAAGGAACTCGATATCATCATATAAATTGCATGGATTGTGTGTCAAAGTTTGCTTAACAAACGACGTAAGAAACGAGACTGTAGATATTATAGGTCACGATATATTTGCTGTCATATGGACATGTGATTGATTTGACAAAGGTGGCCCTTGTATTTCGTGAGACTTGGATGCTTCTGCATCTATTTTCGAAACGGAACTCGATATCATCATATAAATTGCATGGATTGTGTGTCAAAGTTTGTTTAGCAAACGACGTAAGAAATGAGACTGTACATATTATAGGTCACGATATATTTGCTGTCATATGGACATGTGATTGATTTGACAAAGGTGGCCCTTGTATTTCGTGAGACTTGGATGCTTCTGCATCTATTTTCGAAACGGAACTCGATATCATCATATAAATTGCATGGATTGTGTGTCAAAGTTTGTTTAGCAAACGACGTAAGAAACGAGACTGTAGATATTATAGGTCACGATATATTTGCTGTCATAAGGACATGTGATTGATTTGACAAAGCTGGCCCTTGTAATTCGTGAGACTTGGATGCTTCTGCATCTATTTTCGAAACGGAACTCGATATCATCATATAAATTGCATGGATTGTGTGTCAAAGTTTGTTGAACAAACGACGTAAGAAACGAGACTGTAGATTTTATAGGTCACGATATATTTGCTGTCATATGGACATGTGATTGATTTGACAAAGCTGGCCCTTGTATTTCGTGAGACTTGGATGCTTCTGCATCTATTTTCGAAACGGAACTCGATATCATCATATAAATTGCATGGATTGTGTTTCAAAGTTTGTTTAACAAACGACGTAAGAAACGAGACTGTAGATATTATAGGTCACGATATATTTGCTGTCATATGGACATGTGATTGATTTGACAAAGCTGGCCCTTGTATTTCGTGAGACTTGGATGCTTCTGCATCTATTTTCGAAACGGAACTCGATATCATCATATAAATTGCATGGATTGTGTGTCAAAGTTTGTTTAACAAACGACGTAAGAAACGAGACTGTAGATATTATAGGTCACGATATATTTGCTGTCATATGGACATGTGATTGATTTGACAAAGCTGGCCCTTGTATTTCGTGAGACTTGGATGCTTCTGCATCTATTTTCAAAACGGAACTCGATATCATCATATAAATTGCATGGATTGTGTGTCAAAGTTTGTTTAACAAACGACGTAAGAAACGAGACTGTAGATTTTATAGGTCACGATATATTTGCTGTCATATGGACATGTGATTGATTTGACAAAGCTGGCCCTTGTATTTCGTGAGACTTGGATGCTTCTGCATCTATTTTCGAAACGGAACTCGATATCATCATATAAAATGCATGGACTGTGTGTCAAAGTTTGCTTAACAAACTACGTAAGAAACGAGACTGTAGATTTTATAGGTCACGATATATTTGCTGTCATATGGACATGTGATTGATTTGACAAAGCTGGCCCTTGTATTTCGTGAGACTTGGATGCTTCTGCATCTATTTTCGAAACGGAACTCGATATCATAATATAAATTGCATGGATTGTGTGTCAAAGTTTGTTTAGCAAACGACGTAAGAAACGAGACTGTAGATATTATAGGTCACGATATATTTGCTGTCATATGGACATGTGATTGATTTGACAAAGCTGGCCCTTGTATTTCGTGAGGCTTGGATGCTTCTGCATCTATTTTCGAAACGGAACTCGATATAATCATATAAATTGCATGGATTGTGTGTCAAAGTTTGTTTAACAAACGACGTAAGAAACGAGACTGTAGATATTATAGGTCACGATATATTTGCTGTCATATGGACATGTGATTGATTTGACAAAGCTGGCCCTTGTATTTCGTGAGACTTGGATGCTTCTGCATCTATTTTCTGCATCTATCATATAAATTGCATGGATTGTGTGTCAAAGTTTGTTTAACAAACGACGTAAGAAACGAGACTGTAGATATTATAGGTCACGATATATTTGCAGTCATATGGACATGTGATTGATTTGACAAAGGTGGCCCTTGTATTTCGTGAGACTTGGATGCTTCTGCATCTATTTTCGAAACGGAACTCGATATAATCATATAAATTGCATGGATTGTGTGTCAAAGTTTGTTTAACAAACGACGTAAGAAACGAGACTGTAGATATTATAGGTCACGATATATTTGCTGTCATATGGACATGTGATTGATTTGACAAAGCTGGCCCTTGTATTTCGTGAGACTTGGATGCTTCTGCATCTATTTTCTGCATCTATCATATAAATTGCATGGATTGTGTGTCAAAGTTTGTTTAACAAACGACGTAAGAAACGAGACTGTAGATTTTATAGGTCACGATATATTTGATGTCATATGGACATGTGATTGATTTGACAAAGCTGGACCTTGTATTTCGTGAGACTTGGATGCTTCTGCATCTATTTTCGAAACGGAACTCGTTATCATCATATAAATTTCATGGACTGTGTGTCAAAGTTTGCTTAACAAACGACGTAAGAAACGAGACTGTAGATTTTATAGGTCTCGATATATTTGCTGTCATATGGACATGTGATTGATTTGACAAAGCTGGCCCTTGTAATTCGTGAGACTTGGATGCTTCTGCATCTATTTTCGAAACGGAACTCGATATCATCATATAAATTGCATGGATTGTGTGTCAAAGTTTGTTGAACAAACGACGTAAGAAACGAGACTGTAGATTTTATAGGTCACGATATATTTGCTGTCATATGGACATGTGATTGATTTGACAAAGCTGGCCCTTGTATTTCGTGAGACTTGGATGCTTCTGCATCTATTTTCGAAACGGAACTCGATATCATCATATAAATTGCATGGATTGTGTGTCAAAGTTTGTTTAACAAACGACGTAAGAAACGAGACTGTAGATATTATAGGTCACGATATATTTGCTGTCATATGGACATGTGATTGATTTGACAAAGCTGGCCCTTGTATTTCGTGAGACTTGGATGCTTCTGCATCTATTTTCGAAACGGAACTCGATATCATCATATAAATTGCATGGATTGTGTGTCAAAGTTTGTTTAACAAACGACGTAAGAAACGAGACTGTAGATATTATAGGTCACGATATATTTGCTGTCATATGGACATGTGATTGATTTGACAAAGCTGGCCCTTGTATTTCGTGAGACTTGGATGCTTCTGCATCTATTTTCAAAACGGAACTCGATATCATCATATAAATTGCATGGATTGTGTGTCAAAGTTTGTTTAACAAACGACGTAAGAAACGAGACTGTAGATTTTATAGGTCACGATATATTTGCTGTCATATGGACATGTGATTGATTTGACAAAGCTGGCCCTTGTATTTCGTGAGACTTGGATGCTTCTGCATCTATTTTCGAAACGGAACTCGATATCATCATATAAAATGCATGGACTGTGTGTCAAAGTTTGCTTAACAAACTACGTAAGAAACGAGACTGTAGATTTTATAGGTCACGATATATTTGCTGTCATATGGACATGTGATTGATTTGACAAAGCTGGCCCTTGTATTTCGTGAGACTTGGGTGCTTCTGCATCTATTTTCGAAACGGAACTCGATATCATCATATAAATTGCAAGGATTGTGTGTCAAAGTTTGCTTAACAAACGACGTAAGAAACGAGACTGTAGATTTTATAGGTCACGATATATTTGCTGTCATATGGACATGTGATTGATTTGACAAAGCTGGCCCTTGTATTTCGTGAGACTTGGATGCTTCTGCATCTATTTTCGAAACGGAACTCGATATCATAATATAAATTGCATGGATTGTGTGTCAAAGTTTGTTTAGCAAACGACGTAAGAAACGAGACTGTAGATATTATAGGTCACGATATATTTGCTGTCATATGGACATGTGATTGATTTGACAAAGCTGGCCCTTGTATTTCGTGAGACTTGGATGCTTCTGCATCTATTTTCGAAACGGAACTCGATATAATCATATAAATTGCATGGATTGTGTGTCAAAGTTTGTTTAACAAACGACGTAAGAAACGAGACTGTAGATATTATAGGTCACGATATATTTGCTGTCATATGGACATGTGATTGATTTGACAAAGCTGGCCCTTGTATTTCGTGAGACTTGGATGCTTCTGCATCTATTTTCTGCATCTATCATATAAATTGCATGGATTGTGTGTCAAAGTTTGTTTAACAAACGACGTAAGAAACGAGACTGTAGATATTATAGGTCACGATATATTTGCTGTCATATGGACATGTGATTGATTTGACAAAGGTGGCCCTTGTATTTCGTGAGACTTGGATGCTTCTGCATCTATTTTCGAAACGGAACTCGATATAATCATATAAATTGCATGGATTGTGTGTCAAAGTTTGTTTAACAAACGACGTAAGAAACGAGACTGTAGATATTATAGGTCACGATATATTTGCTGTCATATGGACATGTGATTGATTTGACAAAGCTGGCCCTTGTATTTCGTGAGACTTGGATGCTTCTGCATCTATTTTCTGCATCTATCATATAAATTGCATGGATTGTGTGTCAAAGTTTGTTTAACAAACGACGTAAGAAACGAGACTGTAGATTTTATAGGTCACGATATATTTGATGTCATATGGACATGTGATTGATTTGACAAAGCTGGCCCTTGTATTTCGTGAGACTTGGATGCTTCTGCATCTATTTTCGAAACGGAACTCGATATCATCATATAAATTTCATGGACTGTGTGTCAAAGTTTGCTTAACAAACGACGTAAGAAACGAGACTGTAGATTTTATAGGTCTCGATATATTTGCTGTCATATGGACATGTGATTGATTTGACAAAGCTGGCCCTTGTATTTCGTGAGACTTGGATGCTTCTGCATCTATTTTCGAAACGGAACTCGATATCATCATATAAATTGCATGGATTGTGTGTCAAAGTTTGTTTAACAAACGACGTAAGAAACGAGACTGTAGATATTATCGGTCACGATATATTTGCTGTCATATGGACATGTGATTGATTTGACAAAGCTGGCCCTTGTATTTCGTGAGACTTGGATGCTTCTGCATCTATTTTCGAAACGGAACTCGATATCATCATATAAATTGCATGGATTGTGTGTCAAAGTTTGTTTAACAAACGACGTAAGAAACGAGACTGTAGATTTTATAGGTCACGATATATTTGCTGTCATATGGACATGTGATTGATTTGACAAAGCTGGCCCTTGTATTTCGTGAGACCTGGATGCTTCTGCATCTATTTTCTATGATATCATATAAATTGCATGGATTGTGTGTTAAAGTTTGTTTAACAAACGACGTAAGAAACGAGACTGTAGATATTATAGGTCACGATATATTTGCTGTCATATGGACATGTGATTGATTTGACAAAGCTGGCCCTTGTATTTCGTGAGACTTGGATGCTTCTGCATCTATTTTCGAAACGGAACTCGATATCATCATATAAATTGCATGGATTGTGTGTCAAAGTTTGTTTAACAAACGACGTAAGAAACGAGACTGTAGATATTATAGGTCACGATATATTTGCTGTCATATGGACATGTGATTGATTTGACAAAGGTGGCCCTTGTATTTCGTGAGACTTGGATGCTTCTGCATCTATTTTCGAAACGGAACTCGATATCATCATATAAATTGCATGGATTGTGTGTCAAAGTTTGTTTAACAAACGTCGTAAGAAACGAGACCGTAGATATTATAGGTCACGATATATTTGCTGTCATATGGACATGTGATTGATTTGACAAAGCTGGCCCTTGTATTTCGTGAGACTTGGATGCTTCTGCATCTATTTTCGAAACGGAACTCGATATCATCATATAAATTGCATGGATTGTGTGTCAAAGTTTGTTTAACAAACGACGTAAGAAACGAGACTGTAGATATTATAGGTCACGATATATTTGCTGTCATATGGACATGTGATTGATTTGTCAAAGGTGGCCCTTGTATTTCGTGAGACTTGGATGCTTCTGCATCTATTTTCGAAACGGAACTCGATATCATCATATAAATTGCATGGATTGTGTGTCAAAGTTTGTTTAACAAACGACGTAAGAAACGAGACTGTAGATATTATCGGTCACGATATATTTGCTGTCATATGGACATGTGATTGATTTGACAAAGCTGGCCCTTGTATTTCGTGAGACTTGGATGCTTCTGCATCTATTTTCGAAACGGAACTCGATATCATCATATAAATTGCATGGATTGTGTGTCAAAGTTTGTTTAACAAACGACGTAAGAAACGAGACTGTAGATTTTATAGGTCACGATATATTTGCTGTCATATGGACATGTGATTGATTTGACAAAGCTGGCCCTTGTATTTCGTGAGACTTGGATGCTTCTGCATCTATTTTCGAAACGGAACTCGATATCATCATATAAATTGCATGGATTGTGTGTCAAAGTTTGTTTAGCAAACGACGTAAGAAACGAGACTGTAGATATTATAGGTCACGATATATTTGCTGTCATATGGACATGTGATTGATTTGACAAAACTGACCCTTGTATTTCGTGAGACTTGGATGCTTCTGCATCTATTTTCGAAACGGAACTCGATATCATCATATAAATTGCATGAATTGTGTGTCAAAGTTTGTTTAACAAGCGACGTAAGAAACGAGACTGTAGATATTATAGGTCACGATATATTTGCTGTCATATGGACATGTGATTGATTTGACAAAGCTGGCCCTTGTATTTCGTGAGACTTGGATGCTTCTGCATCTATTTTCGAAACGGAACTCGATATCATCATATAAATTGCATGGATTGTGTGTCAAAGTATGTTTAACAAACGACGTAAGAAACGAGACTGTAGATTTTATAGGTCTCGATATATTTGCTGTCATATGGACATGTGATTGATTTGACAAAGCTGGCCCTTGTATTTCGTGAGACTTGGATGCTTCTGCATCTATTTTCGAAACGGAACTCGATATCATCATATAAATTGCATGGATTGTGTGTCAAAGTTTGTTTAACAAACGACGTAAGAAACGAGACTGTAGATATTATCGGTCACGATATATTTGCTGTCATATGGACATGTGATTGATTTGACAAAGCTGGCCCTTGTATTTCGTGAGACTTGGATGCTTCTGCATCTATTTTCGAAACGGAACTCGATATCATCATATAAATTGCATGGATTGTGTGTCAAAGTTTGTTTAACAAACGACGTAAGAAACGAGACTGTAGATTTTATAGGTCACGATATATTTGCTGTCATATGGACATGTGATTGATTTGACAAAGCTGGCCCTTGTATTTCGTGAGACTTGGATGCTTCTGCATCTATTTTCTATGATATCATATAAATTGCATGGATTGTGTGTTAAAGTTTGTTTAACAAACGACGTAAGAAACGAGACTGTAGATATTATAGGTCACGATATATTTGCTGTCATATGGACATGTGATTGATTTGACAAAGCTGGCCCTTGTATTTCGTGAGACTTGGATGCTTCTGCATCTATTTTCGAAACGGAACTCGATATCATCATATAAATTGCATGGATTGTGTGTCAAAGTTTGTTTAACAAACGACGTAAGAAACGAGACTGTAGATATTATAGGTCACGATATATTTGCTGTCATATGGACATGTGATTGATTTGACAAAGGTGGCCCTTGTATTTCGTGAGACTTGGATGCTTCTGCATCTATTTTCGAAACGGAACTCGATATCATCATATAAATTGCATGGATTGTGTGTCAAAGTTTGTTTAACAAACGTCGTAAGAAACGAGACCGTAGATATTATAGGTCACGATATATTTGCTGTCATATGGACATGTGATTGATTTGACAAAGCTGGCCCTTGTATTTCGTGAGACTTGGATGCTTCTGCATCTATTTTCGAAACGGAACTCGATATCATCATATAAATTGCATGGATTGTGTGTCAAAGTTTGTTTAACAAACGACGTAAGAAACGAGACTGTAGATATTATCGGTCACGATATATTTGCTGTCATATGGACATGTGATTGATTTGACAAAGCTGGCCCTTGTATTTCGTGAGACTTGGATGCTTCTGCATCTATTTTCGAAACGGAACTCGATATCATCATATAAATTGCATGGATTGTGTGTCAAAGTTTGTTTAACAAACGACGTAAGAAACGAGACTGTAGATTTTATAGGTCACGATATATTTGCTGTCATATGGACATGTGATTGATTTGACAAAGCTGGCCCTTGTATTTCGTGAGACTTGGATGCTTCTGCATCTATTTTCTATGATATCATATAAATTGCATGGATTGTGTGTTAAAGTTTGTTTAACAAACGACGTAAGAAACGAGACTGTAGATATTATAGGTCACGATATATTTGCTGTCATATGGACATGTGATTGATTTGACAAAGCTGGCCCTTGTATTTCGTGAGACTTGGATGCTTCTGCATCTATTTTCGAAACGGAACTCGATATCATCATATAAATTGCATGGATTGTGTGTCAAAGTTTGTTTAACAAACGACGTAAGAAACGAGACTGTAGATATTATAGGTCACGATATATTTGCTGTCATATGGACATGTGATTGATTTGACAAAGGTGGCCCTTGTATTTCGTGAGACTTGGATGCTTCTGCATCTATTTTCGAAACGGAACTCGATATCATCATATAAATTGCATGGATTGTGTGTCAAAGTTTGTTTAACAAACGTCGTAAGAAACGAGACCGTAGATATTATAGGTCACGATATATTTGCTGTCATATGGACATGTGATTGATTTGACAAAGCTGGCCCTTGTATTTCGTGAGACTTGGATGCTTCTGCATCTATTTTCGAAACGGAACTCGATATCATCATATAAATTGCATGGATTGTGTGTCAAAGTTTGTTTAACAAACGACGTAAGAAACGAGACTGTAGATATTATAGGTCACGATATATTTGCTGTCATATGGACATGTGATTGATTTGTCAAAGGTGGCCCTTGTATTTCGTGAGACTTGGATGCTTCTGCATCTATTTTCGAAACGGAACTCGATATCATCATATAAATTGCATGGATTGTGTGTCAAAGTTTGTTTAACAAACGACGTAAGAAACGAGACTGTAGATATTATCGGTCACGATATATTTGCTGTCATATGGACATGTGATTGATTTGACAAAGCTGGCCCTTGTATTTCGTGAGACTTGGATGCTTCTGCATCTATTTTCGAAACGGAACTCGATATCATCATATAAATTGCATGGATTGTGTGTCAAAGTTTGTTTAACAAACGACGTAAGAAACGAGACTGTAGATTTTATAGGTCACGATATATTTGCTGTCATATGGACATGTGATTGATTTGACAAAGCTGGCCCTTGTATTTCGTGAGACTTGGATGCTTCTGCATCTATTTTCGAAACGGAACTCGATATCATCATATAAATTGCATGGATTGTGTGTCAAAGTTTGTTTAGCAAACGACGTAAGAAACGAGACTGTAGATATTATAGGTCACGATATATTTGCTGTCATATGGACATGTGATTGATTTGACAAAACTGACCCTTGTATTTCGTGAGACTTGGATGCTTCTGCATCTATTTTCGAAACGGAACTCGATATCATCATATAAATTGCATGAATTGTGTGTCAAAGTTTGTTTAACAAGCGACGTAAGAAACGAGACTGTAGATATTATAGGTCACGATATATTTGCTGTCATATGGACATGTGATTGATTTGACAAAGCTGGCCCTTGTATTTCGTGAGACTTGGATGCTTCTGCATCTATTTTCGAAACGGAACTCGATATCATCATATAAATTGCATGGATTGTGTGTCAAAGTATGTTTAACAAACGACGTAAGAAACGAGACTGTAGATTTTATAGGTCTCGATATATTTGCTGTCATATGGACATGTGATTGATTTGACAAAGCTGGCCCTTGTATTTCGTGAGACTTGGATGCTTCTGCATCTATTTTCGAAACGGAACTCGATATCATCATATAAATTGCATGGATTGTGTGTCAAAGTTTGTTTAACAAACGACGTAAGAAACGAGACTGTAGATATTATCGGTCACGATATATTTGCTGTCATATGGACATGTGATTGATTTGACAAAGCTGGCCCTTGTATTTCGTGAGACTTGGATGCTTCTGCATCTATTTTCGAAACGGAACTCGATATCATCATATAAATTGCATGGATTGTGTGTCAAAGTTTGTTTAACAAACGACGTAAGAAACGAGACTGTAGATTTTATAGGTCACGATATATTTGCTGTCATATGGACATGTGATTGATTTGACAAAGCTGGCCCTTGTATTTCGTGAGACTTGGATGCTTCTGCATCTATTTTCTATGATATCATATAAATTGCATGGATTGTGTGTTAAAGTTTGTTTAACAAACGACGTAAGAAACGAGACTGTAGATATTATAGGTCACGATATATTTGCTGTCATATGGACATGTGATTGATTTGACAAAGCTGGCCCTTGTATTTCGTGAGACTTGGATGCTTCTGCATCTATTTTCGAAACGGAACTCGATATCATCATATAAATTGCATGGATTGTGTGTCAAAGTTTGTTTAACAAACGACGTAAGAAACGAGACTGTAGATATTATAGGTCACGATATATTTGCTGTCATATGGACATGTGATTGATTTGACAAAGGTGGCCCTTGTATTTCGTGAGACTTGGATGCTTCTGCATCTATTTTCGAAACGGAACTCGATATCATCATATAAATTGCATGGATTGTGTGTCAAAGTTTGTTTAACAAACGTCGTAAGAAACGAGACCGTAGATATTATAGGTCACGATATATTTGCTGTCATATGGACATGTGATTGATTTGACAAAGCTGGCCCTTGTATTTCGTGAGACTTGGATGCTTCTGCATCTATTTTCGAAACGGAACTCGATATCATCATATAAATTGCATGGATTGTGTGTCAAAGTTTGTTTAACAAACGACGTAAGAAACGAGACTGTAGATATTATAGGTCACGATATATTTGCTGTCATATGGACATGTGATTGATTTGTCAAAGGTGGCCCTTGTATTTCGTGAGACTTGGATGCTTCTGCATCTATTTTCGAAACGGAACTCGATATCATCATATAAATTGCATGGATTGTGTGTCAAAGTTTGTTTAACAAACGACGTAAGAAACGAGACTGTAGATATTATCGGTCACGATATATTTGCTGTCATATGGACATGTGATTGATTTGACAAAGCTGGCCCTTGTATTTCGTGAGACTTGGATGCTTCTGCATCTATTTTCGAAACGGAACTCGATATCATCATATAAATTGCATGGATTGTGTGTCAAAGTTTGTTTAACAAACGACGTAAGAAACGAGACTGTAGATTTTATAGGTCACGATATATTTGCTGTCATATGGACATGTGATTGATTTGACAAAGCTGGCCCTTGTATTTCGTGAGACTTGGATGCTTCTGCATCTATTTTCGAAACGGAACTCGATATCATCATATAAATTGCATGGATTGTGTGTCAAAGTTTGTTTAGCAAACGACGTAAGAAACGAGACTGTAGATATTATAGGTCACGATATATTTGCTGTCATATGGACATGTGATTGATTTGACAAAACTGACCCTTGTATTTCGTGAGACTTGGATGCTTCTGCATCTATTTTCGAAACGGAACTCGATATCATCATATAAATTGCATGAATTGTGTGTCAAAGTATGTTTAACAAGCGACGTAAGAAACGAGACTGTAGATATTATAGGTCACGATATATTTGCTGTCATATGGACATGTGATTGATTTGACAAAGCTGGCCCTTGTATTTCGTGAGACTTGGATGCTTCTGCATCTATTTTCGAAACGGAACTCGATATCATCATATAAATTGCATGGATTGTGTGTCAAAGTATGTTTAACAAACGACGTAAGAAACGAGACTGTAGATATTATAGGTCACGATATATTTGCTGTCATATGGACATGTGATTGATTTGACAAAACTGACCCTTGTATTTCGTGAGACTTGGATGCTTCTGCATCTATTTTCGAAACGGAACTCGATATCATCATATAAATTGCATGGATTGTGTGTCAAAGTTTGTTTAACAAACGACGTAAGAAACGAGACTGTAGATATTATAGGTCACGATATATTTGCTGTCATATGGACATGTGATTGATTTGACAAAGCTGGCCCTTGTATTTCGTGAGACTTGGATGCTTCTGCATCTATTTTCGAAACGGAACTCGATATCATCATATAAATTGCATGTCAAAATTTGTTTAACAAACGACGTAAGAAACGAGACTGTAGATTTTATAGGTCACGATATATTTGCTGTCATATGGACATGTGATTGATTTGACAAAGCTGGCCCTTGTATTTCGTGAGACTTGGATGCTTCTGCATCTATTTTCTATGATATCATATAAATTGCATGGATTGTGTGTTAAAGTTTGTTTAACAAACGACGTAAGAAACGAGACTGTAGATATTATAGGTCACGATATATTTGCTGTCATATGGACATGTGATTGATTTGACAAAGCTGGCCCTTGTATTTCGTGAGACTTGGATGCTTCTGCATCTATTTTCGAAACGGAACTCGATTTCATCATATAAATTGCATGGATTGTGTGTCAAAGTTTGTTTAACAAACGACGTAAGAAACGAGACTGTAGATATTATAGGTCACGATATATTTGCTGTCATATGGACATGTGATTGATTTGACAAAGCTGGCCCTTGTATTTTGTGAGACTTGGATGCTTCTGCATCTATTTTCGAAACGGAACTCGATATCATCATATAAATTGCATGGATTGTGTGTCAAAATTTGCTTAACAAACGACGTAAGAAACGAGACTGTAGATATTATAGGTCACGATATATTTGCTGTCATATGGACATGTGATTGATTTGACAAAGCTGGCCCTTGTATTTCGTGAGACTTGGATGCTTCTGCATCTATTTTCGAAACGGAACTCGATATCATCATATAAATTGCATGGATTGTGTGTCAAGGTTTGTTTAACAAACGACGTAAGAAACGAGACTGTAGATTTTATAGGTCACGATATATTTGCTGTCATATGGACATGTGATTGATTTGACAAAACTGACCCTTGTATTTCGTGAGACTTGGATGCTTCTGCATCTATTTTCGAAACGGAACTCGATATCATCATATAAATTGCATGGATTGTGTGTCAAAGTTTGTTTAACAAACGTCGTAAGAAACGAGACTGTAGATATTATAGGTCACGATATATTTGCTGTCATATGGACATGTGATTGATTTGACAAAGCTGGCCCTTGTATTTCGTGAGACTTGGATGCTTCTGCATCTATTTTCGAAACGGAACTCGATATCATCATATAAATTGCATGGATTGTGTGTCAAAGTTTGTTTAACAAACGACGTAAGAAACGAGACTGTAGATATTATAGGTCACGATATATTTGCTGTCATATGGACATGTGATTGATTTGACAAAGCCGGCCCTTGTATTTCGTGAGACTTGGATGCTTCTGCATCTATTTTCGAAACGGAACTCGATATCATCATATAAATTGCATGGATTGTGTGTCAAAGTTTGCTTAACAAACGACGTAAGAAACGAGACTGTAGATTTTATAGGTCACGATATATTTGCTGTCATATGGACATGTGATTGATTTGACAAAGCTGGCCCTTGTATTTCGTGAGACTTGGATGCTTCTGCATCTATTTTCGAAACGGAACTCGATATCATCATATAAATTGCATGGATTGTGTGTCAAAGTTTGTTTTACAAACGACGTAAGAAACGAGACTGTAGATATTATAGGTCACGATATATTTGCTGTCATATGGACATGTGATTGATTTGACAAAGCTGGCCCTTGTATTTCGTGAGACTTGGATGCTTCTGCATCTATTTTCGAAACGGAACTCGATATCATCATATAAATTGCATGGATTGTGTGTCAAAGTTTGCTTAACAAACGACGTAAGAAACGAGACTGTAGATTTTATAGGTCACGATATATTTGCTGTCATATGGACATGTGATTGATTTGACAAAGCTGGCCCTTGTATTTCGTGAGACTTGGATGCTTCTGCATCTATTTTCGAAACGGAACTCGATATCATCATATAAATTGCATGGATTGTGTGTCAAAGTTTGTTTAACAAGCGACGTAAGAAACGAGACTGTAGATATTATAGGTCACGATATATTTGCTGTCATATGGACATGTGATTGATTTGACAAAGCTGGCCCTTGTATTTCGTGAGACTTGGATGCTTCTGCATCTATTTTCGAAACGGAACTCGATATCATCATATAAATTGCATGGATTGTGTGTCAAAGTTTGTTTAACAAACGACGTAAGAAACGAGACTGTAGATATTATAGGTCACGATATATTTGCTGTCATATGGACATGTGATTGATTTGACAAAGGTGGCCCTTGTATTTCGTGAGACTTGGATGCTTCTGCATCTATTTTCGAAACGGAACTCGATATCATCATATAAATTGCATGGATTGTGTGTCAAAGTTTGTTTAACAAACGACGTAAGAAACGAGACTGTACATATTATAGGTCACGATATATTTGCTGTCATATGGACATGTGATTGATTTGACAAAACTGACCCTTGTATTTCGTGAGACTTGGATGCTTCTGCATCTATTTTCGAAACGGAACTCGATATCATCATATAAATTGCATGGATTGTGTGTCAAAGTTTGTTTAACAAACGACGTAAGAAACGAGACTGTAGATTTTACAGGTCACGATATATTTGCTGTCATATGGACATGTGATTGATTTGACAAAGCTGGCCCTTGTATTTCGTGAGACTTGGATGCTTCTGCATCTATTTTCGAAACGGAACTCGATATCATCATATAAATTGCATGGATTGTGTGTCAAAGTTTGTTTAACAAGCGACGTAAGAAACGAGACTGTAGATATTATAGGTCACGATATATTTGCTGTCATATGGACATGTGATTGATTTGACAAAGCTGGCCCTTGTATTTCGTGAGACTTGGATGCTTCTGCATCTATTTTCGAAACGGAACTCGATATCATCATATAAATTGCATGGATTGTGTGTCAAAGTTTGTCTAACAAACGACGTAAGAAACGAGACTGTAGATATTATAGGTCACGATATATTTGCTGTCATATGGACATGTGATTGATTTGACAAAGCTGGCCCTTGTATTTCGTGAGACTTGGATGCTTCTGCATCTATTTTCGAAACGGAACTCGATATCATCATATAAATTGCATGGATTGTGTGTCAAAGTTTGCTTAACAAACGACGTAAGAAACGAGACTGTAGATTTTATAGGTCACGATATATTTGCTGTCATATGGACATGTGATTGATTTGACAAAGCTGGCCCTTGTATTTCGTGAGACTTGGATGCTTCTGCATCTATTTTCGAAACGGAACTCGATATCATCATATAAATTGCATGGATTGTGTGTCAAGGTTTGTTTAACAAACGACGTAAGAAACGAGACGGTAGATTTTATAGGTCACGATATATTTGCTGTCATATGGACATGTGATTGATTTGACAAAACTGACCCTTGTATTTCGTGAGACTTGGATGCTTCTGCATCTATTTTCGAAACGGAACTCGATATCATCATATAAATTGCATGGATTGTGTGTCAAAGTTTGTTTAACAAACGTCGTAAGAAACGAGACTGTAGATATTATAGGTCACGATATATTTGCTGTCATATGGACATGTGATTGATTTGACAAAGCTGGCCCTCGTATTTCGTGAGACTTGGATGCTTCTGCATCTATTTTCGAAACGGAACTCGATATCATCATATAAATTGCATGGATTGTGTGTCAAAGTTTGTTTAACAAACGACGTAAGAAACGAGACCGTAGATATTATAGGTCACGATATATTTGCTGTCATATGGACATGTGATTGATTTGACAAAGCTGGCCCTTGTATTTCGTGAGACTTGGATGCTTCTGCATCTATTTTCGAAACGGAACTCGATATCATCATATAAATTGCATGGATTGTGTGTCAAAGTTTGCTTAACAAACGACGTAAGAAACGAGACTGTAGATTTTATAGGTCACGATATATTTGCTGTCATATGGACATGTGATTGATTTGACAAAGCTGGCCCTTGTATTTCGTGAGACTTGGATGCTTCTGCATCTATTTTCGAAACGGAACTCGATATCATCATATAAATTGCATGGATTGTGTGTCAAAGTTTTTTTAACAAGCGACGTAAGAAACGAGACTGTAGATATTATAGGTCACGATATATTTGCTGTCATATGGACATGTGATTGATTTGACAAAGCTGGCCCTTGTATTTCGTGAGACTTGGATGCTTCTGCATCTATTTTCGAAACGGAACTCGATATCATCATATAAATTGCATGGATTGTGTGTCAAAGTTTGTTTAACAAACGACGTAAGAAACGAGACTGTAGATTTTATAGGTCACGATATATTTGCTGTCATATGGACATGTGATTGATTTGACAAAGCTGGCCCTTGTATTTCGTGAGACTTGGATGCTTCTGCATCTATTTTCGAAACGGAACTCGATATCATCATATAAATTGCATGGATTGTGTGTCAAAGTTTGTCTAACAAACGACGTAAGAAACGAGACTGTAGATATTATAGGTCACGATATATTTGCTGTCATATGGACATGTGATTGATTTGACAAAGCTGGCCCTTGTATTTCGTGAGACTTGGATGCTTCTGCATCTATTTTCGAAACGGAACTCGATATCATCATATAAATTGCATGGATTGTGTGTCAAAGTTTGTTTAGCAAACGACGTAAGAAACGAGACTGTAGATATTATAGGTCACGATATATTTGCTGTCATATGGACATGTGATTGATTTGACAAAGCTGGCCCTTGTATTTCGTGAGACTTGGATGTTTCTGCATCTATTTTCGAAACGGAACTCGATATCAGCATATAAATTGCATGGATTGTGTGTCAAAGTTTGTTTAACAAACGACGTAAGAAACGAGACTGTAGATATTATAGGTCACGATATATTTGCTGTCATATGGACATGTGATTGATTTGACAAAGCTGGCCCTTGTATTTCGTGAGACTTGGATGCTTCTGCATCTATTTTCGAAACGGAACTCGATATCATCATATAAATTGCATGGATTGTGTGTCAAAGTTTGTTTAACAAAAGACGTAAGAAACGAGACTGTAGATATTATAGGTCACGATATATTTGCTGTCATATGGACATGTGATTGATTTGACAAAGCTGGCCCTTGTATTTCGTGAGACTTGGATGTTTCTGCATCTATTTTCGAAACGGAACTCGATATCAGCATATAAATTGCATGGATTGTGTGTCAAAGTTTGTTTAACAAACGACGTAAGAAACGAGACTGTAGATATTATAGGTCACGATATATTTGCTGTCATATGGACATGTGATTGATTTGACAAAGCTGGCCCTTGTATTTCGTGAGACTTGGATGCTTCTGCATCTATTTTCGAAACGGAACTCGATATCATCATATAAATTGCATGGACTGTGTGTCAAAGTTTGTTTAACAAACGACGTAAGAAACGAGACTGTAGATATTATAGGTCACGATATATTTGCTGTCATATGGACATGTGATTGATTTGACAAAGCTGGCCCTTGTATTTCGTGAGACTTGGATGCTTCTGCATCTATTTTCGAAACGGAACTCGATATCATCATATAAATTGCATGAATTGTGTGTCAAAGTTTGTTTAACAAACGACGTAAGAAACGAGACTGTAGATTTTATAGGTCACGATATATTTGCTGTCATATTGACATGTGATTGATTTGACAAAGCTGGCCCTTGTATTTCGTGAGACTTGGATGCTTCTGCATCTATTTTCGAAACGGAACTCGATATCATCATATAAATTGCATGGATTGTGTGTCAAAGTTTGTTTAACAAGCGACGTAAGAAACGAGACTGTAGATATTATAGGTCACGATATATTTGCTGTCATATGGACATGTGATTGATTTGACAAAGCTGGCCCTTGTATTTCGTGAGACTTGGATGCTTCTGCATCTATTTTCGAAACGGAACTCGATATCATCATATAAATTGCGTGGATTGTGTGTCAAAGTTTGTTTAACAAACGACGTAAGAAACGAGACTGTAGATATTATAGGTCACGATATATTTGCTGTCATATGGACATGTGATTGATTGATTTGACAAAGGTGGCCCTTGTATTTCGTGAGACTTGGATGCTTCTGCATCTATTTTCGAAACGGAACTCGATATCATCATATAAATTGCATGGATTGTGTGTCAAAGTTTGTTTAACAAACGACGTAAGAAACGAGACTGTACATATTATAGGTCACGATATATTTGCTGTCATATGGACATGTGATTGATTTGACAAAACTGACCCTTGTATTTCGTGAGACTTGGATGCTTCTGCATCTATTTTCGAAACGGAACTCGATATCATCATATAAATTGCATGGATTGTGTGTCAAAGTTTGTTTAACAAACGACGTAAGAAACGAGACTGTAGATTTTACAGGTCACGATATATTTGCTGTCATATGGACATGTGATTGATTTGACAAAGCTGGCCCTTGTATTTCGTGAGACTTGGATGCTTCTGCATCTATTTTCGAAACGGAACTCGATATCATCATATAAATTGCATGGATTGTGTGTCAAAGTTTGTTTAACAAGCGACGTAAGAAACGAGACTGTAGATATTATAGGTCACGATATATTTGCTGTCATATGGACATGTGATTGATTTGACAAAGCTGGCCCTTGTATTTCGTGAGACTTGGATGCTTCTGCATCTATTTTCGAAACGGAACTCGATATCATCATATAAATTGCATGGATTGTGTGTCAAAGTTTGTCTAACAAACGACGTAAGAAACGAGACTGTAGATATTATAGGTCACGATATATTTGCTGTCATATGGACATGTGATTGATTTGACAAAGCTGGCCCTTGTATTTCGTGAGACTTGGATGCTTCTGCATCTATTTTCGAAACGGAACTCGATATCATCATATAAATTGCATGGATTGTGTGTCAAAGTTTGCTTAACAAACGACGTAAGAAACGAGACTGTAGATTTTATAGGTCACGATATATTTGCTGTCATATGGACATGTGATTGATTTGACAAAGCTGGCCCTTGTATTTCGTGAGACTTGGATGCTTCTGCATCTATTTTCGAAACGGAACTCGATATCATCATATAAATTGCATGGATTGTGTGTCAAAGTTTGTTTAACAAACGACGTAAGAAACGAGACTGTTGATTTTATAGGTCACGATATATTTGCTGTCATATGGACATGTGATTGATTTGACAAAGCTGGCCCTTGTATTTCGTGAGACTTGGATGCTTCTGCATCTATTTTCGAAACGGAACTCGATATCATCATATAAATTGCATGGATTGTGTGTCAAAGTTTGCTTAACAAACGACGTAAGAAACGAGACTGTAGATTTTATAGGTCACGATATATTTGCTGTCATATGGACATGTGATTGATTTGACAAAGCTGGCCCTTGTATTTCGTGAGACTTGGATGCTTCTGCATCTATTTTCGAAACGGAACTCGATATCATCATATAAATTGCATGGATTGTGTGTCAAAGTTTGTTTAACAAGCGACGTAAGAAACGAGACTGTAGATATTATAGGTCACGATATATTTGCTGTCATATGGACATGTGATTGATTTGACAAAGCTGGCCCTTGTATTTCGTGAGACTTGGATGCTTCTGCATCTATTTTCGAAACGGAACTCGATATCATCATATAAATTGCATGGATTGTGTGTCAAAGTTTGTTTAACAAACGACGTAAGAAACGAGACTGTAGATTTTATAGGTCACGATATATTTGCTGTCATATGGACATGTGATTGATTTGACAAAGCTGGCCCTTGTATTTCGTGAGACTTGGATGCTTCTGCATCTATTTTCGAAACGGAACTCGATATCATCATATAAATTGCATGGATTGTGTGTCAAAGTTTGTCTAACAAACGACGTAAGAAACGAGACTGTAGATATTATAGGTCACGATATATTTGCTGTCATATGGACATGTGATTGATTTGACAAAGCTGGCCCTTGTATTTCGTGAGACTTGGATGCTTCTGCATCTATTTTCGAAACGGAACTCGATATCATCATATAAATTGCATGGATTGTGTGTCAAAGTTTGTTTAACAAGCGACGTAAGAAACGAGACTGTAGATATTATAGGTCACGATATATTTGCTGTCATATGGACATGTGATTGATTTGACAAAGCTGGCCCTTGTATTTCGTGAGACTTGGATGCTTCTGCATCTATTTTCGAAACGGAACTCGATATCAGCATATAAATTGCATGGATTGTGTGTCAAAGTTTGTTTAACAAACGACGTAAGAAACGAGACTGTAGATATTATAGGTCACGATATATTTGCTGTCATATGGACATGTGATTGATTTGACAAAGCTGGCCCTTGTATTTCGTGAGACTTGGATGCTTCTGCATCTATTTTCGAAACGGAACTCGATATCATCATATAAATTGCATGGACTGTGTGTCAAAGTTTGTTTAACAAACGACGTAAGAAACGAGACTGTAGATATTATAGGTCACGATATATTTGCTGTCATATGGACATGTGATTGATTTGACAAAGCTGGCCCTTGTATTTCGTGAGACTTGGATGCTTCTGCATCTATTTTCGAAACGGAACTCGATATCATCATATAAATTGCATGAATTGTGTGTCAAAGTTTGTTTAACAAACGACGTAAGAAACGAGACTGTAGATTTTATAGGTCACGATATATTTGCTGTCATATGGACATGTGATTGATTTGACAAAGCTGGCCCTTGTATTTCGTGAGACTTGGATGCTTCTGCATCTATTTTCGAAACGGAACTCGATATCATCATATAAATTGCATGGATTGTGTGTCAAAGTTTGTTTAACAAACGACGTAAGAAACGAGACTGTAGATTTTATAGGTCACGATATATTTGCTGTCATATGGACATGTGATTGATTTGACAAAGCTGGCCCTTGTATTTCGTGAGACTTGGATGCTTCTGCATCTATTTTCGAAACGGAACTCGATATCATCATATAAATTGCATGGATTGTGTGTCAAAGTTTGCTTAACAAACGACGTAAGAAACGAGACTGTAGATTTTATAGGTCACGATATATTTGCTGTCATATGGACATGTGATTGATTTGACAAAGCTGGCCCTTGTATTTCGTGAGACTTGGATGCTTCTGCATCTATTTTCGAAACGGAACTCGATATCATCATATAAATTGCATGGATTGTGTGTCAAAGTTTGTTTAACAAACGACGTAAGAAACGAGACTGTTGATTTTATAGGTCACGATATATTTGCTGTCATATGGACATGTGATTGATTTGACAAAGCTGGCCCTTGTATTTCGTGAGACTTGGATGCTTCTGCATCTATTTTCGAAACGGAACTCGATATCATCATATAAATTGCATGGATTGTGTGTCAAAGTTTGCTTAACAAACGACGTAAGAAACGAGACTGTAGATTTTATAGGTCACGATATATTTGCTGTCATATGGACATGTGATTGATTTGACAAAGCTGGCCCTTGTATTTCGTGAGACTTGGATGCTTCTGCATCTATTTTCGAAACGGAACTCGATATCATCATATAAATTGCATGGATTGTGTGTCAAAGTTTGTTTAACAAGCGACGTAAGAAACGAGACTGTAGATATTATAGGTCACGATATATTTGCTGTCATATGGACATGTGATTGATTTGACAAAGCTGGCCCTTGTATTTCGTGAGACTTGGATGCTTCTGCATCTATTTTCGAAACGGAACTCGATATCATCATATAAATTGCATGGATTGTGTGTCAAAGTTTGTCTAACAAACGACGTAAGATTTGACAAAGCTGGCCCTTGTATTTCGTGAGACTTGGATGCTTCTGCATCTATTTTCGAAACGGAACTCGATATCATCATATAAATTGCATGGATTGTGTGTCAAAGTTTGTTTAACAAGCGACGTAAGAAACGAGACTGTAGATATTATAGGTCACGATATATTTGCTGTCATATGGACATGTGATTGATTTGACAAAGCTGGCCCTTGTATTTCGTGAGACTTGGATGCTTCTGCATCTATTTTCGAAACGGAACTCGATATCATCATATAAATTGCATGGATTGTGTGTCAAAGTTTGTTTAACAAACGACGTAAGAAACGAGACTGTAGATATTATAGGTCACGATATATTTGCTGTCATATGGACATGTGATTGATTTGACAAAGCTGGCCCTTGTATTTCGTGAGACTTGGATGCTTCTGCATCTATTTTCGAAACGGAACTCGATATCAGCATATAAATTGCATGGATTGTGTGTCAAAGTTTGTTTAACAAACGACGTAAGAAACGAGACTGTAGATATTATAGGTCACGATATATTTGCTGTCATATGGACATGTGATTGATTTGACAAAGCTGGCCCTTGTATTTCGTGAGACTTGGATGCTTCTGCATCTATTTTCGAAACGGAACTCGATATCATCATATAAATTGCATGGACTGTGTGTCAAAGTTTGTTTAACAAACGACGTAAGAAACGAGACTGTAGATATTATAGGTCACGATATATTTGCTGTCATATGGACATGTGATTGATTTGACAAAGCTGGCCCTTGTATTTCGTGAGACTTGGATGCTTCTGCATCTATTTTCGAAACGGAACTCGATATCATCATATAAATTGCATGAATTGTGTGTCAAAGTTTGTTTAACAAGCGACGTAAGAAACGAGACTGTAGATATTATAGGTCACGATATATTTGCTGTCATATGGACATGTGATTGATTTGACAAAGCTGGCCCTTGTATTTCGTGAGACTTGGATGCTTCTGCATCTATTTTCGAAACGGAACTCGATATCATCATATAAATTGCATGGATTGTGTGTCAAAGTTTGTTTAACAAACGACGTAAGAAACGAGACTGTAGATATTATAGGTCACGATATATTTGCTGTCATATGGACATGTGATTGATTTGACAAAGCTGGCCCTTGTATTTCGTGAGACTTGGATGCTTCTGCATCTATTTTCGAAACGGAACTCGATATCAGCATATAAATTGCATGGATTGTGTGTCAAAGTTTGTTTAACAAACGACGTAAGAAACGAGACTGTAGATATTATAGGTCACGATATATTTGCTGTCATATGGACATGTGATTGATTTGACAAAGCTGGCCCTTGTATTTCGTGAGACTTGGATGCTTCTGCATCTATTTTCGAAACGGAACTCGATATCATCATATAAATTGCATGGACTGTGTGTCAAAGTTTGTTTAACAAACGACGTAAGAAACGAGACTGTAGATATTATAGGTCACGATATATTTGCTGTCATATGGACATGTGATTGATTTGACAAAGCTGGCCCTTGTATTTCGTGAGACTTGGATGCTTCTGCATCTATTTTCGAAACGGAACTCGATATCATCATATAAATTGCATGAATTGTGTGTCAAAGTTTGTTTAACAAACGACGTAAGAAACGAGACTGTAGATTTTATAGGTCACGATATATTTGCTGTCATATGGACATGTGATTGATTTGACAAAGCTGGCCCTTGTATTTCGTGAGACTTGGATGCTTCTGCATCTATTTTCGAAACGGAACTCGATATCATCATATAAATTGCATGGATTGTGTGTCAAAGTTTGTTTAACAAACGACGTAAGAAACGAGACTGTAGATTTTATAGGTCACGATATATTTGCTGTCATATGGACATGTGATTGATTTGACAAAGCTGGCCCTTGTATTTCGTGAGACTTGGATGCTTCTGCATCTATTTTCGAAACGGAACTCGATATCATCATATAAATTGCATGGATTGTGTGTCAAAGTTTGCTTAACAAACGACGTAAGAAACGAGACTGTAGATTTTATAGGTCACGATATATTTGCTGTCATATGGACATGTGATTGATTTGACAAAGCTGGCCCTTGTATTTCGTGAGACTTGGATGCTTCTGCATCTATTTTCGAAACGGAACTCGATATCATCATATAAATTGCATGGATTGTGTGTCAAAGTTTGTCTAACAAACGACGTAAGAAACGAGACTGTAGATATTATAGGTCACGATATATTTGCTGTCATATGGACATGTGATTGATTTGACAAAGCTGGCCCTTGTATTTCGTGAGACTTGGATGCTTCTGCATCTATTTTCGAAACGGAACTCGATATCATCATATAAATTGCATGGATTGTGTGTCAATGTTTGTTTAACAAACGACGCAAGAAACGAGACTGTAGATATTATAGGTCACGATATATTTGCTGTCATATGGACATGTGATTGATTTGACAAAGCTGGCCCTTGTATTTCGTGAGACTTGGATGCTTCTGAATCTATTTTCGAAACGGAACTCGATATCATCATATAAATTGCATGGATTGTGTGTCAAAGTTTGCTTAACAAACGACGTAAGAAACGAGACTGTAGATATTATAGGTCACGATATATTTGCTGTCATATGGACATGTGATTGATTTGACAAAGCTGGCCCTTGTATTTCGTGAGACTTGGATGCTTCTGCATCTATTTTCGAAACGGCACTCGATATCATCATATAAATTGCATGGATTGTGTGTCAAAGTTTGTTTAACAAACCTCGTAAGAAACGAGACTGTAGATTATATAGGTCACGATATATTTGCTGTCATATGGACATGTGATTGATTTGACAAAACTGACCCTTGTATTTCGTGAGACTTGGATGCTTCTGCATCTATTTTCGAAACGGAACTCGATATCATCATATAAATTGCATGGATTGTGTGTCAAAGTTTGCTTAACAAACGACGTAAGAAACGAGACTGTAGATATTATAGGTCACGATATATTTGCTGTCATATGGACATGTGATTGATTTGACAAAGCTGGCCCTTGTATTTCGTGAGACTTGGATGCTTCTGCATCTATTTTCGAAACGGAACTCGATATCATCATATAAATTGCATGGATTGTGTGTCAAAGTTTGTCTAACAAACGACGTAAGAAACGAGACTGTAGATATTATAGGTCACGATATATTTGCTGTCATATGGACATGTGATTGATTTGACAAAGCTGGCCCTTGTATTTCGTGAGACTTGGATGCTTCTGCATCTATTTTCGAAACGGAACTCGATATCATCATATAAATTGCATGGATTGTGTGTCAAAGTTTGTTTAACAAACGACGTTAGAAACGAGACTGTAGATATTATAGGTCACGATATAATTGCTGTCATATGGACATGTGATTGATTTGACAAAGCTGGCCCTTGTATTTCGTGAGACTTGGATGCTTCTGCATCTATTTTCGAAACGGAACTCGATATCATCATATAAATTGCATGGATTGTGTGTCAAAGTTTGTTTAGCAAACGACGTAAGAAACGAGACTGTAGATATTATAGGTCACGATATATTTGCTGTCATATGGACATGTGATTGATTTGACAAAGCTGGCCCTTGTATTTCGTGAGACTTGGATGCTTCTGCATCTATTTTCGAAACGGAACTCGATATCATCATATAAATTGCATGGATTGTGTGTCAAAGTTTGTTTAACAAACGACGTAAGAAACGAGACTGTAGATATTATAGGTCACGATATATTTGCTGTCATATGGACATGTGATTGATTTGACAAAGCTGGCCCTTGTATTTCGTGAGACTTGGATGCTTCTGCATCTATTTTCGAAACGGAACTCGATATCATCATATAAATTGCATGGATTGTGTGTCAAAGTTTGTTTAACAAACGACGTAAGAAACGAGACTGTAGATATTATAGGTCACGATATATTTGCTGTCATATGGACATGTGATTGATTTGACAAAGCTGGCCCTTGTATTTCGTGAGACTTGGATGCTTCTGCATCTATTTTTGAAACGGAACTCGATATCATCATATAAATTGCATGGATTGTGTGTCAAAGTTTGTTTAACAAACGACGTAAGAAACGAGACTGTAGATTTTATAGGTCACGATATATTTGCTGTCATATGGACATGTGATTGATTTGACAAAGCTGGCCCTTGTATTTCGTGAGACTTGGATGCTTCTGCATCTATTTTCGAAACGGAACTCGATATCATCATATAAATTGCATGGATTGTGTGTCAAAGTTTGCTTAACAAACGACGTAAGAAACGAGACTGTAGATTTTATAGGTCACGATATATTTGCTGTCATATGGACATGTGATTGATTTGACAAAGCTGGCCCTTGTATTTCGTGAGACTTGGATGCTTCTGCATCTATTTTCGAAACGGAACTCGATATCATCATATAAATTGCATGGATTGTGTGTCAAAGTTTGTCTAACAAACGACGTAAGAAACGAGACTGTAGATATTATAGGTCACGATATATTTGCTGTCATATGGACATGTGATTGATTTGACAAAGCTGGCCCTTGTATTTCGTGAGACTTGGATGCTTCTGCATCTATTTTCGAAACGGAACTCGATATCATCATATAAATTGCATGGATTGTGTGTCAAAGTTTGTTTAACAAACGACGTAAGAAACGAGACTGTAGATATTATAGGTCACGATATATTTGCTGTCATATGGACATGTGATTGATTTGACAAAGCTGGCCCTTGTATTTCGTGAGACTTGGATGCTTCTGCATCTATTTTCGAAACGGAACTCGATATCATCATATAAATTGCATGGATTGTGTGTCAAAGTTTGCTTAACAAACGACGTAAGAAACGAGACTGTAGATATTATAGGTCACGATATATTTGCTGTCATATGGACATGAGATTGATTTGACAAAGCTGGCCCTTGTATTTCGTGAGACTTGGATGCTTCTGCATCTATTTTCGAAACGGAACTCGATATCATCATATAAATTGCATGGATTGTGTGTCAAAGTTTGTTTAACAAACGACGTAAGAAACGAGACTGTAGATTTTATAGGTCACGATATATTTGCTGTCATATGGACATGTGATTGATTTGACAAAACTGACCCTTGTATTTCGTGAGACTTGGATGCTTCTGCATCTATTTTCGAAACGGCACTCGATATCATCATATAAATTGCATGGATTGTGTGTCAAAGTTTGTTTAACAAACCTCGTAAGAAACGAGACTGTAGATTTTATAGGTCACGATATATTTGCTGTCATATGGACATGTGATTGATTTGACAAAGGTGGCCCTTGTATTTCGTGAGACTTGGATGCTTCTGCATCTATTTTCGAAACGGAACTCGATATCATCATATAAATTGCATGGATTGTGTGTCAAAGTTTGTTTAACAAACGACGTAAGAAACGAGACTGTAGATTTTATAGGTCACGATATATTTGCTGTCATATGGACATGTGATTGATTTGACAAAACTGACCCTTGTATTTCGTGAGACTTGGATGCTTCTGCATCTATTTTCGAAACGGCACTCGATATCATCATATAAATTGCATGGATTGTGTGTCAAAGTTTGTTTAACAAACCTCGTAAGAAACGAGACTGTAGATTTTATAGGTCACGATATATCTGCTGTCATATGGACATGTGATTGATTTGACAAAGGTGGCCCTTGTATTTCGTGAGACTTGGATGCTTCTGCATCTATTTTCGAAACGGAACTCGATATAATCATATAAATTGCGTGGATTGTGTGTCAAAATTTGTTTAACAAAAGACGTAAGAAACGAGACTGTAGATTTTATAGGTCACGATATATTTTCTGTCATATGGACATGTGATTGATTTGACAAAGCTGGCCCTTGTATTTCGTGAGACTTGGATGCTTCTGCATCTATTTTCGAAACGGAACTCGATATCATCATATAAATTGCATGGACTGTGTGTCAAAGTTTGTTGAACAAATGCCGAAAGAAACGAGACTGTAGATTTTATAGGTCACGATATATTTGCTGTCATATGGACATGTGATTGATTTGACAAAGCTGGCCTTGTATTTCGTGAGACTTGGATGCTTCTGCATCTATTTTCGAAACGGAACTCGATATCATCATATAAATTGCATGGATTGTGTGTCAAAGTTAGTTTAGCAAACGACGTAAGAAACGAGACTGTAGATTTTATAGGTCACGATATATTTGCTGTCATATGGACATGTGATTGATTTGACAAAGCTGGTCCTTGTATTTCGTGAGACTTGGATGCTTCTGCATCTATTTTCGAAACGGAACTCGATATCATCATATAAATTGCATGGATTGTGTGTCAAAGTTTGTTGAACAAATGCCGAAAGAAACGAGACTGTAGATATTATAGGTCACGATATATTTGCTGTCATATGGACATGTGATTGATTTGACAAAACTGACCCTTGTATTTCGTGAGACTTGGATGCTTCTGCAGCTATTTTCGAAACGGAACTCGATATCATCATATAAATTGCATGGATTGTGTGTCAAAGTTTGTTGAACAAACGACGTAAGAAACGAGACTGTAGATATTATAGGTCACGATATATTTGCTGTCATATGGACATGTGATTGATTTGACAAAGCTGGCCCTTGTATTTCGTGAGACTTGGATGCTTCTGCATCTATTTTCGAAACGGAACTCGATATCATCATATAAATTGCATGAATTGTGTGTCAAAGTTTGTTTAACAAACGACGAAATAAACGAGACTGTAGATTTTATAGGTCACGATATATTTGCTGTCATATGGACATGTGATTGATTTGACAAAGCTGGCCCTTGTATTTCGTGAGACTTGGATGCTTCTGCATCTATTTTCGAAACGGAACTCGATATCATCATATAAATTGCATGGATTGTGTGTCAAAGTTTGTTTAACAAACGACGTAAGAAACGAGACTGTAGATTTTATAGGTCACGATATATTTGCTGTCATATGGACATGTGATTGATTTGACAAAGCTGGCCCTTGTATTTCGTGAGACTTGGATGCTTCTGCATCTATTTTCGAAACGGAACTCGATATCATCATATAAATTGCATGGATTGTGTGTCAAAGTTTGCTTAACAAACGACGTAAGAAACGAGACTGTAGATTTTATAGGTCACGATATATTTGCTGTCATATGGACATGTGATTGATTTGACAAAGCTGGCCCTTGTATTTCGTGAGACTTGGATGCTTCTGCATCTATTTTCGAAACGGAACTCGATATCATCATATAAATTGCATGGATTGTGTGTCAAAGTTTGTCTAACAAACGACGTAAGAAACGAGACTGTAGATATTATAGGTCACGATATATTTGCTGTCATATGGACATGTGATTGATTTGACAAAGCTGGCCCTTGTTTTTCGTGAGACTTGGATGCTTCTGCATCTATTTTCGAAACGGAACTCGATATCATCATATAAATTGCATGGATTGTGTGTCAAAGTTTGTTTAACAAACGACGTAAGAAACGAGACTGTAGATATTATAGGTCACGATATATTTGCTGTCATATGGACATGTGATTGATTTGACAAAGCTGGCCCTTGTATTTCGTGAGACTTGGATGCTTCTGCATCTATTTTCGAAACGGAACTCGATATCATCATATAAATTGCATGGATTGTGTGTCAAAGTTTGCTTAACAAACGACGTAAGAAACGAGACTGTAGATATTATAGGTCACGATATATTTGCTGTCATATGGACATGTGATTGATTTGACAAAGCTGGCCCTTGTATTTCGATATCATCATATAAATTGCATGGATTGTGTGTCAAAGTTTGCTTAACAAACGACGTAAGAAACGAGACTGTAGATATTATAGGTCACGATATATTTGCTGTCATATGGACATGTGATTGATTTGACAAAGCTGGCCCTTGTATTTCGTGAGACTTGGATGCTTCTGCATCTATTTTCGAAACGGAACTCGATATCATCATATAAATTGCATGGATTGTGTGTCAAAGTTTGTTTAACAAACGACGTAAGAAACGAGACTGTAGATTTTATAGGTCACGATATATTTGCTGTCATATGGACATGTGATTGATTTGACAAAACTGACCCTTGTATTTCGTGAGACTTGGATGCTTCTGCATCTATTTTCGAAACGGCACTCGATATCATCATATAAATTGCATGGATTGTGTGTCAAAGTTTGTTTAACAAACCTCGTAAGAAACGAGACTGTAGATTTTATAGGTCACGATATATTTGCTGTCATATGGACATGTGATTGATTTGACAAAGGTGGCCCTTGTATTTCGTGAGACTTGGATGCTTCTGCATCTATTTTCGAAACGGAACTCGATATAATCATATAAATTGCGTGGATTGTGTGTCAAAGTTTGTTTAACAAACGACGTAAGAAACGAGACTGTAGATTTTATAGGTCACGATATATTTTCTGTCATATGGACATGTGATTGATTTGACAAAGCTGGCCCTTGTATTTCGTGAGACTTGGATGCTTCTGCATCTATTTTCGAAACAGAACTCGATATCATCATATAAATTGCATGGACTGTGTGTCAAAGTTTGTTGAACAAATGCCGAAAGAAACGAGACTGTAGATTTTATAGGTCTCGATATATTTGCTGTCATATGGACATGTGATTGATTTGACAAAGCTGGCCCTTGTATTTCGTGAGACTTGGATGCTTCTGCATCTATTTTCGAAACGGAACTCGATATCATCATATAAATTGCATGGATTGTGTGTCAAAGTTTGTTTAACAAACGACGTAAGAAACGAGACTGTAGATTTTATAGGTCACGATATATTTGCTGTCATATGGACATGTGATTGATTTGACAAAGCTGGCCTTGTATTTCGTGAGACTTGGATGCTTCTGCATCTATTTTCGAAACGGAACTCGATATCATCATATAAATTGCATGGACTGTGTGTCAAAGTTTGTTGAACAAATGCCGAAAGAAACGCGACTGTAGATTTTATAGGTCACGATATATTTGCTGTCATATGGACATGTGATTGATTTGACAAAGCTGGCCTTGTATTTCGTGAGACTTGGATGCTTCTGCATCTATTTTCGAAACGGAACTCGATACCATCATATAAATTGCATGGATTGTGTGTCAAAGTTAGTTTAGCAAACGACGTAAGAAAGGAGACTGTAGATTTTATAGGTCACGATATATTTGCTTTCATATGGACATGTGATTGATTTGACAAAGCTGGCCCTTGTATTTCGTGAGACTTGGATGCTTCTGCATCTATTTTCGAAACGGAACTCGATATCATCATATAAATTGCATGGATTGTGTGTCAAAGTTTGTTGAACAAATGCCGAAAGAAACGAGACTGTAGATATTATAGGTCACGATATATTTGCTGTCATATGGACATGTGATTGATTTGACAAAACTGACCCTTGTATTTCGTGAGACTTGGATGCTTCTGCAGCTATTTTCGAAACGGAACTCGATATCATCATATAAATTGCATGGATTGTGTGTCAAAGTTTGTTGAACAAACGACGTAAGAAACGAGACTGTAGATTTTATAGGTCACGATATATTTGCTGTCATATGGGCATGTGATTGATTTGACAAAGCTGGCCCTTGTATTTCGTGAGACTTGGATGCTTCTGCATCTATTTTCGAAACGGAACTCGATATCATCATATAAATTGCATGGATTGTGTGTCAAAGTTTGTTGAACAAACGACGTAAGAAACGAGACTGTAGATTTTATAGGTCACGATATATTTGCTGTCATATGGACATGTGATTGATTTGACAAAACTGACCCTTGTATTTCGTGAGACTTGGATGCTTCTGCATCTATTTTCGAAACGGAACTCGATATCATCATATAAATTGCATGGATTGTGTGTCAAAGTTTGTTTAACAAACGACGTAAGAAACGAGACTGTAGATTTTATAGGTCACCATATATTTGCTGTCATATGGACATGTGATTGATTTGACAAAGCTGGCCCTTGTATTTCGTGAGACTTGGATGCTTCTGCATCTATTTTCGAAACGGAACTCGATATCATCATATAAATTGCATGGATTGTGTGTCAAAGTTTGTTTAGCAAACGACTGTAGATTTTATAGGTAGATTTTATAGGTCACCATATATTTGCTGTCATATGGACATGTGATTGATTTGACAAAGCTGGCCCTTGTATTTCGTGAGACTTGGATGCTTCTGCATCTATTTTCGAAACGGAACTCGATATCATCATATAAATTGCATGGATTGTGTGTCAAAGTTTGTTTAGCAAACGACGTAAGGAACGAGACTGTAGATATTATAGGTCACGATATATTTGCTGTCATATGGACATGTGATTGATTTGACAAAGCTGGCCCTTGTATTTCGTGAGACTTGGATGCTTCTGCATCTATTTTCGAAACGGAACTCGATATCATCATATAAATTGCATGGATTGTGTGTCAAAGTTTGTTTAGCAAACGACGTAAGAAACGAGACTGTAGATTTTATAGGTCACGATATATTTGCTGTCATATGGACATGTGATTAATTTGACAAAGCTGGCCCTTGTATTTCGTGAGACTTGGATGCTTCTGCATCTATTTTCGAAACGGAACTCGATATCATCATATAAATTGCATGGATTGTGTGTCAAAGTTTGTTTAACAAACGACGTAAGAAACGAGACTGTAGATTTTACAGGTCACGATATATTTGCTGTCATATGGACATGTGATTGATTTGACAAAGCTGGCCCTTGTATTTCGTGAGACTTGGATGCTTCTGCATCTATTTTCGAAACGGAACTCGATATCATCATATAAATTGCATGGATTGTGTGTCAAAGTTTGTTTAACAAACGACGTAAGGAACGAGACTGTAGATATTATAGGTCACGATATATTTGCTGTCATATGGACATGTGATTGATTTGACAAAGATGGCCCTTGTATTTCGTGAGACTTGGATGCTTCTGCAGCTATTTTCGAAACGGAACTCGATATCATCATATAAATTGCATGGACTGTGTGTCAAAGTTTGCTTAACAAACGACGTAAGAAACGAGACTGTAGATTTTATAGGTCACGATATATTTGCTGTCATATGGACATGTGATTGATTTGACAAAGCTGGCCCTTGTATTTCGTGAGACTTGGATGCTTCTGCATCTATTTTCGAAACGGAACTCGATATCATCATATAAATTGCATGGACTGTGTGTCAAAGTTTGTTGAACAAATGCCGAAAGAAACGAGACTGTAGATATTATAGGTCACGATATATTTGCTGTCATATGGACATGTGATTGATTTGACAAAACTGACCCTTGTATTTCGTGAGACTTTGATGCTTCTGCATCTATTTTCGAAACGGAACTCGATATCATCATATAAATTTGTTTAACAAACGACGTAAGAAACGAGACTGTAGATTTTATAGGTCACGATATATTTGCTGTCATATGGACATGTGATTGATTTGACAAAGCTGGCCCTTGTATTTCGTGAGACTTGGATGCTTCTGCATCTATTTTCGAAACGGAACTCGATATCATCATATAAATTACATGGATTGTGTGTCAAAGTTTGTCTAACAAACGACGTAAGAAACGAGACTGTAGATATTATAGGTCACGATATATTTGCTGTCATATGGACATGTGATTGATTTGACAGAGCTGGCCCTTGTATTTCGTGAGACTTGGATGCTTCTGCATCTATTTTCGAAACGGAACTCGATATCATCATATAAATTGCATGGATTGTGTGTCAAAGTTTGTTTAACAAACGACGTAAGAAACGAGACTGTAGATTTTATAGGTCACGATATATTTGCTGTCATATGGACATGTGATTGATTTGACAAAGGTGGCCCTTGTATTTCGTGAGACTTGGATGCTTCTACAGCTATTTTCGAAACGGAACTCGATATCATCATATAAATTGCATGGACAGTGTGTCAAAGTTTGCTTAACAAACGACGTAAGAAACGAGACTGTAGATTTTATAGGTCACGATATATTTGCTGTCATATGGACATGTGATTGATTTGACAAAACTGACCCTTGTATTTCGTGAGACTTGGATGCTTCTGCATCTATTTTCGAAACGGAACTCGATATCATCATATAAATTGCATGGATTGTGTGTCAAGGTTTGTTGAACAAACAACGTAAGAAACGAGACTGTAGATATTATAGGTCACGATATATTTGCTGTCATATGGACATGTGATTGATTTGACAAAACTGACCCTTGTATTTCGTGAGACTTGGATGCTTCTGCATCTATTTTCGAAACGGAACTCGATATCATCATATAAATTGCATGGATTGTGTGTCAAAGTTTGTCTAACAAACGACGTAAGAAACGAGACTGTAGATATTATAGGTCACGATATATTTGCTGTCATATGGACATGTGATTGATTTGACAAAGCTGGCCCTTGTATTTCGTGAGACTTGGATGCTTCTGCATCTATTTTCGAAACGGAACTCGATATCATCATATAAATTGCATGGATTGTGTGTCAAAGTTTGTTTAACAAACGACGTAAGAAACGAGACTGTAGATATTATAGGTCACGATATATTTGCTGTCATATGGACATGTGATTGATTTGACAAAACTGACCCTTGTATTTCGTGAGACTTGGATGCTTCTGCATCTATTTTCGAAACGGAACTCGATATCATCATATAAATTGCATGGATTGTGTGTCAAAGTTTGTTGAACAAACAACGTAAGAAACGAGACTGTAGATATTATAGGTCACGATATATTTGCTGTCATATGGACATGTGATTGATTTGACAAAGCTGGCCCTTGTACTTCGTGAGACTTGGATGCTTCTGCATCTATTTTCGAAACGGAACTCGATATCATCATATAAATTGCATGGATTGTGTGTCAAAGTTTGTTTAACAAACGACGTAAGAAACGAGACTTTAGATTTTATAGGTCACGATATATTTGCTGTCATATGGACATGTGATTGATTTGACAAAGGTGGCCCTTGTATTTCGTGAGACTTGGATGCTTCTGCATCTATTTTCGAAACGGAACTCGATATCATCATATAAATTGCATGGATTGTGTGTCAAAGTTTGCTTAACAAACGACGTAAGAAACGAGACTGTAGATATTATAGGTCACGATATATTTGCTGTCATATGGACATGTGATTGATTTGACAAAGCTGGCCCTTGTATTTCGTGAGACTTGGATGCTTCTGCATCTACTTTCGAAACGGAACTCGATATCATCATATAAATTGCATGGATTGTGTGTCAAAGTTTGTTTAACAAACGACGTAAGAAACGAGACTGTAGATATTATAGGTCACGATATATTTGCTGTCATATGGACATGTGATTGATTTGACAAAGCTGGCCCTTGTATTTCGTGAGACTTGGATGCTTCTGCATCTACTTTCGAAACGGAACTCGATATCATCATATAAATTGCATGGATTGTGTGTCAAAGTTTGTTTAACAAACGATGTATGAAACGAGACTGTAGATATTATAGGTCACGATATATTTGCTGTCATATGGACATGTGATTGATTTGACAAAGCTGGCCCTTGTATTTCGTGAGACTTGGATGCTTCTGCATCTACTTTCGAAACGGAACTCGATATCATCATATAAATTGCATGGATTGTGTGTCAAAGTTTGTTTAACAAACGACGTAAGAAACGAGACTGTAGATATTATAGGTCACGATATATTTGCTGTCATATGGACATGTGATTGATTTGACAAAGCTGGCCCTTGTATTTCGTGAGACTTGGATGCTTCTGCATCTACTTTCGAAACGGAACTCGATATCATCATATAAATTGCATGGATTGTGTGTCAAAGTTTGTTTAACAAACGATGTATGAAACGAGACTGTAGATATTATAGGTCACGATATATTTGCTGTCATATGGACATGTGATTGATTTGACAAAGCTGGCCCTTGTATTTCGTGAGACTTGGATGCTTCTGCATCTACTTTCGAAACGGAACTCGATATCATCATATAAATTGCATGGATTGTGTGTCAAAGTTTGTTTAACAAACGACGTAAGAAACGAGACTGTAGATATTATAGGTCACGATATATTTGCTGTCATATGGACATGTGATTGATTTGACAAAGCTGTCCCTTGTATTTCGTGAGACTTGGATGCTTCTGCATCTATTTTCGAAACGGAACTCGATATCATCATATAAATTGCATGGACTGTGTGTCAAAGTTTGTTTAACAAACGACGTAAGAAACGAGACTGTAGATATTATAGGTCACGATATATTTGCTGTCATATGGACATGTGATTGATTTGACAAAGCTGGCCCTTGAATTTTGTGAGACTTGGATGCTTCTGCATCTATTTTCGAAACGGAACTCGATATCATCATATAAATTGCATGGATTGTGTGTCAAAGTTTGTTTAGCAAACGACGTAAGAAACGAGACTGTAGATATTATAGGTCACGATATATTTGCTGTCATATGGACATGTGATTGATTTGACAAAGATGGCCCTTGTATTTCGTGAGACTTGGATGCTTCTGCAGCTATTTTCGAAACGGAACTCGATATCATCATATAAATTGCATGGACTGTGTGTCAAAGTTTGCTTAACAAACGACGTAAGAAACGAGACTGTAGATTTTATAGGTCACGATATATTTGCTGTCATATGGACATGTGATTGATTTGACAAAGCTGGCCCTTGTATTTCGTGAGACTTGGATGCTTCTGCATCTATTTTCGAAACGGAACTCGATATCATCATATAAATTGCATGGACTGTGTGTCAAAGTTTGTTGAACAAATGCCGAAAGAAACGAGACTGTAGATATTATAGGTCACGATATATTTGCTGTCATATGGACATGTGATTGATTTGACAAAACTGACCCTTGTATTTCGTGAGACTTGGATGCTTCTGCATCTATTTTCGAAACGGAACTCGATATCATCATATAAATTTGTTTAACAAACGACGTAAGAAACGAGACTGTAGATTTTATAGGTCACGATATATTTGCTGTCATATGGACATGTGATTGATTTGACAAAGCTGGCCCTTGTATTTCGTGAGACTTGGATGCTTCTGCATCTATTTTCGAAACGGAACTCGATATCATCATATAAATTACATGGATTGTGTGTCAAAGTTTGTCTAACAAACGACGTAAGAAACGAGACTGTAGATATTATAGGTCACGATATATTTGCTGTCATATGGACATGTGATTGATTTGACAGAGCTGGCCCTTGTATTTCGTGAGACTTGGATGCTTCTGCATCTATTTTCGAAACGGAACTCGATATCATCATATAAATTGCATGGATTGTGTGTCAAAGTTTGTTTAACAAACGACGTAAGAAACGAGACTGTAGATTTTATAGGTCACGATATATTTGCTGTCATATGGACATGTGATTGATTTGACAAAGGTGGCCCTTGTATTTCGTGAGACTTGGATGCTTCTACAGCTATTTTCGAAACGGAACTCGATATCATCATATAAATTGCATGGACAGTGTGTCAAAGTTTGCTTAACAAACGACGTAAGAAACGAGACTGTAGATTTTATAGGTCACGATATATTTGCTGTCATATGGACATGTGATTGATTTGACAAAACTGACCCTTGTATTTCGTGAGACTTGGATGCTTCTGCATCTATTTTCGAAACGGAACTCGATATCATCATATAAATTGCATGGATTGTGTGTCAAGGTTTGTTGAACAAACAACGTAAGAAACGAGACTGTAGATATTATAGGTCACGATATATTTGCTGTCATATGGACATGTGATTGATTTGACAAAACTGACCCTTGTATTTCGTGAGACTTGGATGCTTCTGCATCTATTTTCGAAACGGAACTCGATATCATCATATAAATTGCATGGATTGTGTGTCAAAGTTTGTCTAACAAACGACGTAAGAAACGAGACTGTAGATATTATAGGTCACGATATATTTGCTGTCATATGGACATGTGATTGATTTGACAAAGCTGGCCCTTGTATTTCGAGAGACTTGGATGCTTCTGCATCTATTTTCGAAACGGAACTCGATATCATCATATAAATTGCATGGATTGTGTGTCAAAGTTTGTTTAACAAACGACGTAAGAAACGAGACTGTAGATATTATAGGTCACGATATATTTGCTGTCATATGGACATGTGATTGATTTGACAAAACTGACCCTTGTATTTCGTGAGACTTGGATGCTTCTGCATCTATTTTCGAAACGGAACTCGATATCATCATATAAATTGCATGGATTGTGTGTCAAAGTTTGTTGAACAAACAACGTAAGAAACGAGACTGTAGATATTATAGGTCACGATATATTTGCTGTCATATGGACATGTGATTGATTTGACAAAGCTGGCCCTTGTACTTCGTGAGACTTGGATGCTTCTGCATCTATTTTCGAAACGGAACTCGATATCATCATATAAATTGCATGGATTGTGTGTCAAAGTTTGTTTAACAAACGACGTAAGAAACGAGACTGTAGATTTTATAGGTCACGATATATTTGCTGTCATATGGACATGTGATTGATTTGACAAAGGTGGCCCTTGTATTTCGTGAGACTTGGATGCTTCTGCATCTATTTTCGAAACGGAACTCGATATCATCATATAAATTGCATGGATTGTGTGTCAAAGTTTGCTTAACAAACGACGTAAGAAACGAGACTGTAGATATTATAGGTCACGATATATTTGCTGTCATATGGACATGTGATTGATTTGACAAAGCTGGCCCTTGTATTTCGTGAGACTTGGATGCTTCTGCATCTACTTTCGAAACGGAACTCGATATCATCATATAAATTGCATGGATTGTGTGTCAAAGTTTGTTTAACAAACGACGTAAGAAACGAGACTGTAGATATTATAGGTCACGATATATTTGCTGTCATATGGACATGTGATTGATTTGACAAAGCTGGCCCTTGTATTTCGTGAGACTTGGATGCTTCTGCATCTACTTTCGAAACGGAACTCGATATCATCATATAAATTGCATGGATTGTGTGTCAAAGTTTGTTTAACAAACGATGTATGAAACGAGACTGTAGATATTATAGGTCACGATATATTTGCTGTCATATGGACATGTGATTGATTTGACAAATCTGGCCCTTGTATTTCGTGAGACTTGGATGCTTCTGCATCTACTTTCGAAACGGAACTCGATATCATCATATAAATTGCATGGATTGTGTGTCAAAGTTTGTTTAACAAACGACGTAAGAAACGAGACTGTAGATATTATAGGTCACGATATATTTGCTGTCATATGGACATGTGATTGATTTGACAAAGCTGGCCCTTGTATTTCGTGAGACTTGGATGCTTCTGCATCTACTTTCGAAACGGAACTCGATATCATCATATAAATTGCATGGATTGTGTGTCAAAGTTTGTTTAACAAACGATGTATGAAACGAGACTGTAGATATTATAGGTCACGATATATTTGCTGTCATATGGACATGTGATTGATTTGACAAAGCTGGCCCTTGTATTTCGTGAGACTTGGATGCTTCTGCATCTACTTTCGAAACGGAACTCGATATCATCATATAAATTGCATGGATTGTGTGTCAAAGTTTGTTTAACAAACGACGTAAGAAACGAGACTGTAGATATTATAGGTCACGATATATTTGCTGTCATATGGACATGTGATTGATTTGACAAAGCTGTCCCTTGTATTTCGTGAGACTTGGATGCTTCTGCATCTATTTTCGAAACGGAACTCGATATCATCATATAAATTGCATGGACTGTGTGTCAAAGTTTGTTTAACAAACGACGTAAGAAACGAGACTGTAGATATTATAGGTCACGATATATTTGCTGTCATATGGACATGTGATTGATTTGACAAAGCTGGCCCTTGAATTTTGTGAGACTTGGATGCTTCTGCATCTATTTTCGAAACGGAACTCGATATCATCATATAAATTGCATGGATTGTGTGTCAAAGTTTGTTTAGCAAACGACGTAAGAAACGAGACTGTAGATATTATAGGTCACGATATATTTGCTGTCATATGGACATGTGATTGATTTGACAAAGCTGGCCCTTGTATTTCGTGAGACTTGGATGCTTCTGCATCTATTTTCGAAACGGAACTCGATATCATCATATAAATTGCATGGATTGTGTGTCAAAGTTTGTTTAACAAACGACGTAAGAAACGAGACTGTAGATTTTATAGGTCACGATATATTTGCTGTCATATGGACATGTGATTGATTTGACAAAGCTGGCCCTTGTATTTCGTGAGACTTGGATGCTTCTGCATCTATTTTCGAAACGGAACTCGATATCATCATATAAATTGCATGGATTGTGTGTCAAAGTTTGTTTAGCAAACGACGTTAGAAACGAGACTGTAGATATTATAGGTCACGATATATTTGCTGTCATATGGACATGTGATTGATTTGACAAAACTGACCCTTGTATTTCGTGAGACTTGGATGCTTCTGCATCTATTTTCGAAACGGAACTCGATATCATCATATAAATTGCATGGATTGTGTGTCAAAGTTTGTTTAACAAACGACGTAAGAAACGAGACTGTAGATTTTATAGGTCACGATATATTTGCTGTCATATGGACATGTGATTGATTTGACAAAGCTGGCCCTTGTATTTCGTGAGACTTGGATGCTTCTGCATCTATTTTCGAAACGGAACTCGATATCATCATATAAATTGCATGGATTGTGTGTCAAAGTTTGTTTAGCAAACGACGTAAGAAACGAGACTGTAGATATTATAGGTCACGATATATTTGCTGTCATATGGACATGTGATTTGACAAAACTGACCCTTGTATTTCGTGAGACTTGGATGCTTCTGCATCTATTTTCGAAACGGAACTCGATATCATCATATAAATTGCATGGATTGTGTGTCAAAGTTTGTTTAACAAACGACGTAAGAAACGAGACTGTAGATTTTATAGGTCACGATATATTTGCTGTCATATGGACATGTGATTGATTTGACAAAGCTGGCCCTTGTATTTCGTGAGACTTGGATGCTTCTGCATCTATTTTCGAAACGGAACTCGATATCATCATATAAATTGCATGGATTGTGTGTCAAAGTTTGTTTAACAAACGACGTAAGAAACGAGACTGTACATATTATAGGTCACGATATATTTGCTGTCATATGGACATGTGATTTATTTGACAAAACTGACCCTTGTATTTCGTGAGACTTGAATGCTTCTGCATCTATTTTCGAAACGGAACTCGATATCATCATTAAAATTGCATGGATTGTGTGTCAAAGTTTGCTTAACAAATGCCGTAAGAAACGAGACTGTAGATATTATAGGTCACGATATATTTGCTGTCATATGGACATGTGATTGATTTGACAAAGCTGGCCCTTGTATTTCGTGAGACTTGGATGCTTCTGCATCTATTTTCGAAACGGAACTCCATATCATCATATAAATTGCATGGATTGTGTGTCAAAGTTTGTTTAACAAACGACGTAAGAAACGAGACTGTAGATTTTATAGGTCACGATATATTTGCTGTCATATGGACATGTGATTGATTTGACAAAACTGACCCTTGTATTTCGTGAGACTTGGATGCTTCTGCATCTATTTTCGAAACGGAACTCGATATCATCATATAAATTGCATGGATTGTGTGTCAAAGTTTGTTTAACAAACGACGTAAGAAACGAGACTGTAGATTTTATAGGTCACGATATATTTGCTGTCATATGGACTTGTGATTGATTTGACAAAGCTGGCCCTTGTATTTCGTGAGACTTGGATGCTTCTGCATCTATTTTCGAAACGGAACTCGATATCATCATATAAATTGCATGGATTGTGTGTCAAAGTTTGTTTAACAAACGACGTAAGAAACGAGACTGTTGATATTATAGGTCACGATATATTTGCTGTCATATGGACATGTGATTGATTTGACAAAGCTGGCCCTTGTATTTCGTGAGACTTGGATGCTTCTGCATCTATTTTCGAAACGGAACTCGATATCATCATATAAATTGCATGGATTGTGTGTCAAAGTTTGTTTAACAAACGACGTAAGAAACGAGACTGAACATATTATAGGTCACGATATATTTGCTGTCATATGGACATGTGATTGATTTGACAAAGCTGGCCCTTGTATTTCGTGAGACTTGGATGCTTCTGCATCTATTTTCGAAACGGAACTCGATATCATCATATAAATTGCATGGATTGTGTGTCAAAGTTTGTTTAGCAAACGACGTAAGAAACGAGACTGTAGATATTATAGGTCACGATATATTTGCTGTCATATGGACATGTGATTGATTTGACAAAGCTGGCCCTTGTATTTCGTGAGACTTGGATGCTTCTGCATCTATTTTCGAAACGGAACTCGATATCATCATATAAATTGCATGGATTGTGTGTCAAAGTTTGCTTAACAAACGACGTAAGAAACGAGACTGTAGATATTATATGTCACGATATATTTGTTGTCATATGGACATGTGATTGATTTGACAAAGCTGGCCCTTGTATTTCGTGAGACTTGGATGCTTCTGCATCTATTTTCGAAACGGAACTCGATATCATCATATAAATTGCATGGATTGTGTGTCAAAGTTTGTTTAGCAAACGACGTAAGAAACGAGACTGTAGATATTATAGGTCACGATATATTTGCTGTCATATGGACATGTGATTGATTTGACAAAGCTGGCCCTTGTATTTCGTGAGACTTGGATGCTTCTGCATCTATTTTCGAAACGGAACTCGATATCATCATATAAATTGCATGGATTGTGTGTCAAAGTTTGCTTAACAAACGACGTAAGAAACGAGACTGTAGATATTATATGTCACGATATATTTGTTGTCATATGGACATGTGATTGATTTGACAAAGCTGGCCCTTGTATTTCGTGAGACTTGGATGCTTCTGCATCTATTTTCGAAACGGAACTCGATATCATCATATAAATTGCATGGATTGTGTTTCAAAGTTTGTTTAGCAAACGACGTAAGAAACGAGACTGTAGATATTATAGGTCACGATATATTTGCTGTCATATGGACATGTGATTGATTTGACAAAGCTGGCCCTTGTATTTCGTGAGACTTGGATGCTTCTGCATCTATTTTCGAAACGGAACTCGATATCATCATATAAATTGCATGGATTGTGTGTCAAAGTTTGTTTAACAAACGACGTAAGAAACGAGACTGTACATATTATAGGTCACGATATATTTGCTGTCATATGGACATGTGATTTATTTGACAAAACTGACCCTTGTATTTCGTGAGACTTGGATGCTTCTGCATCTATTTTCGAAACGGAACTCGATATCATCATTAAAATTGCATGGATTGTGTGTCAAAGTTTGCTTAACAAATGCCGTAAGAAACGAGACTGTAGATATTATAGGTCACGATATATTTGCTGTCATATGGACATGTGATTGATTTGACAAAGCTGGCCCTTGTATTTCGTGAGACTTGGATGCTTCTGCATCTATTTTCGAAACGGAACTCCATATCATCATATAAATTGCATGGATTGTGTGTCAAAGTTTGTTTAACAAACGACGTAAGAAACGAGACTGTAGATTTTATAGGTCACGATATATTTGCTGTCATATGGACATGTGATTGATTTGACAAAACTGACCCTTGTATTTCGTGAGACTTGGATGCTTCTGCATCTATTTTCGAAACGGAACTCGATATCATCATATAAATTGCATGGATTGTGTGTCAAAGTTTGTTTAACAAACGACGTAAGAAACGAGACTGTAGATTTTATAGGTCACGATATATTTGCTGTCATATGGACTTGTGATTGATTTGACAAAGCTGGCCCTTGTATTTCGTGAGACTTGGATGCTTCTGCATCTATTTTCGAAACGGAACTCGATATCATCATATAAATTGCATGGATTGTGTGTCAAAGTTTGTTTAGCAAACGACGTAAGAAACGAGACTGTAGATATTATAGGTCACGATATATTTGCTGTCATATGGACATGTGATTGATTTGACAAAGCTGGCCCTTGTATTTCGTGAGACTTGGATGCTTCTGCATCTATTTTCGAAACGGAACTCGATATCATCATATAAATTGCATGGATTGTGTGTCAAAGTTTGCTTAACAAACGACGTAAGAAACGAGACTGTAGATATTATATGTCACGATATATTTGTTGTCATATGGACATGTGATTGATTTGACAAAGCTGGCCCTTGTATTTCGTGAGACTTGGATGCTTCTGCATCTATTTTCGAAGCGGAACTCGATATCATCATATAAATTGCATGGATTGTGTTTCAAAGTTTGTTTAGCAAACGACGTAAGAAACGAGACTGTAGATATTATAGGTCACGATATATTTGCTGTCATATGGACATGTGATTGATTTGACAAAGCTGGCCCTTGTATTTCGTGAGACTTGGATGCTTCTGCATCTATTTTCGAAACGGAACTCGATATCATCATATAAATTGCATGGATTGTGTGTCAAAGTTTGCTTAACAAACGACGTAAGAAACGAGACTGTAGATATTATAGGTCACGATATATTTGCTGTCATATGGACATGTGATTGATTTGACAAAGCTGGCCCTTGTATATCGTGAGACTTGGATGCTTCGGCATCTATTTTCGAAACGGAACTCGATATCATCATATAAATTGCATGGATTGTGTGTCAAAGTTTGCTTAACAAACGACGTAAGAAACGAGACTGTAGATATTATATGTCACGATATATTTGTTGTCATATGGACATGTGATTGATTTAACAAAGCTGGCCCTTGTATTTCGTGAGACTTGGATGCTTCTGCATCTATTTTCGAAACGGAACTCGATATCATCATATAAATTGCATGGATTGTGTGTCAAAGTTTGTTGAACAAACGACGTAAGAAACGAGACTGTAGATATTATAGTTCACGATATATTTGCTGTCATATGGACATGTGATTGATTTGACAAAACTGGCCCTTGTATTTCGTGAGACTTGGATGCTTCTGCATCTATTTTCGAAACGGAACTCGATATCATCATATAAATTGCATGGATTGTGTGTCAAAGTTTGTTGAACAAACGACGTAAGAAACGAGACTGTACATATTATAGGTCACGATATATTTGCTATCATATGGACATGTGATTGATTTGACAAAGCTGGCCCTTGTATTTCGTGCGACTTGGATGCTTCTGCATCTATTTTCGAAACGGAACTCGATATCATCATATAAATTGCATGGATTGTGTGTCAAAGTTTGTGTAGCAAACGACGTAAGAAACGAGACTGTAGTTATTATAGGTCACGATATATTTGCTGTCATATGGACATGTGATTGATTTGACAAAGCTGGCCCTTGTATTTCGTGAGACTTGGATGCTTCTGCATCTATTTTCGAAACGGAACTCGATATCATCATATAAATTGCATGGATTGTGTGTCAAAGTTTGTTTAACAAACGACGTAAGAAACGAGACTGTAGATTTTTTAGGTCACGATATATTTGCTGTCATATGGACATGTGATTGATTTGACAAAACTGACCCTTGTATTTCGTGAGACTTGGATGCTTCTGCATCTATTTTCGAAACGGAACTCGATATCATCATATAAATTGCATGGATTGTGTGTCAAAGTTTGTTTAACAAACGACGTAAGAAACGAGACTGTACATATTATAGGTCACGATATATTTGCTGTCATATGGACATGTGATTGATTTGACAAAGCTGGCCCTTGTATTTCGTGAGACTTGGATGCTTCTGCATCTATTTTCGAAACGGAACTCGATATCATCATATAAATTGCATGGATTGTGTGTCAAAGTTTGTTTAACAAACGACGTAAGAAACGAGACTGTAGATATTATAGGTCACGATATATTTTCTGTCATATGGACATGTGATTGATTTGACAAAGCTGGCCCTTGTATTTCGTGAGACTTGGATGCTTCTGCATCTATTTTCGAAACGGAACTCGATATCATCATATAAATTGCATGGATTGTGTGTCAAAGTTTGTTTAACAAACGACGTAAGAAACGAGACTGTAGATTTTATAGGTCTCGATATATTTGCTGTCATATGGACATGTGATTGATTTGACAAAGCTGGCCCTTGTATTTCGTGAGACTTGGATGCTTCTGCATCTATTTTCGAAACGGAACTCGATATCATCATATAAATTGCACGGATTGTGTGTCAAAGTTTGTTTAACAAATGCCGAAAGAAACGAGACTGTACATATTATAGGTCTCGATATATTTGCTGTCATATGGACATGTGATTGATTTGACAAAACTGACCCTTGTATTTCGTGAGACTTGGATGCTTCTGCAGCTATTTTCGAAACGGAACTCGATATCATCATATAAATTGCACGGATTGTGTGTCAAAGTTTGTTTAACAAATGCCGAAAGAAACGAGACTGTAGATTTTATAGGTCACGATATATTTGCTGTCATATGGACATGTGATTGATTTGACAAAGCTGGCCCTTGTATTTCGTGAGACTTGGATGCTTCTGCATCTATTTTCGAAACGGAACTCGATATCATCATAAAAATTGCATGGATTGTGTGTCAAAGTTTGTCTAACAAACGACGTAAGAAACGAGACTGTAGATATTATAGGTCACGATATATTTGCTGTCATATGGACATGTGATTGATTTGACAAAGCTGGCCCTTGTATTTCGTGAGACTTGGATGCTTCTGCATCTATTTTCGAAACGGAACTCGATATCATCATATAAATTGCATGGACTGTGTGTCAAAGTTTGCTTAACAAACGACGTAAGAAACGAGACTGTAGATATTATAGGTCACGATATATTTGCTGTCATATGGACATGTGATTGATTTGACAAAGCTGGCCCTTGTATTTCGTGAGACTTGGATGCTTCTGCATCTATTTTCGAAACGGAACTCGATATCATCATATAAATTGCATGGATTGTGTGTCAAAGTTTGTTTAGCAAACGACGTAAGAAACGAGACTGTAGATATTATAGGTCACGATATATTTGCTGTCATATGGGCATGTGATTGATTTGACAAAGCTGGCCCTTGTATTTCGTGAGACTTGGATGCTTCTGCATCTATTTTCGAAATGGAACTCGATATCATCATATAAATTGCATGGATTGTGTGTCAAAGTTTGTTTAACAAACGACGTAAGAAACGAGACTGTAGATTTTATAGGTCACGATATATTTGCTGTCATATGGACATGTGATTGATTTGACAAAGCTGGCCCTTGTATTTCGTGAGACTTGGATGCTTCTGCATCTATTTGCGAAACGGAACTCGATATCATCATATAAATTGCATGGATTGTGTGTCAAAGTTTGCTTAACAAACGACGTAAGAAACGAGACTGTAGATATTATAGGTCACGATATATTTGCTGTCATATGGACATGTGATTGATTTGACAAAGCTGGCCCTTGTATTTCGTGAGACTTGGATCCTTCTGCATCTATTTTCGAAACGGAACTCGATATCATCATATAAATTGCATGGATTGTGTGTCAAAGTTTGTTTAGCAAACGACGTAAGAAACGAGACTGTAGATATTATAGGTCACGATATATTTGCTGTCATATGGACATGTGATTGATTTGACAAAGCTGGCCCTTGTATTTAGTGAGACTTGGATGCTTCTGCATCTATTTTCGAAACGGAACTCGATATCATCATATAAATTGCATGGATTGTGTGTCAAAGTTTGTCTAACAAACGACGTAAGAAACGAGACTATAGATATTATAGGTCACGATATATTTGCTGTCATATGGACATGTGATTGATTTGACAAAGCTGGCCCTTGTATTTCGTGAGACTTGGATGCTTCTGCATCTATTTTCGAAACGGAACACGATATCATCATATAAATTGCATGGATTGTGTGTCAAAGTTTGTTGAACAAACGACGTAAGAAACGAGACTGTACATATTATAGGTCACGATATATTTGCTGTCATATGGACATGTGATTGATTTGACAAAGCTGGCCCTTGTATTTCGTGAGACTTGGATGCTTCTGCATCTATTTTCGAAACGGAACTCGATATCATCATATAAATTGCATGGATTGTGTGTCAAAGTTTGTTTAGCAAACGACGTAAGAAACGAGACTGTAGATATTATAGGTCACGATATATTAGCTGTCATATGGATATGTGATTGATTTGACAAAGCTGGCCCTTGTATTTCGTGAGACTTGGATGCTTCTGCATCAATTTTCGAAACGGAACTTGATATCATCATATAAATTGCATGGATTGTGTGTCAAAGTTTGTCTAACAAACGACGTAAGAAACGAGACTGTAGATATTATAGGTCACGATATATTTGCTGTCATATGGACATGTGATTGATTTGACAAAGCTGGCCCTTGTATTTCGTGAGACTTGGATGCTTCTGCATCTATTTTCGAAACGGTACGCGATATCATCATATAAATTGCATGGATTGTGTGTCAAAGTTTGTTGAACAAACGACGTAAGAAACGAGACTGTAGATTTTATAGGTCACGATATATTTGCTGTCATATGGACATGTGATTGATTTGACAAAGCTGGCCCTTGTATTTCGTGAGACTTGGATGCTTCTGCATCTATTTTCGAAACGGAACTCGATATCATCATATAAATTGCATGGATTGTGTGTCAAAGTTTGCTTAACAAACGACGTAAGAAACGAGACTGTAGATATTATAGGTCACGATATATTTGCTGTCATATGGACATGTGATTGATTTGACAAAGCTGGCCCTTGTATTTCGTGAGACTTGGATGCTTCTGCATCTATTTTCGAAACGGAACTCGATATCATCATATAAATTGCATGGATTGTGTGTCAAAGTTTGTTTAGCAAACGACGTAAGAAACGAGACTGTAGATATTATAGGTCACGATATATTTGCTGTCATATGGACATGTGATTGATTTGACAAAGCTGGCCCTTGTATTTCGTGAGACTTGGATGCTTCTGCATCTATTTTCGAAACGGAACTCGATATCATCATATAAATTGCATGGATTGTGTGTCAAAGTTTGCTTAACAAACGACGTAAGAAACGAGACTGTAGATATTATAGGTCACGATATATTTGCTGTCATATGGACATGTGATTGATTTGACAAAGCTGGCCCTTGTATTTCGATATCATCATATAAATTGCATGGATTGTGTGTCAAAGTTTGCTTAACAAACGACGTAAGAAACGAGACTGTAGATATTATAGGTCACGATATATTTGCTGTCATATGGACATGTGATTGATTTGACAAAGCTGGCCCTTGTATTTCGTGAGACTTGGATGCTTCTGCATCTATTTTCGAAACGGAACTCGATATCATCATATAAATTGCATGGATTGTGTGTCAAAGTTTGTTTAACAAACGACGTAAGAAACGAGACTGTAGATTTTATAGGTCACGATATATTTGCTGTCATATGGACATGTGATTGATTTGACAAAACTGACCCTTGTATTTTGTGAGACTTGGATGCTTCTGCATCTATTTTCGAAACGGAACTCGATATCATCATAAAAATTGCATGGATTGTGTGTCAAAGTTTGTTTAACAAACGACGTAAGAAACGAGACTGTAGATATTATAGGTCACGATATATTTGCTGTCATATGGACATGTGATTGATTTGACAAAGCTGGCCCTTGTATTTTGTGAGACTTGGATGCTTCTGCATCTATTTTCGAAACGGAACTCGATATCATCATAAAAATTGCATGGATTGTGTGTCAAAGTTTGTCTAACAAACGACGTAAGAAACGAGACTGTAGATATTATAGGTCACGATATATTTGTTGTCATATGGACATGTGATTGATTTGACAAAGCTGGCCCTTGTATTTCGTGAGACTTGGATGCTTCTGCATCTATTTTCGAAACGGAACTCGATATCATCATAAAAATTGCATGGATTGTGTGTCAAAGTTTGTTTAACAAACGACGTAAGAAACGAGACTGTAGATATTATAGGTCACGATATATTTGCTGTCATATGGACATGTGATTGATTTGACAAAGCTGGCCCTTGTATTTCGTGAGACTTGGATGCTTCTGCATCTATTTTCGAAACGGAACTCGATATCATCATATAAATTGCATGGATTGTGTGTCAACGTTTGTTGAACAAACGACGTAAGAAACGAGACTGTAGATTTTATAGGTCACGATATATTTGCTGTCATATGGACATGTGATTGATTTGACAAAGCTGGCCCTTGTATTTCGTGAGACTTGGATGCTTCTGCATCTATTTTCGAAACGGAACTCGATATCATCATATAAATTGCATGGATTGTGTGTCAAAGTTTGTTTAACAAATGACGTAAGAAACGAGACTGTACATATTATAGGTCACGATATAGTTGCTGTCATATGGACATGTGATTGATTTGACAAAGCTGGCCTTGTATTTCGTGAGACTTAGATGCTTCTGCATCTATTTTCGAAACGGAACTCGATATCATCATATAAATTGCATGGATTGTGTGTCAAAGTTTGTTTAACAAACGACGTAAGAAACGAGACTGTAGGTATTATAGGTCACGATATATTTGCTGTCATATGGACATGTGATTGATTTGACAAAGCTGGCCTTGTATTTCGTGAGACTTGGATGCTTCTGCATCTATTTTCGAAACGGAACTCGATATCATCATATAAATTGCATGGATTGTGTGTCAAAGTTTGTTTAACAAACGACGTAAGAAACGAGACTGTAGATATTATAGGTCACGATATATTTGCTGTCATATGGACATGTGATTGATTTGACAAAGCTGGCCCTTGTATTTCGTGAGACTTGGATGCTTCTGCATCTATTTTCGAAACGGAACTCGATATCATCATATAAATTGCATGGATTGTGTGTCAAAGTTTGTTTAGCAAACGACGTAAGAAACGAGACTGTAGATATTATAGGTCACGATATATTTGCTGTCATATGGATATGTGATTGATTTGACAAAGCTGGCCCTTGTATTTCGTGAGACTTGGATGCTTCTGCATCAATTTTCGAAACGGAACTCGATATCATCATATAAATTGCATGGATTGTGTGTCAAAGTTTGTCTAACAAACGACGTAAGAAACGAGACTGTAGATATTATAGGTCACGATATATTTGCTGTCATATGGACATGTGATTGATTTGACAAAGCTGGCCCTTGTATTTCGTGAGACTTGGATGCTTCTGCATCTATTTTCGAAACGGTACGCGATATCATCATATAAATTGCATGGATTGTGTGTCAAAGTTTGTTGAACAAACGACGTAAGAAACGAGACTGTAGATTTTATAGGTCACGATATATTTGCTGTCATATGGACATGTGATTGATTTGACAAAGCTGGCCCTTGTATTTCGTGAGACTTGGATGCTTCTGCATCTATTTTCGAAACGGAACTCGATATCATCATATAAATTGCATGGATTGTGTGTCAAAGTTTGCTTAACAAACGACGTAAGAAACGAGACTGTAGATATTATAGGTCACGATATATTTGCTGTCATATGGACATGTGATTGATTTGACAAAGCTGGCCCTTGTATTTCGTGAGACTTGGATGCTTCTGCATCTATTTTCGAAACGGAACTCGATATCATCATATAAATTGCATGGATTGTGTGTCAAAGTTTGTTTAGCAAACGACGTAAGAAACGAGACTGTAGATATTATAGGTCACGATATATTTGCTGTCATATGGACATGTGATTGATTTGACAAAGCTGGCCCTTGTATTTCGTGAGACTTGGATGCTTCTGCATCTATTTTCGAAACGGAACTCGATATCATCATATAAATTGCATGGATTGTGTGTCAAAGTTTGCTTAACAAACGACGTAAGAAACGAGACTGTAGATATTATAGGTCACGATATATTTGCTGTCATATGGACATGTGATTGATTTGACAAAGCTGGCCCTTGTATTTTGTGAGACTTGGATGCTTCTGCATCTATTTTCGAAACGGAACTCGATATCATCATAAAAATTGCATTTATTGTGTGTCACAGTTTGTCTAACAAACGACGTAAGAAACGAGACTGTAGATATTATAGGTCACGATATATTTGCTGTCATATGGACATGTGATTGATTTGACAAAGCTGGCCCTTGTATTTCGTGAGACTTGGATGCTTCTGCATCTATTTTCCAAACGGAACTCGATATCATCATAAAAATTGCATGGATTGTGTGTCAAAGTTTGTTTAACAAACGACGTAAGAAACGAGACTGTAGATATTATAGGTCACGATATATTTGCTGTCATATGGACATGTGATTGATTTGACAAAGCTGGCCCTTGTATTTCGTGAGACTTGGATGCTTCTGCATCTATTTTCGAAACGGAACTCGATATCATCATATAAATTGCATGGATTGTGTGTCAACGTTTGTTGAACAAAAGACGTAAGAAACGAGACTGTAGATTTTATAGGTCACGATATATTTGCTGTCATATGGACATGTGATTGATTTGACAAAGCTGGCCCTTGTATTTCGTGAGACTTGGATGCTTCTGCATCTATTTTCGAAACGGAACTCGATATCATCATATAAATTGCATTGATTGTGTGTCAAAGTTTGTTTAACAAATGACGTAAGAAACGAGACTGTACATATTATAGGTCACGATATATTTGCTGTCATATGGACATGTGATTGATTTGACAAAGCTGGCCTTGTATTTCGTGAGACTTAGATGCTTCTGCATCTATTTTCGAAACGGAACTCGATATCATCATATAAATTGCATGGATTGTGTGTCAAAGTTTGTTTAACAAACGACGTAAGAAACGAGACTGTAGGTATTATAGGTCACGATATATTTGCTGTCATATGGACATGTGATTGATTTGACAAAGCTGGCCCTTGTATTTCGTGAGACTTGGATGCTTCTGCATCTATTTTCGAAACGGAACTCGATATCATCATATAAATTGCATGGATTGTGTGTCAAAGTTTGCTTAACAAACGAGACTGTAGATATTATAGGTCACGATATATTTGCTGTCATATGGACATGTGATTGATTTGACAAAGCTGGCCCTTGTATTTTGTGAGACTTGGATGCTTCTGCATCTATTTTCGAAACGGAACTCGATATCATCATAAAAATTGCATGGATTGTGTGTCAAAGTTTGTCTAACAAACGACGTAAGAAACGAGACTGTAGATATTATAGGTCACGATATATTTGCTGTCATATGGACATGTGATTGATTTGACAAAGCTGGCCCTTGTATTTCGTGAGACTTGGATGCTTCTGCATCTATTTTCGAAACGGAACTCGATATCATCATAAAAATTGCATGGATTGTGTGTCAAAGTTTGTTTAACAAACGACGTAAGAAACGAGACTGTAGATATTATAGGTCACGATATATTTGCTGTCATATGGACATGTGATTGATTTGACAAAGCTGGCCCTTGTATTTCGTGAGACTTGGATGCTTCTGCATCTATTTTCGAAACGGAACTCGATATCATCATATAAATTGCATGGATTGTGTGTCAACGTTTGTTGAACAAACGACGTAAGAAACGAGACTGTAGATTTTATAGGTCACGATATATTTGCTGTCATATGGACATGTGATTGATTTGACAAAGCTGGCCCTTGTATTTCGTGAGACTTGGATGCTTCTGCATCTATTTTCGAAACGGAACTCGATATCATCATATAAATTGCATGGATTGTGTGTCAAAGTTTGTTTAACAAATGACGTAAGAAACGAGACTGTACATATTATAGGTCACGATATATTTGCTGTCATATGGACATGTGATTGATTTGACAAAGCTGGCCTTGTATTTCGTGAGACTTAGATGCTTCTGCATCTATTTTCGAAACGGAACTCGATATCATCATATAAATTGCATGGATTGTGTGTCAAAGTTTGTTTAACAAACGACGTAAGAAACGAGACTGTAGATATTATAGGTCACGATATATTTGCTGTCATATGGACATGTGATTGATTTGACAAAGCTGGCCCTTGTATTTCGTGAGACTTGGATGCTTCTGCATCTATTTTCGAAACGGTACTCGATATCATCATACAAATTGCATGGATTGTGTGTCAAAGTTTGTTTAACAAACGACGTAAGAAACGAGACTATAGATATTATAGGTCACGATATATTTGCTGTCATATGGACATGTGATTGATTTGACAAAGCTGGCCCTTGTATTTCGTGAGACTTGGATGCTTCTGCATCTATTTTCGAAACGGAACTCGATATCATCATATAAATTGCATGGATTGTGTGTCAAAGTTTGCTTAACAAACGACGTAAGAAACGAGACTGTAGATATTATAGGTCACGATATATTTGCTGTCATATGGACATGTGATTGATTTGACAAAGCTGGCCCTTGTATTTCGTGAGACTTGGATGCTTCTGCATCTATTTTCGAAACGGAACTCGATATCATCATATAAATTGCATGGATTGTGTGTCAAAGTTTGTTGAACAAACGACGTAAGAAACGAGACTGTAGATTTTATAGGTCACGATATATTTGCTGTCATATGGACATGTGATTGATTTGACAAAGCTGGCCCTTGTATTTCGTGAGACTTGGATGCTTCTGCATCTATTTTCGAAACGGAACTCGATATCATCATATAAATTGCATGGATTGTGTGTCAAAGTTTGTTTAACAAACGACGTAAGAAACGAGACTGTAGGTATTATAGGTCACGATATATTTGCTGTCATATGGACATGTGATTGATTTGACAAAGCTGGCCTTGTATTTCGTGAGACTTGGATGCTTCTGCATCTATTTTCGAAACGGAACTCGATATCATCATATAAATTGCATGGATTGTGTGTCAAAGTTTGTTTAACAAACGACGTAAGAAACGAGACTGTAGATATTATAGGTCACGATATATTTGCTGTCATATGGACATGTGATTGATTTGACAAAGCTGGCCCTTGTATTTCGTGAGACTTGGATGCTTCTGCATCTATTTTCGAAACGGAACTCGATATCATCATATAAATTGCATGTATTGTGTGTCAAAGTTTGCTTAACAAACGACGTAAGAAACGAGACTGTAGATATTATAGGTCACGATATATTTGCTGTCATATGGACATGTGATTGATTTGACAAAACTGGCCCTTGTATTTCGTGAGACTTGGATGCTTCTGCATCTATTTTCGAAACGGAACTCGATATCATCATATAAATTGCATGGATTGTGTGTCAAAGTTTGTTTAACAAACGACATAAGAAACGAGACTGTAGATATTATAGGTCACGATATATTTGCTGTCATATGGACATGTGATTGATTTGACAAAGCTGGCCCTTGTATTTCGTGAGACTTGGATGCTTCTGCATCTATTTTCGAAACGGAACTCGATATCATCATATAAATTGCATGGATTGTGTGTCAAAGTTTGTTTTACAAACGACGTAAGAAACGAGACTGTAGATATTATAGGTCACGATATATTTGCTGTCATATGGACATGTGATTGATTTGACAAAGCTGGCCCTTGTATTTCGTGAGACTTGGATGCTTCTGCATCTATTTTCGAAACGGAACTCGATATCATCATATAAATTGCATGGATTGTGTGTCAAAGTTTGCTTAACAAACGACGTAAGAAACGAGACTGTAGATATTATAGGTCACGATATATTTGCTGTCATATGGACATGTGATTGATTTGACAAAACTGGCCCTTGTATTTCGTGAGACTTGGATGCTTCTGCATCTATTTTCGAAACGGAACTCGATATCATCATATAAATTGCATGGATTGTGTGTCAAAGTTTGTTTAACAAACGACGTAAGAAACGAGACTGTAGATATTATAGGTCACGATATATTTGCTGTCATATGGACATGTGATTGATTTGACAAAGCTGGCCCTTGTATTTCGTGAGACTTGGATGCTTCTGCATCTATTTTCGAAACGGAACTCGATATCATCATATAAATTGCATGGATTGTGTGTCAAAGTTTGTTTTACAAACGACGTAAGAAACGAGACTGTAGATATTATAGGTCACGATATATTTGCTGTCATATGGACATGTGATTGATTTGACAAAGCTGGCCCTTGTATTTCGTGAGACTTGGATGCTTCTGCATCTATTTTCGAAACGGAACTCGATATCATCATATAAATTGCATGGATTGTGTGTCAAAGTTTGCTTAACAAACGACGTAAGAAACGAGACTGTAGATATTATAGGTCACGATATATTTGCTGTCATATGGACATGTGATTGATTTGACAAAGCTGGCCCTTGTATTTCGTGAGACTTGGATGCTTCTGCATCTATTTTCGAAACGGAACTCGATATCATCATATAAATTGCATGGATTGTGTGTCAAAGTTTGTTTAACAAATGCCGAAAGAAACGAGACTGTAGATTTTATAGGTCACGATATATTTGCTGTCATATGGACATGTGATTGATTTGACAAAGCTGGCCCTTGTATTTCGTGAGACTTGGATGCTTCTGCATCTATTTTCGAAACGGAACTCGATATCATCATATAAATTGCATGGATTGTGTGTCAAAGTTTGTTTAACAAACGACGTAAGAAACGAGACTGTAGATTTTATAGGTCACGATATATTTGCTGTCATATGGACATGTGATTGATTTGACAAAGCTGGCCCTTGTATTTCGTGAGACTTGGATGCTTCTGCATCTATTTTCGAAACGGAACTCGATATCATCATATAAATTGCATGGACTGTGTGTCAAAGTTTGCTTAACAAACGACGTAAGAAACGAGACTGTAGATTTTATAGGTCACGATATATTTGCTGTCATATGGACATGTGATTGATTTGACAAAACTGACCCTTGTATTTCGTGAGACTTGGATGCTTCTGCATCTATTTTCGAAACGGAACTCGATATCATCATATAAATTGCATGGATTGTGTGTCAAAGTTTGTTTAACAAACGACGTAAGAAACGAGACTGTAGATATTATAGGTCACGATATATTTGCTGTCATATGGACATGTGATTGATTTGACAAAGCTGGCCTTTGTATTTCGTGAGACTTGGATGCTTCTGCATCTATTTTCGAAACGGAACTCGATATCATCATATAAATTGCATGGACTGTGTGTCAAAGTTTGTTGAACAAATGCCGAAAGAAACGAGACTGTAGATTTTATAGGTCACGATATATTTGCTGTCATATGGACATGTGATTGATTTGACAAAGCTGGCCCTTGTATTTCGTGAGACTTGGATGCTTCTGCATCTATTTTCGAAACGGAACTCGATATCATCATATAAATTGCATGGATTGTGTGTCAAAGTTTGCTTAACAAACGACGTAAGAAACGAGACTGTAGATATTATAGGTCACGATATATTTGCTGTCATATGGACATGTGATTGATTTGACAAAGCTGGCCCTTGTATTTCGTGAGACTTGGATGCTTCTGCATCTATTTTCGAAACGGAACTCGATATCATCATATAAATTGCATGGATTGTGTGTCAAAGTTTGTTTAACAAACGACGTAAGAAACGAGACTGTAGATTTTATAGGTCTCGATATATTTGCTGTCATATGGACATGTGATTGATTTGACAAAGCTGGCCCTTGTATTTCGTGAGACTTGGATGCTTCTGCATCTATTTTCGAAACGGAACTCGATATCATCATATAAATTGCATGGATTGTGTGTCAAAGTTTGTTTAGCAAACGACGTAAGAAACGAGACTGTAGATATTATAGGTCACGATATATTTGCTGTCATATGGACATGTGATTGATTTGACAAAGCTGGCCCTTGTATTTCGTGAGACTTGGATGCTTCTGCATCTATTTTCGAAACGGAACTCGATATCATCATATAAATTGCATGGATTGTGTGTCAAAGTTTGTTTAACAAACGACGTAAGAAACGAGACTGTAGATTTTATAGGTCACGATATATTTGCTGTCATATGGACATGTGATTGATTTGACAAAGCTGGCCCTTGTATTTCGTGAGACTTGGATGCTTCTGCATTTATTTTCGAAACGGAACTCGATATCATCATATAAATTGCATGGATTGTGTGTCAAAGTTTGTTTAACAAACGACGTAAGAAACGAGACTGTAGATTTTATAGGTCACGATATATTTGCTGTGTTAAAGGCAACTTTCGACAATGGTGAGTATATTAAAAACCCCGAAGGACTGATGCGCCGTGAGTCGAACTTCCGCGTTATGGCGTGATGAAGTTTTTGCAAGAGACCCTGAAAGCCATCATGAATTAGCATTATATCTTTGTTTGTTGTTTTTGTAGAGCACTTAAGCAACAGTGAACAAAGATATAACGCTAATTCCTGATGGCCCATAGGATCTCGAACAAAAATTTCATCACGCCATAACGCGGAAGTTCGACTCACGGTGGATCTGTCCTTCGGTGTTCATAATATACTCACCAAGGCCTTTCTTCCACAAGAGGAATTTTCCGTGCCCCAGACTTTCACCTCCATTTTGATGCACAGTGTTATTTAATCTAATTAAAAAAATGTGTTCAGCTAGGTGAAAGGTACCACCTACGGGGCTGTATCAAAGAGTCAACCTATCTTTAAATTTTTTGGCGGAATAGTTTTATAGCTGCAGGGAACTTCAAGAGTCAAATTGAGGGTAGTTTCATCAAAACAATGTAGACCCTCAAAAATGGGCCCATGTTAACGAACTTTAGTGAAGAAATTTCGTGACCCCTAAAAATTCCCGAATTCGGGAGGTAAAGTTATATGGGGGATATACCAAAACATGGACCTATATTGACGATTATTTTTAAATAGACAAAATTTTAACTAAAATTCTCAAAATACCGATCATTATAGCTAGTTCGGCTAAAAATTGCAGCTAAAATTCTCAAAATACCGAAAATCGGGAGATACCGTTATATACGGGCTATACCAAAACATGGACCTATGTTGAGGATGTTTCGTTGGAGATGTTTTATGCCCACTGAGAACTTCAAATGTCAAATTACAGCTATTTCGGTTAAAAACTGTAGCTAAAATTCTCAAAATACCCAAAATGGGGGGTACCGTTATATGGGGGCTATACCAAAACATGGACCTATGTTGACGATGTTTCGTTGGAGATGTTTTATGACCACTGAGAACCTTAAATGTCAAATTACAGCTAGTTCGGTAAAAACTTGTAACTAAAATGTTCAAAATACCCAAAATCGGGAGGTACGGTTATAAGGGGGCCACACCAAAACATGGACCTATGTTGACGATGTTTGGTGGAGATGTTTTATGACCACTGAGAACCTCAAATGTCCAATTGCAGATAGTTCGGTTACAAATTGTGGCTAAAATGCTCAAAATACCGAAAATCGGGAGGTACCGATATATGGGGGATATACTAAAACATGGACCTATATTGACGATGTTTCGTGGTGATATTTCATGACCACTGAGAACCCTTAATGTCAAATTACAGCTAGTTCGGTTAAAAATTGTAACTAAAATGCTCAAAATACCGAAAATCGGTAGGTACGGTTATAAGGGGGCCATACCAAAACATGGACCTATGTTGTCGATGTTTGGTGGAGATATTTCACGACCACTGAGAACCTCAAATGTCAAATTGCAGATAGTTCGGTTACAAATTGTGGCTAAAATTCTCAAAATACCGAAAATCGGGAGGTACCGTTATATGGGGGCTATACCAAAACATGGACCTATGCTGACGGTGTTTGGTGGAGATATTTCATGACCACTGAGAACCTCAAATGGCAAATTACTGCTAGTTCGGTTAAAAATTGTAGCTAAAATTCTCAAAATACCGAAAATCGGATAGTACAGATATATGGGGGCTGTACCAAAACATGGACCTATGTTGACGATGTTTGATGGAGATATTTCATGACCACTGAGAACCTCAAATGTCAAATTGCAGGTAGTTCGGTTAAAAATAGTGGCTAAAATTCTCAAAATACCGAAAATCGGGAGGTACCGTTATATGGGGACTATACCAAAACATGGACCTATGCCTATATCCTTTGGGATATAAATTTGTTGATCACTAGGAACCCTAAGTGCCAAATTATAGCTAATTCGGTCTGCAAATGTGGCGAAGAACGTCAAAATACCTCAAATCCGGAGGTACCGTTATATGGGGGCTATACCAAAGAGTGGACCGATATAGCCCATCTTCGAACTTGACCTGCCTATGGAAAAAAGACCCTCGGGTGCAAAATTTCAGCACTCTATCTCAATTATTGCGGACGCTAGAGTGATTACAACAGACGGACAGACGGACGGACAGACGGACATGGCTAGATCGTCTTAGAATTTTATCCTGATCAAGAATATATATACTTTATAGGGTCGCAAATGATTAGTTCGATGTGTTACAAACAGAATGACAAACTTAATATACCCTCCATACTATGGTGGAGGGTATAAAAATAGTTGTAAAGAGTTCCGGAATAAAAAAAGTTATGTTTAAGTATTGTTAGCGAAGCTTGGCAACTCCAACTCCAAGCAAAAATGTTTGCTTCAGAGGTTTTAGTGTTAAAAGCTGTCATCTTCTGTAATACCACAAGTCATCCTTCAATAATGGATAAACCCCACTGCTGTTTGATATTAGAGAAGTCATCCATTGTTCTAATTTTTCTGACATTTATGTTTGTATGTGAAAAATAGTTTTTCCCTTTCATGCCAACCCCTTGGATCCTTTAGATAATGCAAGAGTGAAATATTCCAGGCAGCAAAAAAGGAATAAAATTAATTACAATAATTTTTTTTTTGTTTTTGCATTAATTATTAACACTTTTGTTCCTTTTTTATACTATCTGTTAATTACAAATCATAATCGTTATTTCAATTGCTAAGTGCCGGCCATTGCTGGAGAAAACTAAATTTGAATAAAACCATCGTTAATAAATTTGTGGCTAATTGATACGATATAATTTTATGCTTTAAATTTATTTTACCATAATTTATCCAATCAACTTTATTAGGAGTAGTTAAAATAAATTGAAACATGTTTTTCGCGCTGCACTCTTCGGTCTGCAAACTAACAAATTCATACACCATTCAAAGTTGGTATATAATATTTTAATCACATATGAATTTGTACTTTCATATTGCAGTGAAGTGGTAGCTTTTACTATTCATAAAGTCAATTCGTGTTGATAATTAATTTTTTATGAAATGTACAGTGCCTGGAATAATTATTTTGACAAAATCTACATTTGTCTTAAGCAGGATTTCGGAGTCGAGGTATTTTTGGCTTGACTCCGACTCCAGGCGAGTTTTTTTTTCACGACTCCGACTCCGGGTCAACTCCGAGATTGTGGTATAAGAAATACCACTAAAAATGAAAAAGATGTGCAAAAAATTGTAATTTTTTCCTATATTTTGGCCTATATAGGCTAATGTGTTAGTTTTTCCTTACATATTCATTAGAAAGGGCATTCGTTCGAATACATTCGAACATATTGTTACGAATGTAACTGATAGGTTTAAGTTAGTTTAGTTTAATTTCCGTTAATTTAAAAATTTGAATTGTAACGTAAAGTTTTTATTACGCAGTTACTTTATTTAAGCAACAACAACTACCATGTAGAACTCTCTTCATTATTCTAGATGTTACTTTACCTTTCATTAATGTGCTTTTATTTTGTTTTGCCATAATCATGTAATTATTGCTTAGTTTGTTACTTCTTTGCACTTGTTTGTTGTTGTTACGTCATTACTGTGCTTGTCGTCCAATTGTATTCCCCCATGTATGTATGTGAGTATGGTTGTTCGCTTAGTGCGAATGTGCGTCTGTGTGTTCGCTGCACAGATTCGAGATGTTGCCATATGTGTTCTGGAGGACTCTCGAACAGGGAGACTTTGGGATATAAATACAGGGGAACTGGCAATGACGAGTAGTTGTGTTTTAAGCGTTGAACTGAACAGATCGGTTAAATAAGAGCTGCGTGCTAACTAGAGACTTGCTGTGTGCTTTGTAATTAAAGTCGGTTCTGAATAAGTGTAATAAAGTAAATAAAGCATTGTAGAAACGTAATCTAAAACGAACCCTGTTTTATTTGGTACAAATCGTATCGGGGAATAAAACAACGTCTACACGGACATTAGTTAAATCTAATTCCGTAACAATTGGTGTCAGCAGTGAGATTACGATCATCCTACAATGAAGTTTAAGGATCTGCGAGTGGAAGACTTGAAGAAGGAGCTAAGTAAGTTGGAGTTGTGTTCTACTGGCAACAAGGCCGAACTACAAAAACGCTTGTTGGAAGAGTTCGAGCGCCGTGGAATGAACATCGATGAATATGAGTTCGAGAAGGAGGAAGTCGAGTTATCGGCAAAGGGCGAATCCAGCGTTGAGGAAGTTTCGTCGATAGCTGCCAGGGGTGACGATTTGAAATCAATGCTGGCTATGATGATGGAGAAATTAGATGCTAAAATGGAAGAAAATTCCAGAAAGAGCGAAGAAACTTCCAGACTTGTGATGGAAATGAAAGCAGAAAATTGTCGAATGGTTGAAGAAAATTCCAGTAAAATGATGGAGAAATTAGATGCTAAAATGGAAGAAAATTCCAGAAAGAGTGAAGAATATTCCAGAAAATTGGAGGAAAGATTTGCCAAATTCGACGACAAATTAGAGGAAAAGTTAGAAGAGAACTCTAGAAAAATCGCTAAGGGCATGGAAGAGAAATTAGAGGTAAATTCTAGAACAAATAACGAGAAACTCGAAAACATCACGATGGTGATTGAAAAGAGAGTAGAAAACATGGAGGTACAAATTAAAGAGTTGGATAAAAAGATTTTGTCTGTTGATGAGAAATTTCTGGCTCAAGATGAGAAGATTCTGGGCATAGAAAAGAAAATGTCGGAACTGGAAATTAAAGGCGGTCCAGTGAGAGCTATCCATAACGCGTTAAAAATTAAGCCTCCAGTGTTCGACGGCTCTACCTCTTTCAATGTGTTCAAATTACAGTTCGAGACAGTGGCTGCTAGAGATTCTTGGAACGACAACGAAAAGGCGGTATCACTCCTTATGGCATTGAAGGGTGATGCTGCTGACGTATTACAGAGTATTCCCGCCGCTTCTAGAAACAGTTATGGGGATATAATGGCTGCTCTCGAACGTAAGTACGGTGGCGAACATAAGCAAAACATCTACCTAATGGAATTAAGGGGAAGAGTACAGAAGCCAAATGAGACCTTACAGGACTTCGCAACGGAAGTAGAACGTTTGGTGCTAATGACGTATCCAGGAGAAAACCATCCATTGTTGGACCGTATGAAAATCGAAACATTTGTGAATGGTATACGTGACGCCGAGATCAAACGTGCAACGTATGCGTCACCAAAATCGTCATTTGCTGAAACCGTGTCGTACGCCCTTACACAAGAGACGGCAAGAATAATCACCAATCCCCAGACTCACAAGGTCCGCAAACTGGATACCGAGTTCGATGAACCCAAATCTCTTACTAACGAGATGGTGGCAGCATTGAAGCAGGCATTAAGGGAAGAACGTTATACGGCAGCACCAACTAAGGCCAGGGGTAGGTGTCACAATTGCGACAAAATGGGTCATTTTGCGCGTGATTGTAGAGCGAAGCGCAAGCGATCGAGGTCATCGTCACCACCCCCGTCAAGGGAAAGTAAAAGAGTGGTTCAACGTTCTGCAAATGAGTCACCGTTAAACTAAATCGAGCCAGTCCAGCGGGGCGTGAACTGGCTCACATCGACGACGGCCCCACAATCTCCATAGCGATTGTACAGCAGAAAAACCACAACCTTACAACAACTGGTTACATCAATGGCGACAAGCGAATTCTGACCTTGGATACAGGCGCATCAAAGTCAATCATCAGATCAGATCTGGCAAAAGGAAAGATAACGCCACTAAATGGAGTCAGGCTGCGCACAGCAACGGGGGAGCCTGCGGCAGTACAAGGAAAGATAACCGTGAGACTTACTATTGCCAATAAATCGGTCGATTACGAGTTTATAGTGGCGGATATCGTAGACGAAGTTATCATAGGCGCAGATATGAAAGAACGTGTGATGACATGGTCCAATGTGGAAATTCCATTAAATATGGGTTACGAGGAAAACACACCTATTAGACGTCTGACTATGGAACATCCAGAGATTATACCGCCTTGTGCCGAAACATTGATATGGGTACCAATGGATGGAGATTGTGGAGTCGGGAAATTGTGGGTGGTGGAACCAGCAGAGAACAAAAATAGTAACATCTTAATAGCGAATGCCCTGGTGAAAAGCAACGACGATGGATTGATTCCAGTTAGAGTTTTGAACCTGTCAGATAAGCAAGAACAAATTTGCCAATTTTCCGACTTTGGACAATGTACACCAGCCGAAGTTGTAATCAATTTGGAAAATAACACCGAAAAATCAGCAGCCACGGAAAAGAAGCACCTCGATGGTTACATCAAAGAGTGGACACACAACTTATCACCTTCCGAGAAGAACAAGGCCAAGCAGTTATTATGGAAACATGCCTCTACCTTTGCGTCTACAAAAGGGCATCAAGGAAGAACATCGGTGGTGAAACATGAAATAAACACAGCAGACGCAAGACCAATAAAACAGACCCAAGAAGCGTTCCACTGGCAAAAAGGGACGAAGTCCAGAAGTTGATAAGCGAAATGGAGGAGAGTGGTGTGATCGAACCGTCGTCGAGTCCCTGGTGTTCCCCAGTAGTACTGGTCAAGAAGAAAGATGGAAGTACCAGATTTTGTGTTGATTACAGAAAACTAAATGATGTCACCAAGAAAGATAGCTACCCGCTCCCAAGAATCGATGACACACTAGACACCTTAGCCGGGACGTCATGGTTCTCTACCCTCGATCTGCAGAGTGGTTACTGGCAGGTAGAGATAGCCGAAAAAGATAAGGAAAACACAGCGTTTGGCGTTAACGGCGGTCTCTGGCAATTTAATGTCATGCCATTCGGGCTCTGCAACGCCCCGGCCACCTTTGAAAGGCTGATGGAGCGGGTGCTGAAAGGGTTGCAGTGGAAGTCGTGCCTTATATACTTGGATGACATCATAGTCATGGGACAGACCTTCGACGAACACCTCACGAATTTAAGGAATGTACTCCAGCAGCTATCGTCTTCGGGTCTAAAACTTAACCCGAAGAAGTGTAACCTCTTCCAGCGAGAGGTGAAGTTCCTGGGGCACCATGTGACGACGGAGGGCATATCGATGGATAGCGAGAAGATTAAAGCGTCAGAGACTGGCCGCAGCCTCGAAACCTCCATGAGCTGCGAAGCTTTCTGGGTCTCTGCACCTATTACCGTCGGTTTGTCCCCAATTTTGCCAACATTGCCGCAAGCTTACACCGACTGACTCAAAAAGGGCAGAAATTTCTATGAAGCAACGACCAGGAAGAGGCATTCCAAAAACTCAAAGACATGCTCTGCAAAGCTCCTCTTTTGGCGTACCCTGTACCCGGTGGTAAGTTTGTGTTGGACACTGACGCCAGTGCATACGGGATCGGTGGTGTCCTTTCCCAGGAAATAGACGGCCAAGAAAAGGTCATCGGGTACTACAGCCGAACATTGTCAAAGCCTGAGAGGAATTACTGTGTGACGAGGAGAGAGCTGCTGGCAGTTGTGGAGAGCATCAAACACTATCACAAATACCTGTATGGACAGCACTTCCTGCTAAGAACCGATCATTCCGCTCTGCGATGGCTGCTCCAGTTTAAGAACCCGGAAGGTCAATTGGCCCGTTGGATCGAAAGGCTTCAGAGTTATGACCTAAGTATCGAGCACAGAAAAGGTGGAAAGCACGGTAATGCTGATGCCCTGTCTCGTCGGCCATGCAAAATTGAATGCAGACATTGCTCGAAAGCTGAAGGCAAAGCAAGTATCATCGATGTCCGGCTACTGCAGGTTGAGTCCGGCGAGGATTGGTCGGCGGAACAAAGAAAAGATCGCACCCTAGGCAAAATAATTTCTGCCATGGAAATGGGCGAACGCCCTAGTCGCAAAGAAATAGCGCCCGAAAGCCCCCTTTTGAAATCATATTGGGCCCAGTGGAACAGTCTACTTATAATAGATGGGTGCCTACAGCGTAAGTGGGAGAGCGACGATGGAAAAACTCTCCGAAACTTGATTGTCGTACCAGACTCCAAAATAAAAGATGTCTTGTCAGAGTTTCACGATGGTACAAGTGGAGGACACCTTGGTGTAACAAAGACTGCTGAAAAGATAAAGCAGACTTTCTACTGGGTCGGCTGTCAGAAATCCATTGCAGACTGGATTGCCAATTGTGAGAGGTGTATAAGAGCTAAAGGTCCAACCCGGAAGAGTCGAGGCCACATGCAACAGTATAATTCAGGAGCACCATTTGAAAGAATCGCAATGGATGTGGCTGGACCGTTTCCAATAAGCGACTCTGGGAACCGGTATGTCTTAGTGGTCATGGATTACTTCTACTTATAATAGATGGGTGCCTACAGCGTAAGTGGGAGAGCGACGATGGAAAAACTCACCGAAACTTGATTGTCGTACCAGACTCCAAAATAAAAGATGTCTTGTCAGAGTTTCACGATGGTCCAAGTGGAGGACACCTTGGTGTAACAAAGACTGCTGAAAAGATAAAGCAGAGGTTCTACCGGGTCGGCTGTCAGAAATCCATTGCAGACTGGATTGCCAATTGTGAGAGGTGTATAAGAGCTAAAGGTCCAACCCGGAAGAGTCGAGGCCACATGCAACAGTATAATTCAGGAGCACCATTTGAAAGAATCGCAATGGATGTAGCTGGACCGTTTCCAATAAGCGACTCTGGGAACCGGTATGTCTTAGTGGTCATGGATTACTTCAGCAAATGGCCAGAGGTTTATGCCATTCCCAACCAGGAAGCCAAGACAATAGTGGATGTGTTCAGCAAGAATTGGATTTGTCGCTATGGTGTCCCATCCGAGGTTCATTCCGATCAAGGAAGAAATTTTGAGTCAGCGATCTTCAAAGAAATGTGTGACACCTACGGAATCAAGAAAACGAGGACAACGCCCCTGCATCCACAATCAGATGGCATGGTGGAGAGATTTAATCGCACTGTGGAAGAGCATCTACGAAAGGTGGTAGATAGCGGCCAAAGAGACTGGGATGAGCATATTCCAAAATTCCTACTAGCCTATAGGTCGGCCATTCATGACTCCACATCTCGAACTCCAGCCAGAATTTTGTTCGGGAATGAATTAAAGCTGCCTGGTGACTTGATCTTCGGTGCCACACCAAACCCCGAAACTGATAACGATGAAAACAGTCAAAACTCTTTCAGTGAAGTCCACGATGCAGTACGCCATCGGATAAAAATGGTCAGCAACCGCATGAAGGCGAGGTACGATCGAGCGGCAAATACTGATGGGTTCCAAGAAGGGCAACTTGTACTATTGTTCAACCCACAACGGAAAAAAGGACTATGCCCCAAATTACAAACGCACTGGGAAGGCCCCTACAAGGTAGTCACGAAAATAAATGACGTCGTGTATCGCATACAGAAGAGCGACAGCCCTAGATCAAAGATGAAGGTGGTACATCTAGAACGGTTGGCACGCTATGGAACGAGAACTGTGCCAGGTCATGAGGAACAGGCTTAAGCGGGAGGTAGTGTGTTACCAATGTCCATACCACAGAGAGGGAACTGTGCCTATTCGGGACGAACAGGCTTAAGCGGGAGGCAATGTTACGAATGTAACTGATAGGTTTAAGTTAGTTTAGTTTAATTTCCGTTAATTTAAAAATTTGAATTGTAACGTAAAGTCTTATTACGCAGTTACTTTATTTAAGCAACAACAACTACCATGCAGAACTCTCTTCATTATTCTAGATGTTACTTTACCTTTCATTAATGTGCTTTTATTTTGTTTTGCCATAATCATGTAATTATTGCTTAGTTTGTTACTTCTTTGCACTTGTTTGTTGTTGTTACGTCATTACTGTGCTTGTCGTCCAATTGTATTCCCCCATGTATGTATGTGAGTATGGTTGTTCGCTTAGTGCGAATGTGCGTCTGTGTGTTCGCTGCACAGATTCGAGATGTTGCCATATGTGTTCTGGAGGACTCTCGAACAGGGAGACTTTGGGATATAAATACAGGGGAACTGGCAATGACGAGTAGTTGTGTTTTAAGCGTTGAACTAAACAGATCGGTTAAATAAGAGCTGCGTGCTAACTAGAGACTTGCTGTGTGCTTTGTAATTAAAGTCGGTTCTGAATAAGTGTAATAAAGTAAATAAAGCATTGTAGAAACGTAATCTAAAACGAACCCTGTTTTATTTGGTACAAATCGTATCGGGGAATAAAACAACGTCTACACGGACATTAGTTAAATCTAATTCCGTAACAATATCAATACTGTTTCTGCAAGTAAAAAAGTATCAGTCGGCTTTGTCGACAGTGATATAACCTCAGCCTGTATACGAGGGCTGTTCGGAAACTTCTTAGCCTAGCACAAAAAGCGCGGTATAAACAGAAAAAAGTTAAGTGTTTTGGAAACTTCCATCTCTGTTATGAACACATGTTAAATTTTGTTTCGATCTGGCAACTCCTTCATGTAGAAACAGGTGTTCAAAAAAGACGCATCCGCAATTTTTTTACAATGGAAAAATTAGAAATGCGTGCTGTCATTAAATATTTACATAAAAAAGGTTTATCGGGACAAGAAATTCATAATGATATGGTGAATGTGTTAGGTGAAAGTGCTCCTTCATATGCAACAGTAAAAAATTGGGTTGCTAAATTTAAACGTGGTCGTACAAGCATTGAAGATGAACCACGTAGTGGACGTCCAAAAAGAGCAACAACAACAGAAATTGTAGGCAAAGTGCATGATATGGTATTAAATGATCGACGAATAAAAGTGCGTGAAATTGATAATATCGTGGGCATCTCAAATGATCGAGTCCATTTAATTTTGCATGAAGAACTACAGATGAAAAAGCTTTCTGCAAGATGGGTGCCGCATTTGTTAACAGTCGATCAAAAACGCATAAGAATGAACATTTCTCAATCTTATTTGGAACGTTTTAAGCGAAATAAAATGGATTTTAAGCGTCGTTTCATAACTGTTGATGAGACGTGGATCCACCACTATACTCCAGAGACAAAAGAACCATCCAAACAATGGACTGGAGCTGGAGGAAGTGCCCCAAAGAAGGCAAAAACAATTCAATCAGCTGGTAAGGTTATGGCAACGGTTTTTTGGGACTTCAAAGGTATTTTATTGATTGACTATCTGCAAAAGGGTAAAACAATAAATTCAGAGTACTATTGCAACCTTTTGGATCGATTAAATGTACAAATTCGAGAAAAACGTCCTGGCTTACAACACAAAAAAAATAATTTTTCATCAAGACAACACACCAGCGCACAAGAGTGTTTTAACAATGGCTAAAATCAACGAATTAAAGTACGAGTTGCTTGACCACCCACCTTATTCTCCTGATTTAGCTCCCAGTGACTTTTACTTGTTCCCAAATATAAAAAAATTCCTTGTTTTTTTACCTCAAATGAAGATGCAATTACAGTTGTAAACCACTATTTTGAAGACCTTGAGGAAAACTATTTTAATCAAGGGATAGAATTGCTAGAAAAGCGTTGGACTAAGTGTATTGAAGTTTCAGGGGATTATATTGAAAAATAAAAATATTTTTGAAAAACTAACTATTCTCTTTCATTGATAGGCTAAGAAGTTTCCGAACCGCCCTCGTATATTGAAAATTTTTTTCCAAAAACAGTATGTATTTAGGGGTTTTTAAAAATTTTGGGAATTTGAACCATGTTTTGTTATAGCCCCCATTTAACGGTACCTCCCGATTTTCTGTATTGTGAGAATTTTAGCTGCAAGTTTTAACCGAACTAGCTGTAATGATCGGTATTTTGAGAATTTTAGCTACAATTTTGCCTATTTAAAAATAATCGTCAATATAGGTCCATATTTTGGTATATCCCCCATATATATAACAGTATATAACAGTACCTCCCGATCTTCGGGAATTTTCAGTGGTCACGAAATTTCTTCACTAAAATTCGTCAACATGGGTCTATTTTTGAGGGTCTACATTGTTTTGATGAAACTACCCTCAATTTGACTCTTGAAGTTCCCTGCAGCTATAAAACTTTTCCGCAAAAAAAAAATTAAAGATAGGTTGACTCTTTGATATAGCCCCGTAGGTGGTACCTTTCACCTAGCTGAACACCGACAAAAATGTTCATTAGGATTAGAGATCAAAAGTTTTGCGGAGGAGCTACTAAAAGGAATGGATCTACATTGACCATTATGGAAGTGGATCTCCAGCCACTACATATGGTGCCATAGCAAGGTGGATGCGGCCAACGACAAAAATCAATAAATTCATGATATCGTTCTAAATATTTAAAAATGCAAAGCGCTTCTAAACTTTCTAAATTTTTCGAATATCAGCTTATTTTTATACCCTCCACCATAGTATTGAGGGTATATTAAGTTTGTCATTCTGTTTGTAACACATCGAACTAATCATTTGCGACCCTATAAAGTATATATATTCTTGATCAGGATAAAATTCTAAGACGATCTAGCCATGTCCGTCTGTCCGTCCGTCTGTCCGTCTGTCCGTCTGTTGTAATCACTCTAGCGTCCGCAATAATTGAGATAGAGTGCTGAAATTTTGCACCCGAGGGTCTTTTTTCCATAGGCAGGTCAAGTTCGAAGATGGGCTATATCGGTCCACTCTTTGGTATAGCCCCCATATAACGGTACCTCCGGATTTGAGGTATTTTGACGTTCTTCGCCACAGTTGCAGACCGAATTAGCTATAATTTGGCACTTAGGGTTCCTAGTGATCAACAAATTTATATCCCAAAGGATATAGGCATAGGTCCATGTTTTGGTATAGTCCCCATATAACGGTACCTCCGGATTTGAGGTATTTTGAGAATTTTAGCCACTATTTTTAACCGAACTTCCTGCAATTTGACATTTGAGGTTCTCAGTGGTCATGAAATATCTCCACCAAACATCGTCAACATAGGTCCATGTTTTGGTACAGCCCCCATATATCTGTACCTCCCGATTTTCGGTATTTTGAGAATTTTAGCTACAATTTTTAACCGAACTAGCTGTAATTTGCCATTTGAGGTTCTCAGTGGTCATGAAATATCTCCACTAAACACCGTCAACATAGGTCCATGTTTTGGTATAGCCCCCATATAACGGTACCTCCCGATTTTCGGTATTTTGAGAATTTTAGCCACAATTTGTAACCGAACTATCTGCAATTTGACATTTGAGGTTCTCAGTGGTCATGAAATATCTCCACCAAACATCGACAACATAGATCCAAGTTTTGGTATGGCCCCCTTATAACCGTACCTACCGATTTTCGGTATTTTGAGCATTTTAGTTACAATTTTTAACCGAACTAGCTGTAATTTGACATTAAGGGTTCTCAGTGATCATGAAATATCTCCACTAAACATCGTCAACATAGGTCCATATTTTGGTATAGCCCCCATATAACGGTACCTCCCGATTTTCGGTATTTTGAGAATTTTAGCCACAGTTTTTAACCGAACTAGCTCTAATTTAACATTTGAAGTTCTCAGTGGTCATGAAACATCTCCACCAAACATCGTCAACATAGGTCCATGTTTTGGTATAGCCCCCATATAATGGTACCTCCCGATTTTCGGTATTTTGAGAATTTTAGCTACAGTTTTTAACCGAAATAGCTGTAATTTGACATTTGAAGTTCTCAGTGGTCATAAAACATCTCCAACGAAACATCGTCAACATAGGTCCATGTTTTGTTATAGCCCCCATTTAACGGTACCTCCCGATTTTCTGTATTGTGAGAATTTTAGCTGCAAGTTTTAACCGAACTAGCTGTAATGATCGGTATTTTGAGAATTTTAGCTACAATTTTGCCTATTTAAAAATAATCGTCAATATAGGTCCATATTTTGGTATATCCCCCATATATATAACAGTATATAACAGTACCTCCCGATCTTCGGGAATTTTCAGTGGTCACGAAATTTCTTCACTAAAATTCGTCAACATGGGTCTATTTTTGAGGGTCTACATTGTTTTGATGAAACTACCCTCAATTTGACTCTTGAAGTTCCCTGCAGCTATAAAACTTTTCCGCAAAAAAAAAATTAAAGATAGGTTGACTCTTTGATATAGCCCCGTAGGTGGTACCTTTCACCTAGCTGAACACATTTTTATACCCTCCACCATAGCATGGAGGGTATATTAAGTTTGTCATTCTGTTTGTAACACATCGAACTAATCATTTGCGACCCTATAAAGTATATATATTCTTGATCAGGATAAAATTCTAAGACGATCTAGCCATGCCCGTCTGTCCGTCTGTTGTAATCACTCTAGCGTCCGCAATAATTGAGATAGAGTGCTGAAATTTTGCACCCGAGGGTCTTTTTTCCATAGGCAGGTCAAGTTCGAAGATGGGCTATATCGGTCCACTCTTTGGTATAGCCCCCATATAACGGTACCTCCGGATTTGAGGTATTTTGACGTTCTTCGCCACATTTGCAGACCGAATTAGCTATAATTTGGCACTTAGGGTTCCTAGTGATCAACAAATTTATATCCCAAAGGATATAGGCATAGGTCCATGTTTTGGTATAGTCCCCATATAACGGTACCTCCGGATTTGAGGTATTTTGAGAATTTTAGCCACTATTTTTAACCGAACTACCTGCAATTTGACATTTGAGGTTCTCAGTGGTCATGAAATATCTCCACCAAACATCGTCAACATAGGTCCATGTTTTGGTACAGCCCCCATATATCTGTACCTCCCGATTTTCGGTATTTTGAGAATTTTAGCTACAATTTTTAACCGAACTAGCTGTAATTTGCCATTTGAGGTTCTCAGTGGTCATGAAATATCTCCACCAAACACCGTCAACATAGGTCCATGTTTTGGTATAGCCCCCATATAACGGTACCTCCCGATTTTCGGTATTTTGAGAATTTTAGCCACAATTTGTAACCGAACTATCTGCAATTTGACATTTGAGGTTCTCAGTGGTCATGAAATATCTCCACCAAACATCGACAACATAGGTCCATGTTTTGGTATGGCCCCCTTATAACCGTACCTACCGATTTTCGGTATTTTGAGCATTTTAGTTACAATTTTTAACCGAACTAGCTGTAATTTGACATTAAGGGTTCTCAGTGATCATGAAATATCTCCACTAAACATCGTCAACATAGGTCCATATTTTGGTATAGCCCCCATATAACGGTACCTCCCGATTTTCGGTATTTTGAGAATTTTAGCTACAATTTTGCCTATTTAAAAATAATCGTCAATATAGGTCCATATTTTGGTATATCCCCCATATATATAACAGTATATAACAGTACCTCCCGATTTTCGGGAATTTTCAGTGGTCACGAAATTTCTCCACTAAAATTCGTCAACATGGGTCTATTTTTGAGGGTCTACATTGTTTTGATGAAACTACCCTCAATTTGACTCTTGAAGTTCCCTGCAGCTATAAAACTTTTCCGCAAAAAAATTAAAGATAGGTTGACTCTTTGATATAGCCCCGTAGGTGGTACCTTTCACCTAGCTGAACACATTTTTTTAGATTAGATAACACTGTGCAACAAAATGGAGGTGAAGTCTGGGGCACCGAAAATTCCTCTTGGGGAAGAAAGGCCTAGGTGAGTATATTATGAACCTCGAAGGACAGATCCGCCGTGAGTCGAATTTCCGCGTTATGCCGTAATGAAATTTTTGTTAGAGACCCTGTGGGCCATCAGGAATTAGCGTTATATCTTTGTTCACTGTTGTGTAAGTGCTCTACAAAAACAACAAGCAAATATATAAAGCTAATTCGTGATGGCTTACAGGGTCTCTTGCAAAAACTTCATCACGCCATAACGCGGAAGTTCGACTCGCGGCGCATCTGTCCTTCGGGGTTTTTAATATACACACACCAAGGGCTTTCATCTCCAAAAGGAATTATCTCTGCCCCAACATTTATGTTTACAGAGTAATTTAAGCAATAGTGGGAGGCAGTAGGAGTCTATCCATTGTCGAAAAGTTGTTCCACCTAAAATTTTGAAAGGACCCTAATTATTCCATTTTAATTTAGACTTTTTTAATGGTGGAGGGTATAAAAAGTTCGGCCCGGCCGAACTTAACGACTTTTTACTTGTTTCAATTTTTCTACGTCCTTATGGAGAAAAGGCGTCACAAACATGACTAATTTTGAAGAAAAATTTTATTTAAAAATTAGAAAAAATGGTTATATTCTATGCGAATTTATGAAACAAGGGACTATTATTAACGCCTTAGCTTAAGTCAAATAGTAAATTAACTTAGCTTCATTTTTGTAGTTATGGAAAATCCTCTAATTTGCAAGGGTTGCCATAGGGGGTGACGAAGGGGACGGAAGATACCAAGTAACGGTCCTGACCGGTTTTAACATGGCTAAGCCCAGAATTTATCTTGGTCCCTCTTTCATCCCAAGTGGACACTGACCTCCCCGTGGTGTCACCTGGGGAACTGCCTTTAACACCCGTTAAAGGTAGTGAGCTAACATGTGCCGCGCGTTCTCCCATAAGAACGTTAAAAACTTGGGTTTGGGCGACGGGTTAGTAACCCTCCACTAGAAAAAACAGCCTACTATGAAAAAACGAAAGAAAAGAAAAACAAACCCCTCTAAAGTTGACGAACCCCGCAAACGTTTTAAGGACCATGATCTGCGAATCTGCACCTGGAATGTTCGCACCCTTTATAGAGAAGGTGCAGTCTTCGCATTGGCAGACGTACTTGAAAAGTACAAGGCCGATATTACTGCCATACAGGAAATACGATGGATTGGGATAGGCGTCACAATAACACCTAAAGGTGAAGCACTGTATTATAGCTGCCATGACGTAAAGCATGAGTTTGGTTGCGGATTCGTAGTTAGTCGGAGGCTAAAACATCTGGTATCCAGCTTCACCCCAGTGAATGAAAGACTTGCTGCAATTCGAATAAAAGCTAAATTCTTCAACATTAGCTTTATTTGCGCTCATGCTCCCACTGAAGAAAAGGACGAACAGACCAAAGATATATTTTACGAGCGCTTAGAAGAAACATATGACCGTTGCCCATGACATTAAAATCATTCTGGGCGATTTTAATGCCAAAATTGGAAAGGAGAACATCTTTGGCCCAACAGTCGGGAAATTTAGTTTCCATAGTGAAACATCTGACAATGGTATGAGGCTGATAGACTTTGCAGCTGTAAAAAACATGGTAGTTAGCAGTACCAGATTTAATCATCTCGATATTCATAAGGGCCAGAGGTCCGCAAAATGCATATAAAAGGCACACTCTATTGCCTTTTCCCAAAAGCGAATAGTGCAGTGCCTTGCATATAAAAAATATGAATGTGCAAAAAGCAGATTCACCCCAAAAAATGATTCACTGCTTTAGTGCATGCTTGCTTGCTTTTACATTTGTATTCACACGATTCGCAAGTGCAGTATGCACAATACTGCATACCACCCCACAGTATCGTACCATCTTCTGTTTGAATAAATTTGAATAAATGCCAAATTTCGCTTTTTCTTTGAGTTTCTTTAATAATAGGATAAACTAAACTAGTAATTGTTTTTATTGTCTCAACATTAATTTGTTTATGTTTATTAACATGTAAATTTGACCAGAAATATCTACTGCTTTTTGTAATGCAACGTGCTTTTTCGAAGGCAGCGTGCAAAAAACAGGCAACGAGCTCTTGTAGTGTGTTGTGTGTGTGCAATTGGCACACACTCATGAAAGTAAAGGCAAAGCAAGCAATAGCATTAAACAGAGATGGCAATAGCAAGCAATGAAAAAAGCACGAAATCGCGAATATGCATTAAAAGCGAGTGGCATTTTGCGGACCTCTGATAAGGGCATCTGGCTGTCTCCAGATCAGAAAACGAGAAATCAAATTGATCATGTTGTGATAGATGAAAGACATTCATCGAGCGTGTTGGATATACGATCGTTCCGAGGCGCAAACATTGATTCGGACCACTACCTTGTTGCAGCAAAGGTACGCACCCGCTTAAACGTATCAAACAAAGTACGAACAGACACAACACGAAAGTTAGACATCGGTAATCTGCAATCACAACAGATAGCCACAACATATTCCACTCAACTAGCCCAATTGCTTAATCAAAGAACTCCTCATCCCTATAACATATCAGCGCAACGGCAAAGCATTGCCCACTAAATGCAAACAGCCGCAAAATACATACTTGGATATCAGAGACCTCCACCAGAAACTGCCACCGAAGAAAAAAATGCGGCATATAGGGCTACTTTACAATCCGTAGCAACGCGTAGCGCACGAGAGAGATACAGGGAGAAAAGGAGAGAGGAGAAACGACTTTTCCGCAGGAAAAATATGAAAAAGCGGGAGTGTGAAAAAATCGAGATGTACAGGAGCCAGAATGAAGTCCGAAAATTCTACCAAAGAGTCAATCATCAAACTGATGGCTTTGGTACAGGCACATCCTCCTATAGAGACCAGCAAGGTAATTTGGTAACTGATACAGATAGTGTACTCAGGATATGGAAAGAACATTTTTCAAATCTGTTGGTATCCAATAGCAGCGAAGACGGCGAAGATACCACAGTCCCAATCCCAGAAGATGGTATTGAATGTATACCGCCCAGCTAAGATGAGGTAAGGACAGCAATAAATCGGCTGAAGAATAATAAGGCAGCAGGGGCCGATGGCTTACTAGCCGAGCTGTTCAAAACCGGAGGCGACACGCTGATAAAGTGTATTCATCAGCTAGTTAGCACCATCTGGCAGGAATAACGAGTACCCAACGATTGGAACCTGAGTATCCTGTGCCCCGTCCACAAGAAGGGAGATAAGACTGTATGCTCTAACTATAGGGGCATAAGTCTACTCCCTATTGCCTACAAGATCGTGTCAGGGATTTTGTGCGAACGACTAAAGCCTATGGTCAACGAGATAATTGGACCATACCAATGCGGCTTTAGACCTGGCAAGTCCACCATTGACCAGATATTTACCCTGCGGCAAATCCTAGAGAAGACCCAAGAGATGCAGATCGACACATTTCACCTTTTTGTCGATTATAAAGCAGCCTTCGACAGCCCGCTGCGTTCAAAAGTATTCCAAGCCATGTCTGAATTTGGTATCCCCGCAAAGCTCATCCGGCTTTGTAAAATTACTTTAACTGACACGAGGTCCTCAGTTAAAATAGGAAAGAACCTCTCCGAAGAGTTTGGTACCAAAAGAGGTTTCAGACAAGGAGACAGCCTTTCGTGTGATCTCTTCAACATCCTACTGTAAAAGGTTATACGAGAGGCAAACGTCAAAAGAAGTGGCACAATCTACACCAATAGTCACATGTTACTTGCTTATGCTGATGATATACATAGACATTATGGGCCGATCAGTAAAAGAAGTAACTGATACGTTTATAAAGGTCGAAGGAGAATCTGCTAAAGTGGGTCTGGCGGTAAACGGTGAGAAGACCAAGTTGATGGTGTCGACGCGCAATGCGTCCATTGAGCTCGGACCGACTGTGGAAGTTGGTTCCTATAATATTGAGGTAGTAAAAGACTTTGTCTACCTCGGCACCTCCGTAAACACAACAAACGACATCAGTTGTGAAATAAAAAGAAGAATTGTATTGGCCAACAGATGCTACTGTGGTTTAAGTAAGCAGTTTAAAAACAAAGCCACATCTCGTCAAACAAAAATAACGCTCTACAAAACACTGATACTACCCGTGCTGATGTATGGCTCCGAAGCCTGGGTACTTGCGCAAGCAGACATGGCTGTGCTTGGTGTGTTTGAGAGAAAAATTCTTCGAAAGATCTACGGACCGTTCTGCGTTGACGGTGAATATCGACGTCGCATGAACCACGAACTGTATCTGCTATACAACGACATCAATATTGTTAAACGTATCGAGATGCAGCGATTGCGTTGGCTAGGCCATATCATAAGAATGAGCGATGATGAACCCGCTAAAAAGGCGTATAACTACGGACCGCTTGGCGGTGCACGCAGAATTTGCAGGCCAAGGAATAGATGGCGCAAACAAGTGGATGATGAGATGAAAAGGCGCGGTATTCCAGACTGCGAAGCAACAAATAGAGTGGAATGGAGATCTTGTCTTAGTTCGGCCTATGGAACAAATGTTCTGTAATGGCCCAGCTAAGTAAGTAAGTGCCATATATTTTGGTTATAAGATCGGTCAACATGAAAATATTTAATATAGATGTATGGATTTGATTAAATTGTATAAGTAACTTTCCAAAAATTCGCAAGAATGGCCACTAGTACCAAATTGAAGCCTAGCGTCTCTAGATTTCGAAATTGTAAAAACTTTTTGCGGACATTTGCGGTTTTGGCAATTATAACCAAAAGTTTAACTCCCTTTTTAGTTGCTGAATTTATATTTTTTGGAATATTTTTGAGTAATTTTATTATCCTTTCTTACATTTAGTTTCAATATAATGTTTTTTGTGCTATTTGCGATTTCTATGGTCACTATGGTAACTTAGAGCTGTAATGAAAACTCGCGAAAGAAAAAATATTTGGGGGTATTCAATTTAACAAAAAACTTATTTTATTTTTGGGACACCCTAATGTTGGACCACGATAACAAGTGGATATTTTCCCCGCACTGAGAACCAATAATACATTGTTACAAGTAATTCTACAGACAAATGTGGTTAAATCTTATAAAGTACCAAGAAAAGGATGATAACCCTTTATGGAGGCTGTGGTCAAAAGTGGGACGATGCACAGTGGATCCACCCATTGGCCAAAAATAACAAATGAATGTCAAAATTTTGGTACAACATCTGGCAACTCTGACAGCTATGACATGGACCTTTTTAAAAATGTATCGGTTTTTGTTTAATTCGAACCCGATCTTCTTAAGAATAGCTTCAAAAGTCGGAATATTTGACTAATATTTTTTGTTGTGAGTACAACCTATATTTTGAGTCCAAGTAAATATAATCAAAATATCGCGGAACTAATACGTATAGCAAAATATTATAGTGGATTTTGAAGGAGGAAGTAACAGCTTAATTTTCATTAAAGAATAGTGTTTTAGCGTGTTGTGGAATTCTAGTTAGCTGCATATTTTCTTAGTGTATTTTGTAATGTCAATTCGATCGTATACTTAAATTTGACCTAAGATTTTAGTCATGATGTCCACCAGTGCCCACCTCGGAAATAATTTTCCAAAGTAGGTCATGGGTTTAAGATTATTCAGTATAAAAATCAGCTGCCATCTAGTGCCAGACTATAAATGGTGGGTCGCTGACTAAAGCTGCCCTAGAATAGGATATATTAGCGTATAACTCTGTTATCTGATCACGTACATTAACATAATTGATATCAGTGGCAAGATGAAGAAATCTTCTTCCAAATTTGCCTTACGTTGCACAGTGGAAAAAAATACCGATCTAGCGCGCCAAAAGTCAAAAAAATCACATACGCCAATTTAAAAATGATTGTTGCAGTATTAATCTAAGGTGCCCACAGAATGCAACGGCATTTAAAATAATTTGTTTTGCATCAGTCTAAGCGGAATAACGGTCCGTTTTTGGTTGACATTTTTTTAACTAGTTTTCATAATATAGTTTAGTAGTAAATTTGTGATCGTCGCAAGCACTCTTCCTACAAAGTAATTTTAAAGCTTTATTGAATTTAACATTTCGTGAAGCAGGTGATTTAAAAAATGTTGAATATAAGATGTTATTTATTGCAACTCGGATTTTACACTTAAAATATGTGACATCCGATTTTTTTTCAACTTGAGTACTTTGTTAAAGCTATAACTAGGGAGTGTCGCAGGATGGCGCGTAGATTTTTTATTTTATTTTTAGTACACATAGTTCTTAACTAATTTGTAAAATTTTAGCTGCAACAAACTGCAACATTTTATTTTATTACTATTTTTATTAATATCATTTTTATGTAAAAATGCTGAAATTAGAGCGGTACCTTTCTATGGGGGCCATATCAATGCGTGTACCTGTGCCGAAAATTCCCCGTCGGAATATTTTATACCACCAGCGAAGACTATATGTCAACTTTCAGCTATATCGGTTGGATAATATGGCTAAAACCTCCAAAATTACCGAAATCGGTGGTACCGGTCTATGGGGGCTATATGAAAACATGGTCCTATACCGAAAATGTTTATAGGAGTGTATGCATAACCCCCACGGAGACTAAATACCAAATCCTAGCCGTTTCGGTTGGATAATGTGGTAGAAATCTTTAAAATACCGAAAATCGATAGGTACCATTCTACGGTAAAAATACAAATTTACCAAATATATTAATAAATGAAGTAAAATTGTCAATTTATAGCTGTTCATATCGAATTTATGGACAAACATACAATAAAACATAGACTTTTACTTTTGGCGCGCTAAATCGGTACTTTTTTCCACTGTGCGTTGGCGGTACGTGCCTTTCAGGAAGAACGCTATAAGATCTATATAAAAATTTTTACCAATTTTCAGACAAAAAAAGTTGATTTTTTTAATCCGCTAAATTGGTTGGATTTTATGTTGGCTTTAAGATTATTTTGTTTCCCCAAGCCTATTTTTGCATCATGAGATAATCGGGACCTTTGTTCATGTCATTTTGCATTAACAGCATGAAACAATTCTTACCGTATACCCCCTCCAGAGGGGAAAGGGGGGAGAATGTTACGCTCGTGGTTTCTTAAAATACACTTCGCAGCAGCACAAGGCTGTAACCGGCGCATTGATTTTTACACTTTAAATATTTTTGGCCACTTTCTCCATACAAGTGGATTCACTGTGCGATGTGACATTTCTTTATAAGATGGTGTTCTGAAGTCTGAGTTCATTATAAAAACATATTCGCTTAGAATATTTGGTTGAAATCTGCCTAAATAAATCGATATAAAAATCATATAGGGAGTATACCAAATAATGGACCAATACTGACAATTCTTCGCTGGGAGGTTTACTATGCATTAAAAACTCTTGGTACCGGTTTACAGAATATTCGGTTGAAAAATCTGTTGGTAACAGTAAAATACTTCAATTCAGAATAATTCATTACATGGAAACCACAAGAATTTCAATATTCTACTTAGAGTGTTTTTAGGCCACTATGACCCACTGACAACAATTTCAGTTCAATATATTATTTAGAAGTATTTTCGTCACACCCTCCCATGTAAGTGCCACCATTGTGCATAGGGGGTTTTTACACCCTTTGGGATGTTTGCTCAAGAAGTGTGGACTTGCCCCTGAAAAATGTTTACCATCGTACTTGAGGCAGCGAATGCAAGTAGCTTCAACAAAAATCAAAGTGATTCGAAATTTCCAAAATTTTGTATGAGATGTACAAATATAGTCCATATTTAAACTTGATCTATATAGTAGACTAGCTGAACCCGGTGCGCTTTGCTGCCCCGACTACGATAAAATATAATGGAATGCATAATTATATTAACGATAAAATATAATGGAATGCATAATTATATTAACGTTTTCAATATTTTAACGAATAAATATAGGAGATATGAAGGCGTTATATACCTATTGAGGGTTCTTATGGAGCTACTATGGTATTTATGTATGTTTCAGGAGGTAACACTCCTCCGAAAGCCTTTCCGCCTATAAGTATTCCTAATGATTTAGATATATCATCATAAAACATAAATCTTAAGAAGTATCTCAAAGATATGATACTTAATAGCTGTAGCCTTGGTCAATTCCTTCCCAATTATAAGTACTTGTGTAAATAATGATGACTTCTACTGACTGCTAAGTCTTCAAAATTTCATTGAATTGAAAACATGAAATCGACAGAAAATATATATGGGAGCTAAATTCCTATATTAACCGATTTCGATATAATTTGTCTAATTTATTTTTAGACCAAATCCCGTCTCACATTCTAAATTTCATTGAAATTGAACATACATAGCGTGTGTTGTGCATAAAATACAGAAATCAGCCGAAAATATATATGGGAGCTACATATATTCAAATCTGAACCGATTTCGATATAATTTGTCCCATTTATCTCTAGAACAAATTCCGTCACGCTTTCCAAATTTCAGTGAAATTGGACATATATATTGTGTCCAAATCTGAACCGGTCTCGATATAATTTGGCATATTTATTTTTGGAACAAATTCCGTCAGACATCCCAAAATGTCAGTGGCATTGGACACATATAGCGTGTTTGATGCATCAAATACAGAAAATGGGCCGGAAATGTATATAGGAGCAATATCCAAATCTGAACCGATTTCGATATAATTTGGCACAATTATGTCTAGACCAAATCCCGTTACGCATTCCAAATTTAGCGAAATTGGACATATATAGCGAGTTAGGTGCATAAAATACAGGAAATCGGCCGAAAATAGATACAGGAGCTATATCCAAATTTGAACCGATCTCGATATACTTTAGCACATTTATGTCTAGAACAAATTCCGTCAGACCCTCCAAATTTCAGCGAAATTGGACATATATAGCGTGTTTGGTGCATCAAATGCGGAAAATCGGCCGAAAATATATATGGGAGCTATATCCAAATCTGAACCGATTTCAATATAATTTCGCACATTTATTTCTAGACCAAGTTCTGTAACACATTCCAAATTTCAGCGAAATTGGGCATATATAGCGTGCTTGGTGCATCAAATACGGAAGATCGGCCGAAAATATATATGGGAGCTATATCCAAATTTGAACCGATTTCGATATAATTTGGCACATTTATTTCTAGACCAAGTTCTGTAACACATTCCAAATTTCAGCGAATTTGGGCATATATAGCGTGCTTGGTGCATCAAATGCGGAAAATCGGCCGGAAATATATATGGGAGCTACATCCAAATCTGAACCGATTTCGATATAGTTTTACACATGTATTTTTGGAGCAAGTTCCGTCACACGTTCCAAATTTTATTGAAATTGGATATAAATAGCGTGTTTGGTGCCTCAAATACATGAAATCGGCAGAAAATATATATAGGATCTATATCCAAATCTCAACCGATTTCGATATAAATTGGCACATATATTTCTAGGCCAATATCAATTAAACATTTTAAATTTCAGCGAAATTGGACATTTATAGTGTGTTTGGTGCATAAAATATGGAAATCGGCCGAAAATATATGTATATGGGAGCTATATCCAAATCTGAACCAATCTCGATATAATTTGGCACATTTATTTCTGGAACAAATTCCGTCAGACAATCAAAATTTCCGGGATATTGGACATATATAGCGTGTTTGGTACATAAAATAAAGAAGTCGGCCGAAAATATATGTGTATGGGAGCTATATCAAAATCTGAACCGATTTGAATATAATTTGGTAAATTTATTTCTGCATCAAATTCCGTCACACGTACAAAATTTGGAGATTGTATGGGTTGTATGGGATAGTTCTAAAGATATTTGCATACAAAATCTAAATTTTTTGGAGGTACCTCCGGTTTTGATGCTATATCTCCAGATCAACGCGAAATTTCAAAAAATGATATAGCCTATTTTCATTTAAGGCCATGTAGCAATGTACCCTAAAAATTTCAGTAAGATCTGTTCAGCGGTTTTCGAGTCTATAAGGCACAAACAAACAAACAAACAGACAAACAAATTTCAATTTTATATATATAGATAGATTAAGATGTGTAAAGTATTTACCAATTCGGCCACTCCCTTCAAGAGTAACCGTATGAACAAATTTTCCGAACATTTTTGAACTTTTGTGGGGGAGGTATATGAAGGAGTGGACCGATATGACTTATCTTCAAACTTAAACTATGTTTGGACAAAATATTACTAAGGGCAAATTTTGGACCGAATCGGCAGATCCGTTCTAGATTTATCTTGCGCTCCAACCACCTCACACGGTGTCATAGGGGTTTTTGCAACTTTCAGTCTATGTTCTCAGGAAGTGTGGACTTGCCCCTAATGAAACTTGTACCGTCGTATGGAGGGCAGTGAATACATGTTGCTAAAACAAAAACCAGAGCGATTCGAGAGATGGCCCTAAACTGAACTTTTCCGAAATTTTGTGTGGGAGGAACCCGAAGAAGTGGGCCGATTGAGTTTATATTGAAACATTATCTAAGTCTGGTACACATTTTACGATGGGCAAAGTATGATTACTCCATTCAAGAATTATCGTGCGCACAAATTTTCCGAACATTTTCGAACTTTTGTGGGGGAGGTACCGGAAGGAGTGGACCGATATAGCCCATCATCGAACTTAAACTAAGTTTGGGCAAAATATTACGAAAGCCACACAGACAGACAGACAGACGGACGGACATTACTCAATCGACTCCAAATTGTCTGAAACACATTTCGTCCAAACATACTTGGGGTCTAAAACCATTATTTCGATGAGGCACATTTTGCCCGTATGAAAGTGTATATACCCTCGTTAGCATAAATGCTGAGGTTGAAAAACATAGCAAAGTTAGAAAGTTTTTGTCGGTTTCCTTTTTTTTGCACGAGTATATACTGGACGGAATTCTTCCGCGTGAAAAAAATCTTTAAGCCTTCAAAAATATGTGAAAATTATGGGGCAATACAAGTCGTAAGTACTACATGCAATAAAAATTACAAGCGATTCACGATCAAGTTTCAAACTGGATGTAAGCCAATATTTTAGTGTGCTTAGCCTTAAAAGGAGACCCCCATTTGTAAAGCTCAATAAAAGTCATTTTTCATGATTTTTTCCGAGAAAACTACGTAACTTTTTAGCAGATTTTTTCTTCATCTGAAAGAGAAAAATATGACCAAGTTTTGAGGTCGTCTACGAAACCTTGTTTTTATTAAATCATTTTGCGGTGCCAACTCTATCTCCAAAACTAATAAACCAATTGTCATGTATTTTTGTGGCCGATTTCGAGAAAAACACAGTTTATATGCTGCATACAAAATAAAATAAATTGTTCCCATCCAACGCTTATACTGAGGCAATTTTGTGCCGATTGTAGAAAACTCGGGTACACATGAACAATATATGTTCTTGGCGGACAGATCCGGTTATTTGAATGTCAACATCTAAAGCCTTCATTGAGTATAAAATGAATCCTAGAAGAAAGATTCGCCGTTTGTCAGACTTCTGAGTTATAGCGGGATGAATCTGTCGTTAACCAACAACGAATTTATGATGTCTAGTTCAGAAGCGTAACCATCCGAATTTGATATATAGTTAACAAATTATGCGAAATTTACCGAAATACATAAATATACGGTTTTTTTTAGAAAGTAACGGGTAAAACTGATAAAGGACAATGAAAACGTGATAATGTCGATTTCTTGGATATGGGAAACCTACATATAATTTTCGGTGGAACATTTTTGTAGAAAATGCTATTTTGTTTTACTTTTTGAGTTCAAGAACAAAAAGGACATGGAAGGAACTGAGCTAGAAGGACAGCATATTTGACAAAAAGATTCCTCATTCCATTTAACTGAAAACATGTCATCTAAGAATGAAAATGATGATAATTTTCTCAATGATCAAAAAATCATTACGTCATGACTCAGAAATTTCAGCTATGGGATCCTTTGGGGTTCTCAATTGGGGCTTTAATTCCCACAAGGAATTTTCATCCCCCAGATCTTAACTTCCATTTTGTGTCACAGAGTATTCAGTAAGATTTCCAATAGAGACCACAATGTCTTTAATAGAAGACAAGGATGACTTCTCATAAAAAACAAGATGAGAATACCAATAGACCTTTGTGAGAAGACCAGTAAGACTTCTGACGAAAAAGGTTAAAGGTCCAATCTTAATTCGTTTGTCATAGAACTTTACCATTGTTAGCAAAAATGTAACGAATCAATTGGATCAACAAAATAGGGATGAATAGACTACACTTCAGAGGATAGTAAATACCCTGTGAATTCTCCTTCAACTTAGTATAATATATAATTAGCATATATATTTTCTTATACCTTTCTTTTAAAATACATAATCATTTTTAAAAAAAGTTCTTGTTCCAAATTTGATGTTGATAGTAACACTTTTAAGCTTTTGTACTTTTGTCATTGTGATTTCATACTTTTTCATATTTCGTATTGTGATTGATCTTTACATTTTTAAAGTTAACAGCTAAAAATACACCTCTGTAAATATATTTAATACTACTACTTTAAGCAACTATGTACTACTAAATTTTATCATACATGACTAAACGACTTTGGCGCTTCTCAAAAGTGAAGCTAAGTAGAATAAAATTCAATAAATTCGTTCATTCCTCTTGAGCAACATGAACTCTGTACATCATTTAGCTCCAACATGTTTATATTGCACCAATGACAGAAACGGTCTAAATCGGATTGTAGAAGATGTTGATTCGATGGGTCACTGAATGATTGGAATATTTTGACATCATCGGCAAACATGAGAATATTGGAGTTTTGTAAAACATTTGGCAGATCATAAATAAATAGTGTAAATAATACCGGTCCAAGATATCCCACCTGCGGAACCCCAGATGTAACATATATTTTATTGGATATAGCAGTGCCAAATTTAACTGTTTGCTTTCTATCGCTGAGATATGATTTTATCCATTTAAGTAATGAAGGCGAGAAGCCAATAACGTTTAGTTTGAGTAATAATAGTTCATGATTTACTTTGTCAAAAGCCTTGCTGAAATCAGTGTAATTACAGTCCGTTTGACAACGATTTCGAAAGCCCTCATTAACATTTGAAGTTAGTTCTAGTAAATTTGTAATGGTAGATCGACTTTTTCGAAACCCGTGTTGATGATTGGACCCTCTACTGTCCAATCATCAACACGGGTTTCGAAAAAGTCGATCTTGAAAGGATACTAATTCAGTAACCATTTTCTCAAATAATTTTGGAATTGAATTGAATTTTGCAATACCTCTTTAATTGGTAGCCTCATTTCTACTACCTGATTTAAATAAGGGAACCATAAACGACTGTTTCCATTTAAAGGGAAATGACCGGCACGAGTAGATTCATTAAACATTATACTAAGAGGAAGTGCAAGATTTTCAGTTCTTAAATATGCAGGCAGGTATTCCATCTGGACCTGGGGATGTTATGTTTTTTAGAGATTTTAACATTGTTAGCACATCAGAAACAGTTAATGAAGGAAGATTTATGGACGGAAATTCTGGCAAGGGATATGGATATTCGGTTGCATTGTTGTACGATTTGTTTGGTTGAATATTAAAAGGATGGTTCACAAATATTAGGTCAAGCAATTTACCAAAGGAGTTATGAATGCCATTTATTTGTGATAAACCAAGACCAAATAATTGTTCAATAGATTGGATAATGTTATAGTTTGTATTAGTAGGTAAAAGATCCATATATTCGGAATTATGGGCCCATTTAATGTTAGGTAAGTTAAAGTCTCCAAGGACTATTAAAATATCATTTGGTTTCGCGGTTTGAAAAGCTTCAGAAATGCATGACGTGTGTTTCTCATATATATATATTAATGCTTGATCAAGGGGGTATATATGAACATGTTATATGTATAGCTAAATGATTTAGACGAATTTTTACGGCAATTAATTCATAGGGATAATGGTATTTCATGTGATGGGTATTTAGACGATACAGCTATAAAGACCCCACCTCAATTTCAGCATCATATATATTTTTATTTAGCCAGGTTTCAGTAAATGCTATAATATCGTTATCAAAAGCAAAGCTATCAATAACAAGTAAGAACAGACTATAGTCGGACGGGGCCGACCATGTGATACCCTATACCACTATCCCTGTGCACTAGCTTTCCGGGCTAGCTTTTGATAAATGATAACTTTTATTTAAATGTATACATTTATTAAGTAATAAAGAAAACAATAACATGTTGAAATAATAATCTACATACATATATTTGTTCTAAAGCAATAAATGTAAAACAGTAACTAATGCAATACTATAAGTGCAAGAATTTTGTTCTCATGTGAAAATGTAACATTAAACTATGTTATAATCAATTTTATTAAGATAACATATGAAACATATTTGGGCGAAACGCGTCTTCTTGGGATAAAGTTATAAGATGTGCATTAGAAATTTTACCAATTTTCACACAAAAGTTTTGATCAATTTAACCCGCTAAATATTATCCGATCATACCGTTGACTTGCACGCTACTTCTTCATCTCAAACCAAAACTACGTTTAAAATTTCGCGCCGATCGGACTATTATTGCGACCTACAGAGCGGCTACAAAATCGAGCAAAAATTTTGTTTTTGGTCCATTTCATCCCTTTAACATTTCACGATCATCGCCAAAAACTAATCAGTTCTATTCTGGTCCAAACCCGACCTCCATACTAAATTTCGTGACAATCGGTCCATAATTGCGGCCTCTAGCTTGATTACAATTTTTAATGGACGGACAGACGGACGGACGGACGGACGGACACACATCGCTAAATCGCTTTATCTCGTCGAGATATGAAGTTTGGTATACCACATGAGGGGTCTACGACGAATATTTCGCGGCGTTACATGAATTTTTGGGAAAACAAACTTATTATACCCTTTTCCACATTGTGGTATAGGGTATAAAAAGTGATGATATTTTAGTGTTTAAACCTCTTACATTTTGATACACTCCACGTCAGTAGAATAGAACACCTACATTTTTGTTAATGTTCGCTTATTTATCCCAAAACGAATGAATCTTCGTTTTTAATTTTGTGGGGATTTAAAGTCTATGATGTTCCGTATCAAACACAGAAAAAATTATGTTTCTAGCTTTTCGTGAAATGATTTTCTGATCAATTTTCAGATAGTACTATGAAAAATAGACATTTATTTTTGGTCATCAGGATAGAACAGTCACTTTATTTTCGCGAATTTTTGAGATATTAACGCCGAAATTTCTTTCAGTCGATAAAACAAGGCTTTCTAATCATTTTTAGCCAAAGAAAACCTAAAAATTATTCCGCGGAAACCGAAATAACAGCGGTAAAGTGTTTAGATTGACAGATATTTGAAACATCTCGGAATATCAATAGGAGTCGCGCAGTTATGTCATATTTCTTCACAATAAGATAGAATATGACACAGACAAGCTCGACGGATACAATCGAGTGCTTCGGATGCTGATAAGATGGAACATTTTCAAAATAATTATGAAAAGCTTCAAAATTTCTCATAAAAACCATGACGTTTTGTTCAATAAAACGGTTTTTCCGCGAACATGGGAGTGACTGCCCTTAAATTCGGAATGGGGGGATTAGTTTTACGTAAAACGTTTGGTGGAGAAGGTGATGGCAACGGTGAATGAAATTCGGATGAATCCGATGGAGTTATATCTGCAGTTATATTATTCTTTTCAGTTGTTTGTTGTGGTGATGTAATCTTTGATGGAGAATTTTGAATAGAAATTAAGGGAATTGCAAAATTTTTAGATTCGTTATTTAGTAAGTTTGTAGTGTTTTCCGATGGCTTCTTTCTTCTACGAAGGGTATCATTCGGAGATTGAAGAAATTGGTCCAGTGAAAACGTATTATAAAATATTTCTTTATATTAAATAAATCTTTCCATTCAAGTCTGGAATTCAATGCTCATTTGATTTAATTCCATAAAGGTGGATTTGAAGGACTTGAAAAATTCAGCATCATAGGCACGACATTTTTTACAGCACCAACGTAACCCTTTATTCTCCTGTAGGTTGTCCGCTGTACGAGGCGTTAAATCAAGACATTTAATGTGATACGAATCCAGGCAAAGCCAACAAGATACCATTCTCTCCGTATCAGACTTCGCGAATGCACAATTGCGTATTGGACAGCTCATTTTCAGTAATATTATAATTTAAACTTCAGTGGCAAAGTAAATGGTGTAAAAAAGTGAGGACAACGATAAGCAGCAACACAGGGTAACGTAAACAGGGTGATAAAGCCACGTTAGCCAATTCACAAACCGCAACAGATCAATACACAGGTTCAGCAACCACAACAGGGAATATATTTAAAAAGTCTCTAGTTATTATGGAAAGAGCTTTTTTTTTTTTAGTAGGAATGGACTTTTAGAGTTGAAACGTTACGGACGTGTTTTTCTTGTCAAGAAAATAAAAAATATTTTTCAACAAACTTTTATCTGTGGAAAAAATTATTTTCCTTGAATTTTTTTTAAATCTGCTTCTAAGCTTATATTCTGGTGGATTGTATCGGTCTAGGAACTGATGACCAGCCCTTACGTATCTATGAATCCGAAAAAACCGCCTGATAAGTCCTTGGAAGACTGGAACAAGGAAGCATTGTCGCATGGAAATGAAGTTTCGACAAATTTTCAAAATTAAACATGTAATGATGATACTAATGGAATTCTGAACAGATCAATGGACTGTCATGACGTCGATTTTAATCCGCATAAAAGCGAAACTGCAAAGACGAACTCGAATTTTGAAATCACTGGTGAGAATTCTCGTGTTCAAAGAAATGTTGGGTCCCTTACTAGTTTGCCAAATAGCAAGGATCAAGTAAGTTCCAACTCTTTTACTATGGTGCCTCCTAATAAGAAGAAAAGAACTTCTGGTGGTTCGATCAAGCCAAATAGTTATGTTGATAATAATACATCTGTAAGTCAGAATAGGTTTGCTATCTTAGGAGATATTGATATTGAGAGAGGCTCATGTAACACAGCTGAACACAACCAATTTGATGAACATTCTGTAAGGAATGAAAAAAGGAAACTTGCATCTAAGGAGCCCTCTTATTGTCCTCCGATTTTTCTGTTTAATATAAAGGATATGGGTGCTTTAATTGGTCAATTAAAAGCAAAGAATGTTGTTTTCAAAATCGTTAATATGTCTAAATACAAGAGTAAACTGTATCTAGAGGATTCGAGGGTACATTCGGAGATGATGACTCTTCTTAGAAACAAAAAAATTGACTCATATTCATACACTCCTAGAGATCTAAGGAGGAAAACTCTTGTTATTCGAGGACTACATCCTAATATGGATCTAGACCTTATTAAGTCAGAAATTAATTATTTCGTTCCCGATTCTGTCGAATCAGTAACTAAGTTTGAAACTGTGTTTTCAAGGAAGAATGGCAAAAATACAAGCCTTTATTTAGCTACTCTCAGCACAGGTGCAAATGTTAATGAGGTGCGAGGTATTAAACGCATAGAATATCAGGATGTATTCTGGGAAAAACCAAATAAAAAACAAAAAGAGGTACAATGTTGGCGTTGTCAGAAATGGGGACATATGTCGAATAACTGTAATCGGTCATTAGTGTGTTTGAAATGCGGTAATGAACATCAACCCAAAGATTGCCCGCTTGAAGCTGGTTGTAAACCGCACTGTGCGAACTGTAATGAGGACGGTCATACTGCAAACTGGAGAGGTTGCTCTGCTTTTAAGAGTTATAAAGAAATTAAAGAAATTAAAATGAACTCCGATAGGAAAATAAAAAATATTGCTTCTGCTAATGTTGTTATGGCCACACATTCTAATTTTGTTCGCCAGGAATCATCATTTGCTGATACGCTGAAAACTCATCCAAGTTTAGGAAAAACAGAAAAACCACCCTTGATACAAGAATTTTTGACAATTGCAAAAGAATTATGTGGGCAGGAAACACTGGAAAATAAAGTTGAGCGATTCATCAGAAACTTCAAAAGTTTGACTAAGGAACAGGCTAAACGTGAATGTCTTAGCTTGTTAAATGATGTTGTTCAGTGTTATGGTCCGTAGGTTATTTAACCTTCTAACTTTTAATGTAAGGTCATTAGTTGATGCTAGTAGGCGCCTTGACCTTTTAAATACCTTAGAATTTAATAAAATAGATATTGCTTTCGTTCAGGAAACAAGATTAAAGAAAAGTCAGAAAGTCTCGTTTCAAAATTATTGTATTGTGAGTGATGATAGTGACCTGGGAGTTGCTATTGTTTTAAGATCTACTTACAATTTCAATAGAGTAAATATATCGGGTGTAACAATTCCGAACGTTTTTATACAAATCAATGTATTGGTGGATAATGTGGAGAAAAAATTTTTATTTGGATCTATCTATATTCCTACTAACTGCAATACTCAGGATTTTCATTCGAGTATGTTGAAAATCGAGCAATTTTGTGCAAGGTTTGATGGTTCATTCATTGGCGGCGATCTAAACGCGAAACACGTCTCATGGGGTGATGCATCTAATAATTTTAATGGTGTCAATCTTTATAATTGGTTGCAACTTAATTCTCTCTCATTCACTCGGATTTGTAATTCATATCCTTCCTACTCAAATGGTTCTTCTTTTCTTGACCACTTTCTTGTTTCAAGTAATTTAGTAGATACTTCAACACCAAACTACAATATTTCTAGTCTGGCTTCGTTCTCGGATCATTTTCCCCTTAAGCTCACAATTCAAAATCCTAATTTTAATGTCATCTTGAATCAACAAAATTCATTCACGTCATATAAAAATACAAATTGGAATAGTTTCCGCTACGATGTTAGTTGTGACATTCTAAATTTTTATCCTCCAATCAATCGCAACTTGAGTAACCAAGAAATAGATTACTATGTGGAAGAATTCACCACATCTATTAAATTTCTATCGAGTATTCACGCTGAAAAAGTGGTATTAACAAATAGGAAGTTCACTGTTTCCGATGACATCAAAAGACTGTATAAAATTAAGTATGAATGGCAGAAACAACTAAAAAGATTATATAGGGCGAACACAGATAGATCTCGTCCCGAGTATGCTCTATTGTCGAAACAGATTCAGTTGATCAAGGTGTTGATAAAAGAAAAGGTGGCTATAGAACAAGCTCAGATATTTAACACAAAAATGCAGAATATCAGACCAGGTCCTAGGGCTTATAAAGATATTTATAATGCTATGGGGAAAAAACGGTCCTCCTGCAAAGAAATAACGGTCAATGGATCAGTGGTCAATAACAAGTCGGAAAAATTAGAAGTTTTGAGGCAGCATTTTGCAAATGTTTATAGCGGGTCATCGCCCTTAAGTTCCATAACTGAAATAGAATCCACCGTAGAATCAGTCATTAGCAGTATTCCGCCATATATTACGGCTTTTGATAATAATAACACGGCATTAAATGAAAATAATTCCCCAGACTTCATTTCTACAAGCGATTTGAAGAAAATTATAAAGTATCTTAATGGTAAAACTTCTTTTGGCGCAGATGGGATTTCAAACTTTTTGATTAAGAGGCTTCCAAGTAAAGCAATTGAATTTTTGGTCATAACTTATAACAATTGCCTTAATAATAGTTATTTCCCGGACATTTGGAAAGTGGCAAAAATTGTTCCAATCCCCAAAAAAGCAAATGCAACGGATGTAAATAACTTACGACCTATTTCTTTGTTGTCAAATGTGGGGAAGTTGTTTGAGAATGTGATAAGGTTAAAATTAGATAATGGAGTCCCTCCTGATTATATTCCACATTATCAGTTTGGTTTTAAGAGCGGCCACTCAACGGAACATGCCCTTCTTAAGTTTCAAAATGACGTCGTTTGCAATTTAAGGGAAAAAAAGTGTACTATTGCTGTTGCATTAGATGTTGAGAAAGCTTTTGATAAAGCTAATCACATTGGCATTATTTACAAAATGGCAGATATCGGGTTCAAACCTAATATCATAAAACTTTGTGCTAGTTTTTTTAATCATAGAAAATTCTATGTGTATTTAGATGGCAGTGAATCTCATATGGCAGAAGTAAATTGTGGTGTTCCTCAGGGTTCAATTTTGGCGCCGCACTTCTACAATATTTATATGAGCGATTTTCCTCATCAATTCCGCGAATGTCAAGGCATTCTATATGCAGATGATGCCTTACTTTATACACATGATGAGTCACCTAACAAAGCCTTGACTGCTATTTCTCTATATTTAGAAAAAGTTCACAATTTTTTGTCCAATTGGGGTATCAGTATAAATGTTTCGAAATGTCAGGCAATTTGTCTAAGGAATGCATCCGGAAAGTGCAAGTACTATGTAGTTCCTCAAAGTAAGAACCTACATTTATCCTTGAATGGTCAGGATATTCCATTCACAGATAGTTTTAAGTATTTGGGTATTAACTTTTCAAAATTGATGAAGTTTAACCAACACGCTCGACTTGTTCTCGGGAAAGCCTGTGGAGTTAAAGCTGCTTTTGCATGTCTATTTAATAATAAGTTTCTTCCAGCAGAAACGAAACTTTTGTTATACAAAGTAAGCATTCGTCCTTTGTTATTGTATGCTTTTCCGATTTGGTTTGGCATTTCTCCTACAGTTATGAACGAGTTTTCAGTGTTTGAGAGGAAAATACTTCGTTTGTGTATCGATCGTAATTTTCAATCTATTAACAAGCGGTATTCCAATCGTTACATTTACGACAAAGCGAACATTGTTCCTCTGGCCTCTTATGCTATGAATAGAGTAGCTGCATTCGTTTCGCGTTTATCTCTATCACCTAATCCCCTAGTTACAGAGGCTCTGTTAAGTCAATCCTCCTTTAATTGGTCAAACACGTACTATATCTCACCACTCGGTTTTAACGAAAATGAATTAGATGCAAATTCCCTTTCATTTATTCCACATTTTTACACTAAGACTCTGGCGGGCACACACAGGGGCTAATTTTTAATTTTTTTTTATGTAGATATAAGTTTTAGTTTGTAAGTTTTAGTTTTTAAGATAAAATTTTTTGGAGAATAACTCTCCATGATATGTTAACGCCGGGAGCAAGCGTGTCTTCTTTAACCTAACACATACATACTTTCGTATACATTTTATGTGAAAAACACGAGTTGATAACCATTTATTGTTATTAAAATAATACGTAATAGTTTTAAGTTCTTCATTGTAACGTTTCGAATTCTTTAATTGTTATACAAGTCTCAATAAACTTCAACTTCAACTTCATTGTTTTTAGTATGAAAGCACAAAAACGGAACGCAGGTTGACGTTTTGATTAGAGACAAGCATCGACGAATTAAAGCTTTCTCTCAATTTGCGTGTGAAAACAAAGCACAAAACGAACAACAAAATATAAACAAAGAGTTTTGTCTTATTTTTGTTTTGCCGAAAACACAATAAATGCACCAACATTTATAAATTTTCGAATGTTTTGATGTGGTAACTTCGTGATGTGTTAATATTTCCGTTTTTTTTCGTTAATATAGAGCAGAAAGGCGAAAATTTTGGTTGTTATTAGGAGCGATTTGAAAGCACGTCCGTATTGTTCGATGTTTGTTGAAAAATTATTTGTTTTTACCCTCAACATTTACCTATTGTCCGTCCGTATGTCTGGCTGACTGGCACGCACGAAAACTCTCGATGAATCAACCTATTCTTGTTCAAATTTTAGTTCTCGTAAATTTTGTCCAAGCTTAGTTTAAGTTCGGAAATGGACCATATCAAAAATTTTCGCTAAGATTATTCGCACGATAGTTCCAAACTAGGAATGTGGAAATTTTACTTCGATGCATATATAGCGATGGACAGTGGGTAAATACCCAAATAAATACCGGGTAAATACCCATTTGTGGGTATTTATTTGGGTAATTACTATATAGCATCTTCAATACAACTTCTTACACCCAATTCCAGGGATTAGGTTGTGAAATCGTTTCAAATTACAAAGTTTAACAATACGATTGCTTCAGTCTGGAGTATTCCAGTATTCCTTGTTGAATCGTGCTGTCAGCTTTCAAATACTTTGTTACGGTGTTTTTTTTTGTGAAAGTCGAAAAGTGAGCATCATTCTCATTAACATGATGCTTAAAGAGTTCAGGTTTTTACTAGAGAAAATATCATTTCAAAAACTGAAAAGCCAATTGATAATTCCCTTCGCCGGGATGAAATCATGATATTGATAGCGATCAGTAAATTTTGCAGGCTGTCAGTGCGTTTTGTAAACAGTACTCTCTGTAAAGAAAGTAATGATGAAGTTAAGCCAATGGGGGAATACTCCAGACTTAAGCAATCATATGATTGAATCTTCAACAAAAACAAAACAAACAGTTTAACAGTACTTTAAACATGTGGGTAAATATCCGAGTATTTACCCAAATATTGGGTAAAAACTCTTTAACTGCCGAACCAATTAACGTAGGGTGCCAGTCTACGTCAAGTTGTTCGGCAGTTAAAGAGTTTTTACTCAACATTTGGGTAAATGCTTCTTCACTATAATCCACATTAGGGCGCCCTCTCTTGTTTTTATCATTACCTTGTTCTAGCGTAAATACTGTGCCGCTAGCTAACCATAAGCTTTCAAATTGTAATACACGACTTTTTGATCTCCAGTTTTTTTATCCGTTTTTGGTTAAGGCGTGCACAAATATTATAAATTTGCTTTTTAACTTCCGTCATGAAGTTGTCTTTGACACCTCGATTAAATTTTGCAGAAATCCATTCTATAAGGTGTTTAGGTTTTCGCTGATTTTCCAACCAAAAATTAAAAATATCCAAATTTTTAAGTTTTACGAAATCTGGAAGTTGATAATTTTTTTATTCGCAAGTATACGCAAAAATTCTTTTCAAAATCTGTTAGCCGACATTGTCACCTTTCACCAGATACATATTTTTACGAGAATGCACCCTGAAGCCGAAAGTTCTACTCCAAAGAACACATGGACGATACCACAGACTACATCAAAAACCATCATTTACTGACACAACAAATTATTGACCACATCTAATATTACCAAGGTTTCGGAGTCGGAGTCTACGAGTCGGAGTCGAGCAATTTTGCTAGAGTCGGAGTCGGAGTCTGAGTCGAAAAAAAAAATCGACTCCGACTCCGGGCAATTTTTTCTACAATTAGAAATATAACATTAAATTCTGGACGGCATTTTTTTCAAAAAACATTATTTTAAAAATGACTTAATAATTATTTATTCTAAAAAGGACTACTATACAAATTTAGAGGACGATTCACAGGATATTTACTGTCCTTTGAAGTATATTCTTTTCATCTCTATTTTGATTACAAAATGCACGTCCAGAATAATTTTTGGTCCAATTGACCCATTAATTCTTTGCAAGCAAAAGTAAAGTTCGATGACAATCTTGGATAATAATTGGACATTTAACATCTTTAATGTTGGACTCCCATGAAGGACAATGTGTTCACTATGGGAAATTCTACTGATTACACTGTGACATAAAATGGAAGCCAAGGTCTTGAGGTAAAAAAATCACGTTGGGAATGAAAGCCCCTATTGAATATATTAAGAACTCCAAAGGACGCATAGCAGAAGTTTCTGAGTTATGACGTAAGGACTTTTTATTGACTCCAAATAATGCTTGAGTAAGTAGCTTTATTGCCACCGTGGTGCAATGGTATGCACGCCCGCCTTGCACGCAGAAGGTCGGTGGTTCGATTCCCCGGCCAGGCAACACCAAACATTTTTCAACGGTGGCAAAAAACCCCTCAGTAATGTTGGCGACATTTCCTGAGTATTTCAGCCTTGAAAAACTTCTCTATAAGTGGTGTCTTAGGACACGCCGTTCGGACTCGGCGATAAACAGTAGGTCCCATATCATTGAGCTAAATATGAATCGGGGTGCACTCATTGATATGAGAGAAGTCTCCCTTGTCCCGTATGGGATGTTGTGGAATAATGTTTTTTTTTTGTTTAAGTAGCTTTATATCTTTGTTTGGCGATATTGATTCATCATTTTGAGATGAAATGTTTTCAGATAAATGAAGGATCCTTTTGTACATTAAAATTTTTTACAGAAATGTACGATTTTATTTTAAAATATTTTTTGCCCGTTTTATGGCAAAAACGTCATTTTTGTAAAGCCAAAAATTTAAATGTTGTCTTTTTAGGTCCTCCATTTCCGTAAAATCTAATATTTTTTACAAATTCGATCGATGAAAGACTAGAATTTAATGTCCTTGATAAGCCCACAAAAATGTATAACAATCGCATTATTAATTTTCGAGCTAGAGTTGGCACTGCAAAACGCTTTAATAGAAACAGTGTTTCGCCACAAAACATCTTACAGCCTGTTTATGTATTTCGAAACGAAAATGTGTGTGCATGAAACGCACCCAAACTTTAGTTTTCGAAGTTATTTCCTTAGCTTCAAAACAAAAAACTAACTTGAAAAACACACTCAAATTTGTTAGTGTTTCTTACTCATTCATTTTCTTATCTACATACATAACAGGTCCTTAATATTTTTCAACAAAAAATTCAGAAAGCAGATTAAGTTAGTAAGTCTTTCAGATGAAGGAAAAAATCTAACACAAAATGTTCGTGGTTTTCTTCGAAAAAAAATATGAAAAAGGGGTTTTATTGGGCTGGGGGTCACCTCTTAAGGCTCTCGAAGAACTCTAAACTGTTGGTTTATATACATATTAAACCTGGTCATGAAATGCTTCATTTTCACATATTTTCTGACGGATAATATTCTCGTGCAAAAAACAGGAAAAACCGACAACACATGTATTTTGTTGCTATTTTCCAATGTAAGATTCAGCAGAAACAATATAGATATGAATTTTATTTCATATTATTGTTCTGAGTATGATATTCGAACGGATGCCTTTTCTAAGTAATATGTTAGGAAAAATCAATAGATTAACTTATATGGGACCAAATATACGAAAAAGTTAAAAATTTGTGCACATTTAATTAATTTTAGCGGTATAGGAATTTACCCTCGGTGTCGACTCGAAGTCGGAGTCGTGAAAAAATTGGTCTGTAGTCGGAGTCGGAGTCGAGCCAATAATACCTCGACTCCGAAACCCTGAATATTACATTTACACTTTTAATAATAATCTTAATTTACATACAATTACCCGTATTTTCAATTTTTAAAAAATAGATAATATCAACAGATCAGGTTTTGGCGCCAAAATACTTAAATTGTTTAATTACTACTGAATGTCAGAAATAAACGGAATCATAATTATGACATCTTTGACAGCTGGACATGTCGCCGTGGGTCGTTGCCAGATTTTTTTTTCTGAGGTTTGAAAGTGTTAAGAATATAATTCCGTTATTATTTGATTTCAATCGCTGACATGAAAAAATGACTTTTTGGCTCAAAAACCTGCCATTGGCCCCATCTTGCAGTGACGCGTTTCTAGAGGAAATGTATTTTCACTATTAACAGTAACACTATTTTCACTATCAACAGTAACACTTTTCGGTATGTAAAAAGTATTGCCTTTAATCGTTTCTATTTTAAAAGTATTGCCTGCACATAGAAAGATTTATTGTAGGGACAATCATATTCTAAGAACAAAATAATGTATTTAAGAAATCTGAAAATATAATTGTTGTTCAACCATTTATTTTGTGTCAGGCACTATAATGACACAAAATACATTGTTGCACCAACTGTATTTTTAGATTTTTAAAGTATGCTATTTTGTTCTTAGAAGATGATTGCTCCTACATTATCTCTCCTCTGCGTGTATAGAAAAACCATATCACTATTGCATCCTTTCTATGCAAAAATTATCATCAGTGGCAACCATTACTGTAAATAAAATTCCTTTATTCTTCCTGACATGGAAAACTACAACCCACATACCAATCGGTTTATCTAGTAAACCCCTTTTAAATTTACTAATGTTAATGTCGGGTTTTACATTGGTTTGTTCGTTGGTTGATTACTGGCGCTAATTCCACATTTGTATTTATCATTTATATTCGTGCAAATCACTTGTATTCTATAGCTTACATAAAAGCAGGTTTACATAGAAATGTGGTCTGTTCGGTTCAGTTCTACTCTATACCAGAGCACTAATGTAATTAATGAATATTTCTACACTTACAATAACAGCAAGTTGGAATACAATATTTATACATATTATCAAACTCATCATCATCGTCAGAAGTAGTGGCACTATAGTAATGATTATGTTCACGCACAGTGAATGAGTGCTTTGGCATTCAGGCATTCGCTAGAATTCACTTTTTCAATACAAAACTCCTATAAAACCCATGTTAGCTCGATTAATTCAATAAATTAAAAACATAATCATAAAACTGAAAATTAACATACCCTCCACCATAAGTTATTCTGAACTAAAAGGGAATAATTAGTTTTCATTACTGTCCACAACTTTAAGTGGATACTTAAAAATGTCAGATAATGTACCTAAAATGTCTTCATTCGGGCGGCACTTTTATATGGTTCCTATGTTTAGAGAAGCCTATGGCGGAGGAGCGTTGTAACTGGGGACCGCAAATGGCAAATTACATCTGCTTCAGCTAAAAATTTTAGCTAAAACCCTCAAAATACCAAAAATCGGGAGGTACCGTGTGAGCACTATAAGTTTTAATTTTCGGAATTTACAAATACATATTTTTTTTTAAAAAAATATAGAAGGCAAGGAAATATACTTTTGGGGGAGAGAGGTTTGCCTGTCGAAAAATAAAAAAAATATTCATTCAATAAATAGCATTTGAAACGATTCGTTATTAAATCCAAAAAAAAAAAAATAAGTATATCCTCGAACATACATTAAGGATACTACTGAAATTTTCATAAGGATATAAAGAATATTGCTTGGAATATATAATGGAACTTGCCGAAAAATATTAAAAGAATTTCGCCTGAATTTGATATAAAAAGGATATTTCAAGAATTTCGCCTGAATTTTATATAAAGCGGATATTTGAATTTATGCTGAATTTGTATATGAAAGGATTGAAAGGATATTTCTGCACAATTTTGTACATGAGAATTCAAAAGGACTTTGGCCTACGTAAAAAGTATTAAAGAATTTCTGCTGAATTTTGTGCATAAGAATTTTGAAAGGATTTTGGCTTCCATAAAAATGTTTTAAGAACTTCTGCTGATTTTCGTCTAAAGAATTATAATCTGCTGTATTAATTTATAAGGCCAAGTTTCTATCGAACACATGCATCGATTTTCCCAGCTTTTTACTATTTTCCTGCATCTTCTGCGAAAAATGGATCAATACAAGGCTACTATGTCAAACAATTAAGCGGAGAACATCATCTAGATTAACTTCTTCATATATTTAACGATTAAGTTTTATTCTATAGTTAATATTAAACTTCTCAACACATTTTATTCCCACTCAAATTATTCTTGTCAAGATTTTCAAGGTCCATTCTGCAAGCGCTTGTTGAAAAGGATAATGAAAACTGTAAGTATTACATGGAATATACATAAACATATTTTAAGTATTTAGTATAAAACAAATGTGTTGAGTGGTCAAAACATTTTATCTTTTAAACGCAATACTGTTATTATTATTTTTTTTATTTACATTGATATACGATAAATATTCTATAAACCGTTACATTCGCGTTATATCAATCCAATCGCGTTATTTGTTAAATTATACTATAAAATTTATTTTCACGGTTAATAGTTGTAGATATTTTTTTTACAATATTTCGTTAATAATCTTTGTTTGGAATTAAACGTTTAAAATGAATTTATAAACAGATTTCGTCTTATTTTTCCACGAAATTGAAGGATTAGGTTAAATAGCGTTTGGGCTGACAATAAAAGTTAGAAAGTCGGCATGGATGGGTGGGTTATTCGGCTTTGGGATGACATACAACATCAAGCTATCCCTGTATCTTTTTCTTTCCGAAAGAAATAAGTTTTCTCCCGTCAATTTGCACTTTTAAGTTGATGCTACCTAAAAATTTTAATTTTTCTTGATCGACCTAGACTGATTCCTTCAGGTAAGAACACCCCCCATTATCCCTGAGCACAGCCGGAATAAAAGGTAGCGTTGGGCCTGAAGGAATAGGGTCTGTAGGGAAGCGGGTCGTCACAACCGTTATATAGGGGCTATAACAAAACATGGACCTATGTTGACAGTTTTTGATGGAGAAGTTGTGTGACCACTGGGAATCTCAAATATCAAATTACTGGTAGTTGGGTTGAAACATGTGGGACAAATTCTAGATAGTTCAGTTAAAAATTGTAGCTAAAGTCCTCAAAATAACTAAACTCGGGAGGTACCGTTATATGGGGGCTATACCAAAACATGGACCTACATATGTTGACACAGGGAACCTTAAATGTCAAATAACTCCAAGTTCGGTTAAAAATTGTAGCTAAAGTTCTAAAAATATCGAAACTCGAGAGGTACCATTGTATGGGGCCTATACCAAAATACGGACCCACATATGTTGGAAATTTTTAGTGGAGAGGTTTTGCGAACACTGGGAACTTTAAATGTCAAATAACTCCAAGTTCGGTTAAAAATTGTGGCTAGAATCCCCACAGTACCGAAAATCTGGAGGTACCGCCATATGTGGGCTATACGAAAATATGGGCCTAAATTAACAATTCTTGTTGTAGAATTTTTGTTAGCTCTCAAATTTCAAATGACAGACAGTTCTGCCAAAAAATAAAGCTTAAATCCTCAAAATACTGAAAATCGGGAGGTTTGTATGAGGGCTATACCAAAACATGGACCTACGTTTACAATTTTTGGTGTCGAAGTTTTGCCACCACTGGGAACCTCAAATATCGAATTACTGCTATTTAAGTAAACAAGTAAGAACGGCATTAAGTTCGGCCGTGCCGAACTTGTTATAAACTCCACCACAAGTTGTATTGAAAGGAAATGGAGTAATTAATTTCCTTTCGTGTATGAAAAAGACTTAATACTAAATTTCAGCAATTTCGGTAAAACAATGTGAGGCACCATTCTATGGGTGCCATTTCCAAACGTCGATGTATACCGAAAAATTTCTGACGGAAAGTATTTAGGCTCAAAGAAGACTAAATACCAAATTTCCTATATTTCGTAAGAGAATGTGGCTAAAACTTAAAAAATACCGAAAATCAGAAGTACGCTTCTATGAGGATATATGTAGTTCATACTCTTCTGGAATATTTTATAGCTCTTGGAAGACGAAATAACGAATTTCAGCCATTTCGGTTGGATATTGACGTCACAATCTTCAGTATTACGAAAATCGGGAGGTACCGTTCTATGGGGGCTATATCACAATGTGGACCTATACCGACGAATTTTAGTCAGAAATGGGGCAATATGAAAGCGTGACAGCCATTTTTCTGGCGAACAGTTTTATATCACATTGAAGACTAAATACCAAATTTCAGCCATTTTGGTGGAATATTGAAGACACAACCTTCAAAATACGAAAAATCGGGAGGTACCTTTACATGGGGGCTATATGAAGGCATGGACCGATACCGACAAAGTTCTGGGGGAAAGTTTTATACCACCAACGTAGACTAAGTACCAAATTTCAGCCATTTCGGTGTGATAATAAAGCTAAAACATTCAAAATACCGAATATCGGGAGTTACCGTTCTATGGGGGCTATATGTATGAAGGTGTGGACCGATACCGACAAAATTCTGGGGGAAAGTTTTATACCCCTAAAGAAGACTACGTACCAAATTTCAGCCTTTTTGGTAGGATAATGAAGCTAAAACCTTCAAAATACCGAAAATCGGGAGGTACCGTTCTATGGGGGCTATATGAAGGCATGGACCGATATCGACAAAGTTCTGGGGGAAAGTTTTATACCACCAACGTAGACTAAGTACTAAATTTCAGCCATTTCGGTGTGATAATGAAGCTAAAACCTTCAAAATACCGAAAATCGGGAGGTACCGTTCTATGGGTGCTATATGAAGGTGTGGACCTATACCGAGAAATTTTAAGGGGAAGTTTGAGTACCCCCAACGAAGTGTAAATACCAAATTTCAGCCATTTCGGTGGAATATTGAGGCCACAACGTTCAAAATACCGAAAATCGGGAGGTACCGTTCTATGGGGGTTATATGAAGGCATAGACCGATACCGACAAAGTTCTGGGGGAAAGTTTTATACCACCAACGTAGACTAAGTACCAAATTTCAGCCATTTCGGTGTGATAATGAAGCTAAAACCTTCAAAATACCGAAAATCGGGGGGTAACGTTCTATGGGGGCTATATGAAGGTGCGGACCGATACCGACAAAATTCTGGCGGAAAGTTTTATACACCTAAAGAAGACTACGTACCAAATTTCAGCCATTTTGGTAGGATAATGAAGCTAAACCTTAAAAATACCGAAAATCGGGAGGTACCGTTTTATGGGGGCTATATCAAAACGTGGACAGATATATCCCATTTTCAATACCAACCATCGTGCAAGTAATAAAAACTTTTATCTTAAAATTGCGTGCTGTATCTTGATTTCAACAGACAGACAGACGGACGGACGGACATACGGACATGGTCAAATCGACATAGAATTTTATGCTGATCAATAATATATATAGTTTATAGGGTATCCGACGAATATTTCGATGTGTTACAAACGGAATGACAAATTTAATTATTCCCTCCATATGGTGGAGGGTATAAAAATGTAGATACAATTCTCTTAATACCGAAACTAGGTAGTTATCGTTTTATGGGGGCTATACCGAATCATGGAACTATTTTGAAAATTTTTTACAGTGATAATTGGGGCTATACCGACACATGGACCTATGTTGAAAATTTTTGGTAGAAAAGTTTCTTGACTGCAGGGAACCTTAAGAGGTAGTTCAGTGAAAAAAATCAGCTTAAACCATTAAAATACCGAAAATCGGGAAATACCGTTATATGGGGGCCATAGCAAAACATGGACCTATGCTGACAATTAAATCTAAATATCTAATTACGGATAGCTTAGTCAAAAAATGTAGCCAAAACACTCAAAATACATAATATCGTAGGCACCGTTATCTGGGGGTGCCTTTGTTTATTATTTTTATTATTTTTTGATGGAGAAGTTTCGTGGCTGCAGGGAATCTCAAATGTCAAATTACGGGTAGTTCAGACAAAAAAAAAATAGCTTAGATCCTAAAAATACCGGTACCTCCCCGTTATATGGGGCTATATCCAAACTATATATGTTAAAATTTTTTTAATGGAGAGGTCTTGTGATCACTAAGAACTTCAAATGTCAAATTACAGCTGGTTCGGTTAAAAATTGTAGCTAAAAATCATCAAAATACCGAAAATCCGGAGGTACCGTTATATAGGGGCTATATCCAAACATGACCCTATGTCGATTATTTTAGAAGGGTATGGTGACCACTGAGTACTTCAAATGTCATATTACAACTAGTTCGGTTAAAAATTGTAGGTAAAATCTTCGAAATACCGAACATCAGGAGGTACCATTATATGGGGGCTATTTTCGATAACTTTTGGTGGAGAGGTGTGTTGACCGCTAAAAACTTCAAATGTCAAATTACTGCTAGTTCGGTTAAAAATTTTAGATAAAATCCTCAAAATACCGAAAATCGGGGGATATATCCAAACATGGACCTATGTTGACACTTTTTGGTGGAGAGGTGTTTGACCAATAAGGACTTTATACACTCCGTTTCATGTCAATAGCACATTTCAAATTGCTTTTTGTTACTTCATTTTAGTCGATATCCGTGGAATAACCTCGGGAATATTTATATATCTTGGCTTGTAATCTTATGAAGTATCTTTCAACAAAACGTTTGGCTTCGATAACGTACCGTTATAATGTTTTTTTTTTTTAATTTTCTTTCAAAAAGTCAAACATTTTACGGTTTAAAGTGTTTCATCGGAATAGCACATTCTTTAATAACTTGGGTAAAAATGCAAATTTCGAATGTTTCTGTTACGATTCTTTAAAATTGGAACAAATAAAAGCTATTTTAAGTTTAAAACGCTAAAATTGGTCGAACTATGACTTTAATACCGGGAAAATAAGACCTAATGAAAGCTGTGGACATTAATTGTCTATAATACGTTAAAAATTTGGCATAAGTTGACAGTTTTTTCTTAGTCTTATAAAAAACTAAAGAAAAACTAAGGAATGAAGAGAGATGACTCAAAATAAACTTCGGTTAAAAATCCTCAAAATACCGAAAATTGCGACGTAACCTTATATGGGGGCTATACCAAAACATGGACCTATGTCCATAATTTGTTGAATATAAGTTTTGTGGTCACTAGGAACTCTAAATGTCAAATTATAGCTAATTCCACAAATTCGCAAAAATGGCCACTAGTACCAAATTGAAGCCTAGCTCCTGTAGATTTCAAAACTGTTTAGACTTTTTGCGGAAATTTGCGGTTTTGGCAGTTATGACTAAAATTTTATATCCCCTTTTTAGTAGCGGAATTTATATTTTTTGAATTTTTAAAATTATTTTTATTACCCTTTCTTACATTTATGGTCAATATAATGTTTTTGTGCTACTAGTGATTTATTTTTTCATGGTAACTTGGAGCCGCACTGAAAACTCGCTATTGCAAAATAAAAGGCTTTGGGGATATACACTTTAATAACTATATTTTCCTGTTTGGGACACCCTAATGTTGCAACACGTCAAAACGTGGAAATTTTCCCCGCACTGAGAACCAAAAATACGTTATTACAGGTAATTCTGCAGAAAAAAAGGTGAATAAATCTTATAAAGTACAGAAAAATATATTGTAACCCTATGGAGGCTGTGGCCAAAGTGGACCAATGTCACTTTTATTTATAAAATTATGTCCTAAACTCTGAGTTCACTATTAAATCCTAAATCTAATTAAGAATTTGTTAAATATCTATAAAATACATTAAATCAAGATAGAAATCATATATAGAAGTTTCTCGCGGGGAGGTTTGCTATGAAATAACAACTCCTAGTACCGGATTACAGCGAATTCGGTTAAACAATATGTTGGCAACAGTAAAATACTTCAATTCAGAATGATTCATTACATGGGAACCACGCGAAATTTTGGACCTAGGACTCCAATATTTTTGTTAGAGTGTTTTTAGCCCGCGAGGACCAATTGATAAAAATTTCAGTTCGATATATCATCTAGAAGTATTTTTGTCGCACCTTCCCATTGTGCTATGGCCACAAGCTTTGTTATATAAGTTTCTTTACACTTAAGAACCTTAAATGTTAAATTATAGCTAATTCGGTCCGAAATGTAGTTAAAAACGTCAGAAACCGGAAATCGAAGGGTACCGTTATATGGGTGCTATACCAAAACATGGACCGATATAACCCATCATCGAACTTGACCTGCCTGCAAGCAAAAGACGCATTTTTCCATTTTGTAGATGCTTGAGTGATTACCACAGACGGACGGAAGGACATGCATAGATCGGCGCAGAATTTTACCCTGATCAAGAATATATATATTGTATAGGGACCAAATGAGTATTTCAATGCGTTACATACCGAAAAACAAACTTAATATACCGTCAATAGTATGCCAAGTGGATCCACCCATTGGCCAAAACTAAAAAAATTAATGTCAAAATTTGGGTACAACATCTGGCATGGACATGGACCTTCTTTGTAACGCATCGAAATAATGGTCGTAGACCCATAGTTATATATACCAAAATGAATGTCTCGACGAGCTGAGTCGATCTGCCTATGTGTGTCCGTCCGTCAGTCCGTCCGTCTGTCCATCTAAACCTTGTAATCACGCTACAGGTCGCAATTTTGATCGGATCGTCACGAAATTTTGGATGTTGATGGGGGTCCCGGAGGGGAAGAAGCCTATTGATTTTGGTGATGGTCGGATAATATTTAGGGGTCGTAATTTGCAAAAAACTTATGTGGATAAAAAGACATCGTTTTTTTTCCAAAGCGAATATCTCAGGTTCTATATGGGGTATACTAAAAGCAAAACCTGACTATGAAAGTAGAAAATATCACCTTTCTAATGATGTAAAGTAGGTTCTCGTAGGTGATCAAACAACGAAGATATCGCAATAGTCGCAAATAAAACCCAAATGTTCATTTTTGCGATTTTAATTAAAATAACGAATATCACAGCTTAGGTTGGGGACTTTCAAAAAGCAAAGCCTGACTATGAAAGTAGAAGATCCCATCTTTACAATTATGCAAACTAGGTCGGCGTATGTTACCAAATAACGGAGATATCGCAATAGTCGGTAATACATTCCATTTTTCTATTTTTTGGAAATCACGCTACAGGTCGCAATTTTGATCGGATCGTCACGAAAATTTGAGGGTTAATGGGGGTCTCACAGATGAAGAAGCCTATTGATTTTGGTGATGGTCGGATAATATTTAGGGGTCGTAATGGGCAAAAAACTTATTTGCATAAAAATACAACGTTTTTTTCCAAAGCGAATGTCTCAGCTTCTATATGGGGTATACCAAAAGCAAATCCTGACAATGAAAGTAGAAAATATCACCTTTCTAATTATGTAAAGTAGGTTCCCGTAGGTGATCAAACAACAAAGATATCACAATAGTAGCAAATAAAACCCAAATGTTCATTTTTGCGATTTTAATTATAATGACGAATATCACAGCTTAGGTTGGGGACTTTCAAAAAGCAAAGCCTGACTATGAAAGTAGTAGATCCCATTTTTGCAATGATGCAAACTAGGTAGGTGACCTACTAACGGAGATATCGCAATAGTCGGTAATACATCCCATTTTTGGAAATCACGCTACAGGTTGCTCGTCACGAAATTTCGAGGGTTGGTGGGGGTCTCACAGGAGAAGAAGCCTATTGATTTTGGTCATGGTCGGATAATATTTAGGGGTCGTAATGAGCAAAAAAATTATTTGGGGAAAAATCCAACATTTTATTTCAAAGCAAATATCTCAGAGTCTATAAGGGGTATACAAAAATCAAAACCTGGCAATGAAAATTTTCCACTTTCACCTTTATAACGATGTAACGTAGGTTGTCGTAGGTGGTCAAACACTGAAGATATCGCATTAGTCGTTAATAGAACCCAACTTTTCATTTTTGCGATTTTAATAATAATGACGGATATCACACCTTTGGTTGGGGACCTTCTAAAAGAAAAGCCTGACTAAGAAAGTAGAAAATCGAATCTTTAAAATTATGCAAAGTAGGTTGGCATATGTGGTAAAATAATAGAGATATCGCAATAGTCGGCAATGCATCCCTTTTTTCCACTTTTTCTGATATCACACTACAGGTCGGAATTTTGATCGGATCATCACGAAATTTTCTCACAGAGATAGAAGCCTATTGATGTTGGTGATGTCGATAGTATTCAAATATGAAATGAAATATTAATTACTTTGGTTCAGTTCGCCTTAAGCCATTTGGTATAAAAGCCATATAGGTGAAAACTTTCGTATCTCTCTAAAAGAAATGTTTTCGAGTGAAAAAATTATGCACAGAGGTAGTGGTGTAGAGTATCACATAGTCGGCCCCATACCCCATACCGACTATAGCCTTTTCTCACTTGTTAAAAATGTATCCGTTTCTGTTTAATTCGAACGCGATCTTCTTAAGAATAGTTTTAAAAGTCGGAACATTTGACTAATATTTTTTGTTGTGAGTACAACCTATATTTTAAGTGCAAGTAAATATATTCAAAATATCGTGAAACTAATACGTTTAGCAAAATTTTATAGTGGATTTTCAAGGAGGAGGTAATAGCTTAATTTTCATTAAAAAAAATAGTATTTTAGTGTTGTGGAATTCTAGTTAGCTGCATATTTTCTTAGTGTGTTTTGTAATGCCAATTCGATCAATTTGACCTAAGGTTTTAGTCATGATACCCACCAGTGCCCACAACGGGAATAACTTTCCTGCCATCTGGTGCCAGACTATAAATGGTGGGTCGCTGACTAAATCTGCCCTAGAATAGGGTTTCTATGGATATATTAGCGTATAACTCAGTTATCTGACCACGTACATTAACATAATTGGCATCAGTGGCAAGATGAAGAAATCTTCTTCCAAATTTGTCTTACGTTGGCGGTACGTGCCTTCCAGGAAGAACGCTATAAGATCTTTATTACAAATTTTACCATTTTTCAGACAAAAATGTTGATTTTTTTACTCCCTCCTAAAACACTTCATTTTAATGAATTTCAGTCATACTATATAGAATATATTAACAGTTCGCGAATTCTAAATGGGTGAAACTCGGATTCATCAATTGTAAAACATTTTTGGTTTTTACAATATGTATATAGGTATGCACTTTTTCTTTATAGACCACTGTACCACAATGTATTACCATTTCCTGGGTATATTTTATCATAAAAAAACTCACCTGAATTTATATAAAAGTACCGGAATTGATTTTTACTACTAGTTCATATCACGGCGGTGTTTTTATCGGCAATTTTTGTTTTTAAAAAGAAAAACACAAAGAGGAACACAAATATTCTGCAATTTATTTTCTCAGAATTCAATCTTCCCACAACAACTGTTCCTTTTTACGGTTTTGAGGAAATTTCAAATGAAAAGAAGAGAAAAAACTGAAATGAAATGCAAAACTTGGTCCAGTATTTGCCAATATAGCTACATATTAATGTGTGGATGGTAAATCAACAACACGTTTCTTGGATCAGTAATAGGGTTATGACTTTTTTACGACCTCATGTCCCTGTATGATATTTTGATGAGTTTTTACCTAAGATTACATACAATTTTAATTATAAAGTGATTTGATAAAAAAGCTTCCGCCAAAAAGTTCTTAAAGTTTTTTTATTTTTCAGAACTTTTGACAATTTTTTAAGTCACTTTATGCAGATATTTGACTAAACAAGGTATAGGGCACACGACATAACCGTTTGTTTTTCACTCATTTTATCATCGCTTTATAACATATATATAATTTTATATTATATATAATTTTATTTCATATATCATAAAAATTAAAAGTGGTTTGTGCGGGACCTTTTTCAATATTTAATTGGAATAACAGTTATTTTAGTCATTGATAGGTAAAAATTCATTCATTCTCACTACAGGAAATCATTTTGGAGAAAAAATTTTAAAAAGTCATAACCCTAATCAGTAAATTGTTGGCGCAATTCGACCACACCACATCATGACAACCACCATCACCACCCAACATGCCCACCACGGCCCAGTCAATTTTCCATAACACTGCACACTGGTCCCAACCTGCGAAAAAAAATCTAAAAATCGATATCAGCAAATCTCTGCGACAATTCAGCAAATTGTCTCAAAACATATCATATTTTAATATTCCAGCACTGTTTTTGTAATTTATAAAGGTATTTAACAAAACAAAACAGAAGAAGTTGGCATTTACGTATGATTTCTTAAAAACTTTAAAAACATCAGTTAGATTGTGACTTCATACAAGGCAAATAACTCAAAATTGAAAGGAAAAAATTATTTTTTTCGAAATGGAAGTTTTTGTACAAGGTTTTCTAATTACTTTTACATAAAAATTTATACACATTTTTCCAAGTCCTAAAAATTGAAGTAGAGTTTTAATAACTTCGCCATCCTTCGCCACTCTCTAAATTTTTTGAAGAATGCTCGAAATAGTGTCAAGTTTACAGGAAATTTGGTTCCAGCTGCATATATTTTTGCATTTCCGTGTGTGACATTAAAAATACTGACGATGCCTCTGGTCGTTTCAGTGAATATGCCGTATTACTGTATTCTCAGATTCTTATTTGTTTTGGTTTTTTCTTTAAAAATTAAGAAATTTTTGTTTTGGAATCTATGTACATATGAGTGTATTTATTACATTTGTATATTTTTGATATATGTATGATGATACATATAATATGAAAAATAAGTAAAAATGTAAAGTTCGGTGGCAACAAACTTAATCATATCCCCTACCATGAAATATTCTGACCTCAAATGGAATAATTTGTTTCCTTTCCTGTCCACGATACCAGTCGGAGACGTTTTTTGATTTGAATTCGAACCGAAAATTTAGATAAAAACCTCAAAATAACTGAAATAGGGAGGTACCGTAATATGAGGGCTATATCGAAACCTGGAGCTAAGACCACAATTTTTGGCGCAGAAGGTGTTAGATCATTGAGAACTCCAAATGGCAAATGACAACCGATTCGGACCGAAAATGTTGATACAATCTTCAAAATACCTGAAATCGGGAGGTACCGTAATATGAGGGCTATACCGAAACCTGGACCTGGACCTATTTTTGGCGCAGAAGGTTTTTGATTATTGAAAACTCCAAATGGCAAATTGCAACCAATTCGGGCCGAAAATGTAGGTACCGCTACATGGGGGTTATAGGAAAAACTGGACCCATATTGATGATTTTTCGGATAAAGTATTTTTTATTTATTTTTAGCATATACTTAAAAAAGTCAGATTGATCCGACGATTATACATATTTTAGTCGAACCTTCCCATACAAGTGATACCACTGTGCACTGCGTCACAAACAAATTGGAAATGTTATTAAATTCTTCATATTTACTTTGTGTCATCATTGATGATGTTGTTTCTGTTGTTATTGCTATGTGTTGCTCGTTTCTTTGTTTATCGTTTTGATTCCCACCAAAAACAGAATTAAATACATTTTTATTGTTTGAAGGAGCGATGTATAAAATAAAATATAACGTTCAAAGCTGCTGTCATAAACCAAGCAAAATAGACAAAGATCCAGCCAGAGCAACTAATACTAAAATAAAGTTTTTGGGCCAAATAACCCAACAACCGACCAACAAGTTGATAACTGTAAATGTCAAAGAGACATTAAAGCATGGAACATAGAGGGATGCTACAAAGCTATACAGAAAGGAAGTCTGGGACAATAGCAAAAAGTTGCCAAAAATGTTGTGGCATATTCATACATAACTGCAGCTTTCTTCTTTGTTTGAGTTTACAATTGCCTGTGTGCAGTATGCCATTGTGGTAGTGTTTATAAATTTCTCGTAACTTTGCAAATTCCTTTCAAATAGTTTTTTGGCCTGAATAGGAAATTTAACACGTGAAATAAGAATTTTCTATGTTTCTTGGCCAAGAAAGCGAATTATTTTTGGCAAAAGGAGGAAATTTGTGAAAATAGTTGTACAGCGTATACATGAACGTACATATGTAGTGGAGGATGAATAAAAAGCGCCAGTATATCCATGTAAACATAAAATACCTACAACAGCAAAGATGTTAAAGTGATGTCTATTGTTTTCTTTAATATTGGAAAGCAAAGAAAAGTCGGAGGAATATTGTGTCATACACATATATGTACATAAGTTATGCAGATTATGTTATAAGAAATTAAGTGACAAAAAATAACTAACAAAAGTGCTAAAATGCTTATGAGATTTCGGTCGAAGGGAAAAACTAAAGAACCAAAGAGACTAAACTCGTTTGGATGTGTAAATCATAAAAACATATGTACATAAAACCAGTAAGGAAAGGATCAAAGTCGGGCCGACTATATGAAACCCTACACCAATTTCATCGAAATCGGACATATATAGCTTATGTGGTACAAGAGATACGTGAAATCGGCCGAAAACATATATGGGAGCTATATCCAAATCTGAACCGATTACGATATAATTTGGCACACTTATTTGTAGACCGAATTCAGTCACACAAGCAAAATTTTATAAAAATTGAACGTATATAGCGTGTTTGGTGCATCAAATACGCCAAATCGAGCGAAAATATATATGAGAGCTATATCCAAATCTGAACTGATTTTCACCAAAAGAAATAGCGTTCTTCCTATTGCTTAAAAAATTGAAGTCCCCAATTTTCAGCTGAATCGGACAAAAAATGCGACCTCTAGGCTGCGAACAAAAATACATGGACAGACAGACGGACGGACGGACGGACATGCATAAATCGACTCAGAAAGTGATTCTATGTATATCCCTCAAAGGAACTATATGTCTATCTCGCTTCCTTTTGCAGGTTACATACAAATGCACAAAGACATAATACCCCTTACCACATAGTGGTGTAGGGTATAATGATGCACTATATTATAGCTGCCGTGACATAAAGGTTGAGTTTGTTTTTTAGGTGGTTAAAACATCTAGTCTCCAGTAGTATTCTTTGAGTCTTTCTTTGGGCATAGATCTATAAAATATAAGGTTAAGCCAGAAATGGGAAGGGAACATAAAAACATGTTGGCTTCAAACCATTTTTTTACATTGATGCCAACACAACTCCAACGTAAAATAATTTTAATGGTCGACATTTTGGGATCCCTCCTAAAACACTTCATTATAAAGAATTTCAGTCATACTATTTGGAATATGTTAACAGTTCGCGAATTCTGAAAGGGTGAAACTCGGATTCGTCGGTTGTAAAACATTTTTGGTTTTTACCATATACACTTTCATACGAGCAAAAAGTGCCACATCGAAATAATGCTTTTAGACTCCAAGTAATATTGGACGAAATCCATTTCAGACAATTTGCAGTTAATTTAGCTATGTCCATCCGTCTGTCTGGCTGGCTGGAGTGCACGATAACTCTCGAACGGATCAATCGATTCGGTCCAAAATTTGGCTTTCGTAATATTTTGTCCAAACTTAGTTTAAGTTCGAAGATGGGCAATACCGATCCACAAATTCCGGTACTTTCCCCCAATATTTAAAACATGTCACTAAAATGGTATGTACGATATCTCTTGAGCGAGGCAACCAATTTGGTCACAGTTTGGATCTCCTGATATTTTGTCCAAATTTAGTTCAACTTCTAAAATGGCCCATATCGGTTTTTCTCCTTCTGGTACCTCTACCACAAAACTTCGAAAATATTCAGAAAATTTGTGCACACGATAACTCTTGATGCGAGTAACCGATTTGGTCCATACTTTGCACATCGTGAAATTTCAACAAGACTTAGATGAGGTTCTAATATGGATTCAATCGGTCCACTTTTTCGGGTACCTCCCACACAATATTTTGGAAAAGTTCATTTTAGGTCCTGCTCTCGAATCGCTTTGATTTTTATTGTAACAACTTGTAATCACTGCCCCTCATACGACGGTACAAGTTACATCAGGGGCAAGTCTTACTTCCTGAGAAAATAGCCTTAAAGATGCAAATAATGTCCAAAAGCGCCGCACAGTGTTGCCGCTTCAATACAAAAGTGTACAAAAATAGTAGGAGTTGACCTAGGTTGATGAATTTTTGCACAAGTACTTATAAGGGCAGAGGAATGAAAAATTTCAACTTTGGTCCATATCGGTTCAGATTTGGATATAGCCCCCATATATATCTTTCCCCGATTTTGCTATAAGTCGGTCAATTTTGATCGAATAGCCTTCAAATTTAATATGTAATATTTTCTTAGGCCCATGAGTAGCTCAACCGATTCTCACAAAAATCGCATCAGATTTGGATATAGTCCCCATATATATCTTTCCCCGATTTTGCTATAACTCGGTCAATTTTAATAGAATAGCCTTCAAATTTTATATGTGATATTTTCTTATGCCATCGAGTAGTTTCACCGATCTTCATAAAAATCGGTACAGATTTGGATATAGCTCCCATATATATCTTTCCTCGATTTTCCTATAAATCCCTCAATTTTTGATGAATAGCCTTCAAATTTAACATGGTATGTTTCCTCAGGCCACTTTTCAGTTTTACCGATTTTGATTTGATTTCCCAAAAATCGGTACAGATTAGGATATAGGCTCTATATATATCTTTCACCGATTGTGCTATAAATCGATCAATTTTTGAAACATAACCTTCAAATTTAACATGGGATGTTTTCTTAAGGCCTTTTTCAGTTCCACCGATTTTGACAAAAATCGGTTTAGATTTGGATATAGCTCTCATATATATTTTCTCTAAACACGCAACGATATTGGTTAAATAAGAAAATATGACGTTATTATCCGTACTTGAGTGACATCGGGCGAAATAGTATATCGAAGCCATGTTCAAACCTGAACCGATATGGACCAAAGTTGATTTTTTTCATTCCTGTGCCCTCATAAGTACTTGTGCAAACATTCATCAACCTACGTCAAAGGTAAAACTGAACAGGGGCCTGAAAAACATCCCATGTTAAATTTGAAGGCTATTCATCAAAAATTGAGCGAATTATAGCAAAATCGTGGGAAGATATATGTGGGGGCTATATCCAAATCTGAACCGATTTTTACGAAAATCGGTGAATCTATTCGATTAAAATTGATTGAGTTATAGCAAAATCGGTGATAGATATATATGGGGGCTATATCCAAATCTGAACCGATTTTTGTGGAAATCGGTGTAGCTATTCAGGAGCCTAAGAAAATGACACGTACTAAATTTGAAGGCTATCCGATCAAAATTGAACAAGTTGTAGCTAAATCGGGAAAATATATATATGGGGGTTATATAAAATCTGAGCCGATATATCTCAGAAGGTTGCAGGGATGGGCAGAAAGTTTTTGCACATTTTTATTTGGAAGAGATGTCCAATTAACGGAAAACAAGAGCCGAGGTGGCAATCAAAAGATCTGCTCCACTAAATAATAAGAATTTGATTTTTTTATCAAATTTAAATTTTGATTTCTTGATAACGGTACATTGCCCACGTGCAGTTGATGTCAACTTTTTGTACTAAAATTTTATATTTATAGCCTACCCATCAGCTCCCCATCCAAAACTTTTAATTCTATCAACAAACTTTTCAGAAAATGTTATTTTAAAAATCCTGGGAATTTTTTTTCATATTTCAAGGGCTATAACTTCATTATGGATGCACATATCGACAAAATTCTTTCAGATTCGTTGTATGGGATGTGTTTACTGTAAGAACAAATCATAAACATATGTAAAAGTTAACATCACAATTTTTGATTTTTGTCCACGAGGCAACACTGTGCGCCGTGCGTAGTTGTTGGAGCTCAAGAAAACTCTCGAACGGATCTGCCGATTCGGTCCAAAAATTGGCCTTCGTAATATTTTGTCCAAACTTAGGCTAAGTTGGAAGATAAGCCATTTCGTCCACTCTTTCAGGTACCTCCCCCACAACAGTTCAAAAGTGTTCGGAAAAATTGTGCGCACGATAACTCTTGAAGGGAGTGACCGATTTGGTCTATCCTAATATACATACATATCTACCAGATTTAGATAAGGTTCGAATATGGACTATATTTGTCCACTTCTTCGGGTACCTCCCACACAAAACTTCGGATAAGTTCACTTTAAGACCTGCTCTCGAATCACTTTGATTTTTGTTGAAGCAACTTGCATTCGCTGAATTCATTACGACGGTAAAAGTGTTTCAGGCACAAGCCTGAAACAGCCCGAAAGGTGTAAAAAAAACCCCTATGGCACCATATGTTGTGGCTGGAGAGCACGATAACTCTCGAACTAATCAACCGATTTGGTCCAAAATTTGGCTTTCGTCATATTTTGTTCAAACTTACTTTCAGTTGGAAGATGGGCAATACCGGTCCACAACTTCCGGTATTTCCCCCCAATATTTAAAACATGTCGCTAAAATGGTATGCACGATATCTCTTGAACGGGGTAACTAATTTAATGGAAAGTTTGGATCTCCTAATATTTTGCCTAAATTTAGTTCAACTTCTAAAATGACCCATAAAGGCCCTCCCCTTAGTGTACCTCCCCCACAAAAGTTCAACATTTGTGTCTAATTGCAGATTAGGGTCTGTTCGAAATGTATACCGATGCTGTTCGTTGTGGTCCTATTTACATCGATATTATGTTTTCCGTGGACAAAGCCTGGCATCATTGTCCAAAAGTTATACGATGAACCACTGAAATGACTAGTGGACGCGATATCTATCGAAAATTTATGACTCCCAAAATAAGATCCACTTTCATAATTGACATCGGTCAACTCCTTCAAGTACCAACTCCTCAACGCTTTTGTATTTTAATCCTAATTTACTTTTTTGTCGGCTAGTTTAAAAGTCCAAAAAGGGCCACACAATTCTGAAAAGATTTAAATATATAAATAGATGAGAGTTTCAATTTAATTAGGGTGTATCTCTGTCGGCAAAGCCGACTGATACTTTTTTACTTGTTTATTCTGACCTACCTATAAATACTAAGTATTTGCTAATCCACAAAAATCAAGAAGGTTTAGTATACAGTTTATAAACTCCGTAACATATTATGTTACTTTTTTACATTTTTATTATACCCTACACCACTATGTGGAAAGGGTATTATAAGTTTGTTTTGGTAAAAATTCATGTAACACCGCGAAATATTCGTCTGAGACCCCCAATGTGGTATACCAATCTTCATATCTCGGCGAGATAAAGCGATTTTGAGATGTGCGTCCGGCCGTAATTATGGACCGATCGTCACGAAATTTGGTATGGAGGCCGGTTTCACATCAGAATAGAATCGCTATTTTAATTGGTGATGATCGTGAAATAATTAGCGGGTGAAATTGACCAAAAACTAAGTTTTTACCCGATTTTGTAGCTGCTCTGTAGGTAGCAATAAAAGTCCGATCGCCTCCAAATTTTAAATAAGGTAAGAGTATATGACAACGAAGAAGCTTGCAATTTGAGATGGCAATCAGATAATAATAATGGACCACAACTTTTGTGTGAAAATTGTGAAAAATTTTAATATACAGCTTATATCTTTTTTCCTAGAGGAGACATTCGGGAAAGTAAGCTATACTTGGAAGAGGAACGCTTGACCTTTCTACTGGTTTCGGGGCTACTGCCTAATATCAAATGGCTTTTCTATAGTGAACCACATTTTCTTCCCATGCTATAAATTGTCTCTATCATGACAAAGAAATTCCCAAATTGTGCATTATTGCAAATTACGTGGAGCCCAAGCGTATTAATTGCCCAACTGGATTTTTTATACATAATTTTTTATACATAAAATAACTAAAAAATCTGCCATTACTTTGTTTATTCTTTCGTCAAAAATACCGGTATATAACTTTTCATGTCTTCAGCGCCACCTTTTTTCAATATTTACTCGGTGTCGCTACGTTAAAAGTTTTTTTATTTTAATTTTGGTGAATGTGAAGGCACCCATAAACATAAAAAATTTACCGCCAAGTCCGAACGGCTTGCACTAAGACACCACTTGTAGAGAAGTTTTTCATGGCTGAAATACTCAGGAAATGTCGTCAACATTACTAAGGGGCATTTTGCCACCGTTGACAGATTCCCCGGCCAGGTAACTTCAAATTTTCAACGGTGGGAAGATACCCCTCAGTAATGTTGTCGACATTTTCTGAATATTTCAGTCATGTAGAACTTCTCTACAAGTGGTGGCTTAGGGCACGTCGTTCGAACTCGGCGATAAACTGTAGGTCCCCATATCGGGGTGCACTCATTGATATGAGAGAAGTCTCCTTTGTACCTTACGGGATGTTTGTGGAACAATTATTATTTTTTTTTTTTTTTTGAAATTTTGCCTGTTAGGGCGAAGATCATTTTTAATGATTTTTTATTAATTTTCTCGTTTAGAGTTAAGCTTGATGATCGGAAAATATTTGCAAGTGAAAAAGGAAAGCCAAGGACTCGAACCCACATAGTCACCAAATTACGTTACCTGGTTTCATTGGTGGTAAAGCAAATCTTCGGACGTATCGGCTATGTAATGGCTTCTCTGTCCTAGAACTTATCGTTTTTTTTTTTTTCAAATGCAAATGTGTTTTATACATTTACGCGGATACTGGGCCATATAAATGTATTTTCTTCACGACAAACGCTTTTTTTGTGCTGCTTTTGAAGTTATGAGTTTTAGCTCTGAACGCTAACACGCCGTGACAACATTTTTTGATATGTTTTCAAGGACGTGGGTTCAAATCCCAGCCGGGCTCAGCCTGTTTTTTATTTTTTGAAATTTTGCCTGTTAGGGCGAAGATCATTTTTATTGATTTTTTATTAATTTTCTCGTTTAGAGTTAAGCTTGATGATCGGAAATTATTTGCAAGTGAAAAAGGAAAGCCAAGGACTCGAACCCACATAGTCACCAAATTACGTTACCTGGTTTCATTGGTGGTAAAGCAAATCTTCGGACTTATCGACTATGTAATGGCTTCTCTGTCCTAGAACTTATCGTTTTTTCAAATGCAAATGTGTTTTATACATTTACGCGGATACTTGACCACACAAATGTATTTTCTTCACGACAAACGCCTTTTTTGCGCTGCCTTTGAAGTTATGAGTTTTGGCTTTGAACGCTAACACGCTGTGACGGCGTGACATTTGCATTTGAAAAAACGATAAGTTCTAGGACAGAGAAGCCATTACATAGTCGATACGTCCGAAGATTTGCTTTACCACCAATGAAACCAGGTAACGTAATTTGGTGATGGTGGTGTGGGTTCGAGTCCTCGGCTTTCCTTTTTCACTTGCAAATAGTTTCCGATCATCAAGCTTAACTCTAAACGAGAAAATTAATAAAAAATTATTATATTATTATTTAAGCTTGATGTGATAAGATGGCAGAATCCACAAAGTTATATTTTACAATAAGTTTATTTGTTCCTTAAAGGAATTTTGATTTGCCGAAAGCTAATTTCCAGGGGTAGTGGTGTAGGGTATCACATGGTTGGCCGCGTCCGACTATAACCTTTGCGTACTTGTTTTTATACCCTCAGCCTTTAGGCTAAAGATGGTATTTATACTTTGATACGACCAAAAATGTGCCTCATCGAAATAATGGTTTTAGACCCCAAGTATGTTTGTACGATATCCGTTTTAGACAATTTTGATTCGATCTAGCAATGTCCGTCCGTCTGTCTGTCTGGCTGGCTGGTGCGCACGATAACTCTCGAACGGATCAATCGATTCGGTTCAAATGTTGGGTATCGAAATATTTTGTCCAGATTTGATTTAAGTTCGAAGATCTAGCAATGTCCGTCCGTCTGTCTGTCTGTCTGTCCATCTGTCTGGCTGGCTGGTGCGCACGATAACTCTCGAACGGATCAATCGATTCGGTTCAAATGTTGGGTATCGAAATATTTTGTCCAGATTTGATTTAAGTTCGAAGATGGGCCATATCGGTCCCCTCCTTCGTGTACCTCCCCCACAAAAGTTCAAAAATGTTCGGAAAATTTGTTCATACGGTAACTCTTAAAGGGAGTGGCCGAATTGGTCCATACTTTACACATCCTAATATATCTACTAGATATAGATAAGGTTCAAATATGGACTATATTTGTCCAATCCATCCGGTACCTCCCACACAAAATTTCGGATAAGTTCACTTTAAGACCTGCTATCGAATCACTTTGATTTCTGTAGAAGCAACTTGCATTCGCTGCCTCAATTACGATGGTAAACGTTTTTTCAGGGGCAAGTCCATACTTCTTGAGCAAACAGCTCGAAGGGTGTAAAAACCCCCTATGGCACCATATGTAGTGGCTGGAGATCCACTTCCATAATGGTCAATGTCGATCCATTCCTTTTAGTATCTCCTCCGCAAAACTTTTGATCTTTAATCCTAATCAACATTTTTGTCGGTTCAAACGCCCAAAATTTTTAAATCCCCCTAAATACATAAGTTTTTTGGGAAAAAATTGTTTCAATATACACAGGCTGAGGGTATATCTCTGTCGGCAAAGCCGACTGATACTTTTCTACTTGTTATTTGTACTTTTTAATAGAATATGATTTTTTCAATATATTATTTAAATTTGTTTCCATATATTACAAGTGCAACTAACTTTACACTGAACAAAAAATATTGAAATTGCAATATTTTTATTTATTTAATTTTTAAATGTATGTATATTACTTGGAATTTATAATAATTATTCGCTTTACTATTATGACTAGCCATAATACATATAATTTATTATATTTAGTTTCCTTGTGATTTGATTTTATTTTCTTTGTAATGTACCATCCATGTTTTGGTAATCATAGCTGCTTGCTTGTTATTCGTTTTTAAATTCATTTTTTCTGCACAATTTCCTTTCTCCAAAAATTGAACTGTAAATAAAAGAAAACAAAATTGTTATTATAATTCTTTGTAAAAATAATTTTGGGTTTATTTTTTTGTTTCACTTTCTTTACTAGTCACATTAAATTTAACTTTTTGGCTAAAAATGTGAAGAAGTGGATAGAAAAAAAGACTGAATGACTGACTGCTAATCTTAAGTGCTGAGCTGTGTTAAAAATGCCACGAAATGCGGATTATCTTAACAATATAGTCGTAAAATGTGGTTGTTTGTTGAGTTGGTGGTTGGCTGTGATTTTTCGCAAGAATTTTAACAATGGTTGCAGAAAAGAGATCTCTTTGATGTTAGCCACAACTATTTCTTTGAAACTAAGAAAACCCATGGAATTTTGTTATTGTTGCATTGGTAGTGCAGCAATCTGTGCGCTTGTTGCAAGTATTAAAACATTTTTTTTATCCTATGTCACATTGTAGTACAGGATATTATACTTATAATTAATGGACTGATATTGTTATACTTAAAGGAGATTTATTAAAAAGTGTAAAAACGTGTTTATATTCATCTTGTACACCATTTTCTACCCTTATCTCCCAGGACAATTTGAGGCGGTTAATCGTCGCCGGAATTTTCTACATTACAAAAGTTCTACAAAACTGGAAATAAAATTAAATATTAACACAGAGATACCTATGGTACATACCGTGAATATACTTACAAACTCAATCATATACTTAAAAAACAGAAAGGAATAAGCAAAAACATGTATGGACTTGCACACAACAAAAATTGTACCGTCGCACTATGGTTTCAATCAGGAATTTTTGGCCAAAACTATTTTTTGGCCCATGTCTGCAATTTGTGAAGGAAAAGTTTTAACCACTTCATAAATACCAAATGACACCAAATTTCGCCCGAAAATGTAGATAAAAACTTAAAAATTCCTGAAATAAAACGGTACCGGTATAATTTTTTTTGGATTAGATTTTTTTTACCCTAAATCCAAATGACAACTAATTTAGTCTCAAAGTGTAGCTGAAACTGTCTTAATACATGAAATGGGACGGTACCGTTACATGGGGACTATATCAAAAACGTGAACCGATTTAACCTATTTTCGAGCTTAACCTAATTACACACAAATTAAGCATATTGGCTGAAAGACGACACTTTCGGACATCTTTCTGCGAATACCAAACCTTGTTTAATCTTGTTCCGTGACAGTACTACTCCACTGAAGTTGGAATGTCACTTAAATTTAGTATCTTAAGAAAAATAAAATAGCCCACAATGTAACGAGGTTTGCTACTGTCTTTTTAAAACGTTTCTTAGATGCAACAATCCTACCTACCTAACAAAAATCAAAACAATATATGTTATAGTTTCCGAGAAATAGCTATTTCTTTCTCCAGAAATTTGCAAAAATTAAAATACGTAATTCTAAAATGTGACAAATTGCAGTTTTTAGAAGCATGCCACGCCCACACCTTCCAATAGACTCCACCAAAAACTGACAATATAGGCCCAGGTTTAGGTATAGCCCCCATATAACGGTACCTCCCGATTTTCGGTATTTTGAGGGCGTTAGCTACAATTTTTAACAGAACAAGTTGTTATTTGACGTTTAGGGTTCGTTGTTGTCACAACACTACACCACTAAAAACTGTCAACATAGGTCCATTTTAGGTATAGCCCCCATATAAAGGTACCTTCAGATTTTCGGTATTTAGTGGATTTTACCTATATTTTTGACCGAACTACCTTTAATTTGACGAACTATCTGTAATTTGGCATTTAAAGTTCTCGGTGGCCACGAAACTTCTCCACCAAAAATCGTTAATGTAGGTCCATGTTTTGGTACAGCCCCCATATAACGGTACCTCCCGAGTTTCAGTATTTTGAGAATTTTAACTAAAATTTTTAACCGAACTAGGTGTAATTTGACATTTGAGATTGTCTGTGGTTATGAAACTTAGCGCCAAAAATGTGGTCTGTGGTAACGAAACTTCTTCACTAAAAATAGTCAACATATGTATGTAGGTCCATGTTTTAGTATATCTCCCATATAAGCGTACCTCCCGATTTTCGGTATTTTGAAGGTCTTATCTCACGGTGCTCTTGAAACAATTTTAAATGGAAGGTGCTTGCACCTTGGAAGTTTTTGCGGATTCTGAAAGTACAATGCTCATAGATGAGAAAAATCAAAAAACAAAAAAAATCGCCGGAGCGCTTTTTAAATAAAACGCGATTTAAGCTGGCATTTTTAGGGGTTGTTTAGGTTTTCACAATTTTGCATAGAAACCGCAAGACCTATCACAATGGGACTAAAGAAAATGTTGTAGCCATGAAAATTCTCTACAAAATTGACAGTTATGGTATTCTCGTCGGTTTTACCGTTTTTGGAGGGTATATTAAGTTTGTCATAACGTTTGTAACACATCGAACTAATCATTTGCGACCCTATAAAGTATATTTATTCTTGATCAGGATAAAATTCTAAGACGATCTAGCCATGTCCGTCTCTCCGTCCGTCTGTTGTAATCACTCTAGCGTCCGCAATAATTGAGATAGAGTGCTGAAATTTTGCATCCGTGGGTCTTTTTTCCATAGGCAGGCCAAGTTCGAAGATGGGCTATATCGGTCCACTCTTTGGTATAGCCCCCCATATAACGGTACCTCCGGATTTGAGATATTTTGACGTTCTTCGCCACATTTGCAGACCGAATTAGCTATAATTTGGCACTTAGGGTTCCTACTGATCAACAAACTTATATCATAAAGGATACGGGGTCCATGTTTTGGTATAGTCCCCATATAACGGTACCTCCCGATTTTCGGTATTTTGAGAATTTTAGCCACAATTTTTAACCGAACTATCTGCCGTTTGACATTTGAGGTTCTCAGTGGTCATGTAAAATTTCCACTAAAAATCGTCAACATAGGTCCATGTTTTGGTATAGCCCCCATATAACGATACCTCCCGATTTTCGGTATTTTGAGCATTTTAGCCACATTTTGTAACCAAACTATCTGCAATTTGACATTTGAGGTTCTCAGTGGTCATGAAACATCGGTATTTTGAGAATTTTAGCCACAATTTGTAACCGAACTATCTGCAATTTGATATTTGAGGTTCTCAATGGTCATGAAACATCTTCACTAAACATCGTCAACATAGGTCCATGTTTTGGTATGGCCCCCTTATAACCGTACCTCCCGATTTTCGGTATTTTGAGCATTTTAGTTACAATTTTTAACCGAACTATTTGCAATTTGACATTTGAGGTTCTCAGTGGTCATGAAACATCTCCACCAAACATCGTCAACATAGGTCCATGTTTTGGTATAGCCCCCATATAACGGTACCTCCCGGTTTTCGGTATTTTGAGAATTTTAGCCACAGTTTGTAACCGAACTATCTGCAATTTGATATTTGAGGTTCTCAATGGTCATGAAACATCTCCACGAAACATCGTCAACATAGGTCCATGTTTTGGTATAGCCCCCATATAACGGTACCCCCCCCCCCCCCCCCCCATTTTGGGTATTTTGAGAATTTTAGCTACAGTTTTTAACCGAAATAGCTGTAATTTGACATTTGAAGTTCTCAGTGGTCATAAAACATCTCCAACGAAACATCGTCAACATAGGTCCATGTTTTGGTATAGACCCCATATAACGGTATCTCCCGATTTTCGGTATTTTGAGAATTTTAGCTGCAATTTTTAACCGAACCAGCAGTAATGATCGGTATTTTGAGAATTTTAGCTACAATTTTGTCTGTTCAAAAATAATCGTCAATATAGGTCTGTCATTTTGGTATATCCCCCATATAACTGTACCTCCCATTTTTCGGGAATTTTCAATGGTCACGAAATTTCTTCACTAAAATTCATCAACACGGGTCCATTTTTGAGGGTCTACATTGTTTTGATGAAACTACCCTCAATTTGACACTTGAAGTTCCTTGCAGCTATAAAACTTTTCCGCCAAAAAATTTAAAGATAGGTTGACTCTTTGATATAGCCCCGTAGTTGGTACCTTTCATCTAGCTGAACACATTTTTTAGATTAGATTAGATAACACTGTGCAACAAAATGGAGGTGAAAGTCTGGGGCACGGAAAATTCCTCTTGGGGAATAAAGGCCTTGTTGAGAATATTATGAACCCCGAAGGACAGATCCGCCGTGAGTCGAACTTCCGCGTTATGGCTTGATGAAATTTTTGTTAGAGACCCTGTGGGCCATCAGGAATTAGCGTTATATATTTGTTCACTGTTGCTAAAGTGCTCTAAAAAAACAACAAATAAAGATATAATGCTAATTCATGATGGCTTACAGGGTCTCTTGCAAAAACTTCATCACGCCATAACGCGGAAGTTCGACTCACGGCGCATGTGTCCTTCGGGGTTTTTAATGTACACACACCAAGGGCTTTCATCTCCAAAAGGAATTATCTCTGCCCCAACATTTGTGTTCACAGTGTAATTTAAGCAATAGTGGGAGGCAGTAGGAGTCTATCCATTGTCGAAAAGTTGTTCCACCTAAAATTGTGAAAAAAGGACCCTAATTATTCCATTTTAATTAAGACTATTTTATGGTGGAGGGTATAAAAAGTTCGGCCCGGCCGAACTTAACGACTTTTTTACTTGTTTTTACTTGTTTAGATTCCTTAGTTTCAATATGATTACCATCGAATCCCATATAGAAATATCCAATCAGTGACGACTTAAAATTGGGGCTTTGGCCAGGAAAATCGATTTCTGAACCATTGTGCGACGCACCTTTCCAAAGTGTCAGCATGCTGTCTCAATTTTTCTGGATGCTAGAGTGATTATCACAGATGAACGTACGGACATGTATAGATCGACTCTGATTTCAAAGCGATACAAAAAGAAAAACCCTCCATACTATGTTGGAGAGTATAAAAAATTAAACAGGGAATTAATACCAGTGTTCACAATGTTGATGGTTATGCACCGCCTATTAACAGAAAATATTGTAAAATGTTGGCAAATGCAATTTTTATCTTCTTTGTTTTGTTATTACTTAATTTTCCTTTAAGCACAAACATAGTGCACTGTATCACATTTGTATACGCACACATACACAAACATTGGGACTTAAAAGCCCAAACAAAGTCCAATTTGAGGAAATGTTGGTGTATTTTCTTTTAATTTGTTCATTTACGGCAATAATCCAAAAACCAACAATTGCATTAGAGTGCCCAAACTGTTTGTGTATTTTGGCTCTTTAAATACAAACTTTTTTTGGCTTAAATCCATGTTGGCTATCTTACGTTGTGGTATTAAAGCCTCAATACCAAAACACCGCTTTGCACGTCTGAACCGCACGAATAGCATAAACAAACTGATTTTTGAAATTTCCCAACATGAAAACCAACAACGTGAAAAACAATATTTTCCTACTTGACGAACACGACACACATACCTGAGAGGCCAACTGAGTGGGTGTTTAGCATACACACAGCTCCCTACTTAATAACGATGAAGCTACATATGTATGTTGAAAATAAGCAATGTTACCCATGAGAAGACATTTTCCAAAAATGTTTGCTCTGAACATTTTCCATCGGTTTGTGGAATGTAGGAAGAGAGTGAAAAGTGGTGACTCTCACTTAGCCATGTTGGATTGTATTTTGTATGTGAATGGTTGGCATCGCACGTGCCATGCCGTATATCAACAGGTTATAGGTTGTGTTTTGTTTGAAGTAAAGGGTTAATTGACCGGCAAACTAAATAATGACTTTTATGTTTTGTAGGTTTTCGGTGAAACATCCCTATAGTAAGTCACAAGAGCAAAGTAAAAAACGATGGTCATACTTTGTAAATTAAACGCAAAAAAAAAAATAATTGCATCAGTGCATGTTGTGTCAGTGGTATTCTGGGAAAGAAGCCTATGTCGACTTATACTATTTTCGGGTTATTGATAGTAATTAACCATATCAAGAAACAAACTATAGCCATTTTTAGACGAGACAATTAATTTCCTTTCGTTGTTGAAAATACAAAGTTTTTCCTCCTCGTCGAGGTTTTTTCCTTGGAAAATTCCTTTATAATGATAATTTCCCATGTGGAAGTTTTCTACTCATTGAAAGTCCAAAATACCGAGTTAAAGCCCCTTAAAAAGAGCTCTCATGGGGGCGACATCCTTGTTCTTTCCAAAACATGGACCATTACTTACAATTTTCCGAACTGAGCTGTTGTATCCTCTAACAACATGCAATACCAAATTACAGCGATCTTGGTTCGTAAATTTGACCAAAAAGAAGTAAGAATGGCGTTAAGTGTGGCTATACCCTCAACCACTAGTTGTATTGCAATAAATTGGAACAATTCAATGGAACAACAGTTTCTTTTCGTTTATGAAGAAGACTAAATACCACATTTCAGCAATTTCGGTAAAACAATGTGGCTAACCTTCGAAATACTGACATTCGGGAGGTACCGTTCTATGGAGGATAAATCTCAACGTCGATCTAAACCAAATTTCCGATATTTCGGTAAGATAATGTGCCTAAAACCTTTAAAATAACGAAAATCAAGAGGTACGCTTTTTATGATGGATATAAAAAGACGTGGACCTATACTCATAATTCTATTCTGGAATATTTTATAACCCCATGTCAGACTAAATGAAAAATTTTGGCCATTTCGGTGGGATATTGACGTCACAACCTTTAGAATTACGAAAATCGGGAGGTACCGTTCTATGGAGGCTATATCGAAACGTGTACCTATACCGACGAATTTCAATGGCAAAGTTTTTTGCCTCCGACGTAGACTAAATACCAAATTTCAGCCCTTTCGGTGGGTTGTTGGGTCAACAAACTTAAAAAATACAGAAAATCGTGAGGTACCTTTCTATGGGGCTACATGAAGCCGTGGACCCGTACAGACAAATTTCTGGGGGAAAGTTGTATACCCCAACAAACACTAAATACAAACATTCAGCCATTTCGGTGGGTTATTGTGGCCATAACTTTCAAAATACTGAACATCGGGAGGTACAATTCTATGGGGACTTTATGATGGCGTGGACCTATACCGACAAATTTAGAAGAAAAATTTAAATAACCCCAACAAAGACTAAAAACCAAATTTCAGCCATTTCGATGGGTGATTGTGGCCACAACCTACAAAATACCGAAAACTGGGAGGTACCGTTCTATTGGGGCTATATTAAGGCGTAGATCTATACATAGGAATTTCTGGAAGAAAGTTTTATACCCCCAACGAGGACTATATACGAAATTTCAGCCATTTCAGTGGAATATTGAGGCACAACTTTTAAAATACCGCAAATCAGGAGGTACCATTCTATGGGGGCTATATGAAGGCGTGGGCCTATACCGACCAAAGTATAGGGAAAAGTTTTATACCCCCAACGAAGACTAAATACCAAATGTCAGTCATGTCAGTAGAATATTGAAGCCACAACCTTCAAAATACCGCAAATCAAGAGGTACCGTTCTATGGGGGCTATATGAAGGCGTGGACCTGTAATGAGAAATTTCTGGAGGAAATAACAAATATCAGCCATTTCGCTGGGTTATTTTGGCCACAACATTAAAAATACCAAAAATCGGGAGGTACTGTTATATGGGGGCTATATGAAGGCGTGGACCTGTACCGGCAAACTTTTGGCGAAAAGTTTTATACCCACAACGAAGACTTAAAACCAAATTTCAGCCATTTCTGTGGAATATTGAGGCCATAACATTCAAAATACCGCAAATAAAGAGGTATCGTTCTATGGGGGCTATATGAAGGCGTGGGCCTATACCTACAAAACTACGGGAAAAAGTTTTATACCCCCAACGAAGACTAAGTATGTACCAAATTTCAGCCATTTCGGTGTATTAATGAAGCTGAAACCTTTAAAGTACCGAATATCGGGTGGTACCGTTCTACGGGACTATATCAAAACGTGGACCGATATAGCCCATTTGCAAGACAAAACATCCTAGCAGTAATAGAAACTTCTGTACCAAATTACAAAGTTCTATCTTAAAAATTGCGAGCTGTATCTTGATTTCAACAGACGGACGGACAGACGAAGAGGGTCATATAGACTTAGAATTTTAATATATACTTTATGGAATATATTACAAGAATATAAGTTAATTGTATGGGGATTTACTTTGCTCCCTTCCTTTGTCGGCGCTACGCGCCTTTTTGTTTAATTAAAAATCGTGTTGATTGTTTTGCGGTGCTATGCACCTCTTTATTTGGTTGTCAATTTGGAAGTGAATTTAATTGTGTCTTATAACTATAATTGAGGAGTGCTGTGGCGATCACGCCACTTGCATAAACTGCTACGTTGGCTAAATGTCGTTCCCACCGTTGAGTGGAATATGATCCTCTTGTTGAAGGTTGATTGAGTTCGCTGGACTGATGTTGTGGTGTCAGCGGAAAGTTGGGAGTTGTTTTGGTATGACACAGTGGTGTGGTTGGATTAAGGTGTTAACTCCTCCCTGCTGAAAAATGAAACGTCCCGTTTGATTAGTAAAATGGAATATTGTAAAGACTCTTGCGGCACGGAATCCCCTGCACTGTAACAGGAGTAGGTAGTGACATCAAATTCCTGTTAGGCCCGTCATTTATTCCTGCTGTTTCAGTATTGAATTCATTCCGGACTACAGTCTTGTCCGTGTTCCTGTTTCTTCTAATAGCCATCACCAATGCAACGCATATCATTATAGTCACGAGGCCAGCGTTGGTAAGTATGCTGGTTTCGAATTTAAAATTCAATCGCTCGATTCTTTGGTCGTTTCTTACATGCAATGATTTTAAAAATTCCAAAGATAAAATTTCTTCAATATCACTCCTCGTTGACACATGTTGAAGTAATACTGGTAAAGGTTTGGATTATGCTACTTCTTTAGATTCGAATACAGAGTTATTGATCTTAACAGAAACATTATGGAATCTTATCAAATAACTACCGTTTAGTTTTTTTTTCAGATTCATTTACTAAAATATTTCCAGTGAAATCGTTTAACAATATTAGTCCAGATTCGACTTCTTCTACTTGCTTAATATGTTCAGCATTCGTAATAGAGCAGTTATGAGGGATATTTCTTATTAATTTTGGGATACAATTATTATTTGTCAAATTGGTTAATTCGCTGGATAGGCACAGTGTGACCCCATCAATTATGTTACAATTATTTCTAATTCCAAAATTACTTTTTTCACATACAAGTATTTGCTTAAAATCTAGATTTATAATGGTATTGTTTCTCTTAATAGGTTTTAAAATTAATTTTTTTACAAACATTATTCAAAGTTTTTGGTATTATAATTTGGTAACTAATAAATTTATCATTACATGCTATTTTGATATTAGCAAATTTCAATGCTTCTTCCAAATTCATAAAAGGGATGTTATCACCGTAGATTATTTTATCTACTTCAAGCATGATGAAGACAATGATGAAGACATCAGATAACATAAATGTGTTTACAATGTTTGATTTTGACAATTGTATTGCAATATTTATATTCTTAATTTTCTCTTTAATTACATCAATTTTATATTTTTCGTTCAGGATTAGGGTGTTTTGCACATTTTCATTACTTTTGAGAGATTTCAAGATTTTATTATTTGTGATAGTGACATTGTTAACCTGTTCGATAAGTCTTTCGTTAATGTTTCCTCTATTTTTTCATTTTCTTTCGATAACCTACTATTTCATCTTATTCATAAAATATTATTTCTTTTATTGATAAATGTTGTTGTTTCCACGGTGCTATGCACCTTTTATTACAGACATTATTACAATATTAAAATATTATTGTTCGATTACAAAGAATTGATTTCTTTTTCTTTTAGTTAACTTATTATTTCTTCTGATTGATAGAATATTATTTTTTATTGATAAAATTACAATGATTTCTGTTTTTATAATTTATTATATTTTGGTTTGTTCGATCTTAACTTAGTTTATTACATTTCCATCTTCTGTAGATTGTTTCATTTTAAAGCATTGTTTATTAATGACTCATCTTTTGTTTCGATGGCGCTACTCAGCTTTTTAATTATATTCGATATTACAAAATTTAGTAATTTTCTTGTATGCAAATTTAATTTATTTTATTGTTTCGTTTGTTATTATTATCTTTAATTAATATATTTGTTTTACCTTTAACTGTGGAGGTGGGGGTAAATTTTACCCCTTCGATCATATTTTGTTAATTACTTTCAAATGATTTGAGCGATCGGTCTAATTTTCTCTGTATCTTCATATTTCCTTAACATAAGTAGGCAGTAATGTTTTGGTTGTCGTATAACTAGCAAGTGAGGAGATATGCTTACGGTGGTGTAAAAATTACCCCACGTCCAAGTTCTTGTCACTGTGGCACAGAAAGTATTTTACCACCACCTCCAAACTAACGTAAGTATCCTATGTAAAAAAATGACCCCACGTCCAATACGACGTATGCATTTCATGGAAAAGTTTTGACCACACGTCAAACTCGGCATATGAATTATATATTCTGCATTTTCAATTAATCCATTTTCACAGCAAATCAGTGTTCCTATAATAAGGCAATTGCTAGAAGAGGACGATAAGTTCAGCAACGTTGACGGTGATGGTCGATTCCGAATTCAACATAACCAAAGGCTACTTACGTTAAATTATTACTAGGATCTTGGGCAAGGACTCAATAGCCCCATCCAAAATATATCCCAGACACTCGAAAATATGTTATATATGCTTAGTAGGCATAACAAAAAAACTACACATACCTGTTTCCAATCCAATAAAGGAATGTAAATGGGTTGCATCATACCCATATGTATGTGTACAGTGTACGATCACTATGAATGATAATTCAACTATTTGGTACCCTGCAGATTTTTAAAAAACGTGTATTTTTGAATGATCTCTGTATTTTTATTAAATATGTAGGCAAGAGTGTCAAAAAATGTAATTTCACGTTTGTAAGCATTGTTATATTATTTATCTCTTCTAAAAATAAAATATGTCTTTTTTGTTGGATTAAAAAAAGGTTTGTGAAATGTAGAGCCTAATTTTCTATATAAACAAAGAGTGTGGTTTGATTTGATATTATTTTATTATTTCCGGACACAATATCATGCAAAAAATGCAAAATATTATAAAAAATAGAAAATATATAAAGAAATATTTATGAATATGTATAGGGGTAAAATTTACCACCACGTCAAAAAGTACGTCCTACATTTTCACCTCCAAAGTTAAAGGTTTATCATTGTTTTGAAAAGTGACGTTGGACAATTACTGTTTTCTATGTGACTTTTATAAACTGAGCTCAAGGGTGTCTTGGGTTGTGAATCTAGGTGTTGTTTAAGATTTTTAATATTCCTCTGTCTATTTATCAAAGCTATCAGTAGACCTCGGATTCTATCTTTGCATATTTCAATAGAAATATTTCGTATTAAGAATTTTAATATTCCGATTTTCAAAAACCTTTTGAAATTGTTCATTCATAGTTCTAAGGTCCCAAAGCTGTTTATTCCTTTTGGTCAGGAGTGTTAGAGTAATTGTATAAGGCAAAATTTCTATTCTATTGTGGGCAATTTTTACACGTCATTGTCATAGCTTACATTTCAAATAAATTTGCTACTCTTTGGAATACGGGTGTTGAATTTGTTTTTAGAATAGTTCACGGATTGTGAACTAATGAATTTTTTCTTTGCCAATGATTATGACATTGTGAATGAGGACATACTTTCCGGTTTCTAAGTATCATATTTATCGGATCAGATCTTTGTAGCGTTTTGAACTGATCTGTTACCAGTAGTCCTCAATACAATACGATTTTGTCAGGGTAGATGATAATTAATTAATTAATTCGAAAACTTTCGGTTGTTATTCTTAGTTCCTCTTTTCCCTGCTTCCATAATGTCCATTGGTTTTACTGTCATTGAGGAAAAACAATAGTTTTCCAGAATTAATTTTCAGTACTTCGTACTTTTTATGTGTTCTACGGTTAGTGCCTATACTTCTTTATGCGTAAGATGCCATTTGCCAGAATATTTATTAAAATAATTTAAGTATGTTGAGTATATAGACAGAATTTTGGTGTTTCACTTTCTGAGTGTTTTATGTAATTGACTATAAGTGTATTCAGCGTGTAATTCAAATGACTAAGAGTGTATTCGGTTGTTTTATGAACATTTCATACAATGTTGAATCATTAAATTCATCAAACTTACTATGTGAGATAATAAGGTGAAGACATATTTGTTTCCAGTCATACGAAGGGATTCATCTGTTTAAATTTTGGTTTAGAGTATTTAAAGGGACTTTTATAGAATGGATATGGTTTTCGATTTTTTCGATACCGATTGTGGATTTTAATAAATGCGCATTTGAAGCCTAGATAACATAAGTTCATATCATTAGAATTATCTCGCTTGTAAATCAGTTCTTTGCCGCAATCTTCTAACTGGGCTTGTGATATCTGCTCGTCAGTAAATATTTGTGTACTTCTCGAACCATATAAATAGCAATTTTTATGCGAGTTTCAGAAACCTATTTACGTGTTTTGTCTACAATGCCATATTTTTGCAGAATGCAATCTAATTAGCATTTAATAAATCAAAAAATGTCCAAGTATGTGATGTTTTATCGAAACATTCTCAAAATTTGGGTTTCATGTGCTCAAATCTTTAATACATAAATTCTTTATGTTAGAGCGCGATTTAAAGTAGAGCTTTAAAATTCAACATAGAGCTCTGCCAATCTAGGAAACCGTAGTAGAAGTAGAAAGGTTTGCTAAAGCGTTGGCAATTTATAATTTCTTCAGTGGGGTGCCACTTAAGAAGCACTTTTGAAAGCTATCGAATTTATTAATTTTGCAGAATTATTTTTAGAACATTTGTGCGGAAGACATCCTTCAGTTTGCACTGGAACAACCATTTATTCACATCCATAACTCGTTTTGTTGGAGAAACTTTCACACTTCTCTCATTCTTCGCGTTTTTGTAGAATGCTCAAGAGAGCTTTGTAAACAGATTCGCTTATTGACTCTTGTTTCTAATTTGAAGTTGATGGAAATCTGACCAAATTTTCGTCGAGCTTGCTCTACCTCATTTCTTCTACCATGTATGGAACCATTAATAAAGTCATAGACAAATAACATCTATTGCAATTTGGGTTTACTTTTTAATGTTATTATCACTAGATGATTAAGATGTGGCAATACAAAACCAAATTAAGTTTTTGTATTCGTTAAAAATTCGTTATGTGTAAAAGTGAGACTCTAGAAGCCAAAGGGCAGGCAAATAACGAATACGATTTCAGATGCGGTCGATAAAGCTCAAAATTGATTTATTGCAAATTGATTGCAAATTGGTTTATTGATTTATATTTTTGCAAGAATAGCAATGACCAGTAATATGAATTTACTTTGGTTGAAATTGTGTGGTGTCATAAGGTGGCGGTTTTTAAGGTAATCAAAAACGGAAAAAAAAGCTTTATTAATTTCAGTCGAATGAAAATAAATACAAAATAAAGGATCCACATTTTTGTTGGGTTAAATAAAAGTAGAGAACATTGACTTATAAAACTGTGAAGTAAATAGTTAAAAGGTTAAAGGTCCAACCAAAAGCTCTAATTTTATTTGTCAATTAAGAATAGTTCTTCCAAATGGATAAGATTTTAGAGAAATCTTTGAAAAATCTTTCACAAATTCCAACTCTCCATTATGATAATGAAGATATGAACTGAAATTAAACGGACGGGTTGTCTTTTGTCTGAAGTATCCGAATAAACTGTGCTTTTGCTGATATTTCTTGATCCAGGGTCCTTGAGAAATTTTAAATCCGGATTAAACTCATAAATGAGTATCAAGCATTTTGGAGTGCTGATATGAATATTTTTGGGAGTTGTTTAAACAGATTCGTTAAATGGCACTTTAATCATTATGTGTTGTTCAACAAATAGTATTAATAATGAAAAGAGTTACTATTTCAATTTACTACTTCATGTCCATTTAAGCGATCCGGGGCCTATACTGTAACTTTTTTAAGACTGTCAATATTGTTACTTTTTCGAGAAACTCATTCTAACAACAAAAATAACAACTCTGATATTCTGTGAAAAATTTTAACAACTTGAGCATTTTTAAATCCTAGCACCGGATTTCTTCTTAAATGCGAAATACGAAAATGTCGAATGTAATATTAATATCGTCGGTGGGGCCGTTATCCTCCCCATTTTGAGAAGGTGTCCCACCGTTTTGTTTTTTAAATTAACTATCTCATTGTCTCTACGACACTTAATATTGATTTTGAAATTTGTTTTGATTTATAAATTTGTTTTCGTTTCACAATTTAAATACTTTACACTTTCGTTTTGCTTTTTGTTTTTTTTTATAATTTTTTTCTTAAATTTAATACAGTTTGTTTTTATTAGTAATTATAACTTAGAGTTATTCTTTCATTATTGTTTGTTCGATTTTATCTCTCTTTTGAAATATGATTTTAGTTTTTTTCCAAATTTCCTGGTTCACAAATATTTAATTGATTTTTTATGATTACACGAATTAATTTTATTTTATCTTTTCTTTGTTTGCACAATTTTAATACACTTATTGCTACTTACTAATATTATTATATTCCTCATATTCTTTTTATACCGGGCGGCAGCTGGTCTGTACGGACGTCCTTTTCTCTTAGCGATACTCAGGGGCTTCCTCCTACTCGGTTGGGTCCTTGTTGGATTGAATGTTGGGCGCCAGTTGATTGTATGGGGATTTACTTTGCTCCCTTCCTTTGTCGGCGCTACGCGCCTTTGTTGTTTAATTAAAAATCTTTTTGATTGTTTTGCGGTGCCATGCACCTCTTTATTTGGTTGTCAATTTGGAAGTGAATTTAATTGTGTCTTATAACTATAATTGAGGAGTGCTGTGGCGATCACGCCACTTGCATAAACTGCTACGTTGGCTAAATGTCGTTCCCACCGTTGCAACGGTGGGGCCAATAGCAGGTTTTCGAGGCAAAAAGTCAATTTTTGAAGTGAACAATTTGAAAAAATAATAACGGATTTCGATTGCCAACACTCTGAATCATAAAAAATAAATCAATCTGGTAACATCAGATAGCGACATACTGATCTGGCAATGGTGACATATTTTCTTATGCATCATTTTTCGACATTCATTATTAATAAGTAGTGAAAGCATTTAAGGCGCCAAAAAGAACATTTCAACATTTTTATATTTTTTAAACATGGAAAGCTCTTCAATGGGTGTGTAAAATAAGATAGTGTTAACAAATAATAAAAATGTTATGTGTGGTAAATGTATTTTTGATTTAAGATGTTATGTCTTTTTTGGAGTATTTTGCTTTGTTATCCATGTGTTCTCTGGAGTATAACTTTTGAGATGTAGGTAGATCTAGGATATTATATACATATATGTGGTGAAAGGTATTAATGTGTACTATCATTTTGTGAAAAAATTAGCTGCGCCTATCTGCGCCTTTTCATAAAAATCTGATTTCAGATGTCGTAACACTTAAAAATATCGACATTTTTAGGTTTGGTTGGCGAATAATCGGAAACCCATTAATGTTACCAATTGGATTTCGGAAAAATTTAATAGACGTATATAATAATAATAATAATAATAATATATAATTTCAAAGATATCGCAAACATTGGCTTTTGTGGCGGAATCTTAGCCGATTTTTACTAAATTTGGAACTTTTTTTATTAACTTATAACAAACCACAGACAAAACCATGACATTTGAACATATGTATATAGGGGAGCTATTTCTATATCTGAACCGATTTCAATATAACTTGACAAACTTATTTGTAGTCCGAATTCCGTAACATTTTTCCAAATTTTATTGTAATCTGATGGAATTTGCATGATTGGTAAATCATTTTCCTGAAATCGGGCGAACATATATATGGGAGCTATATCCAATTCTGAACCGATTTCAATATGATTTGCCAAAAATGTTTCTAGACCAAAATCCGTCACACATTTCAAATTTCATCAAGATTGGACATACATAGCGGGATTGGTACACCAAATACCTAAAATCGGGCTAAAATATATATGGGAGCCAGGGACGTACGCAGGGGGGGGGGGGGGGGGCACAGGGGGCCCGGGCCCCCCCCGAAATGGTTTGGCCCGACAAAATTTTGTGAGCTACTTTAACAAATTATTACGATTTTGTCCCTAAAATAATTTTTGTTTTTGAAATTTCAAATGAAAACTGATATTGTTCTGAAGGTTCTGTACTGAAAATGTACTTTATCAACAAGTTGTCTGAAGAAATATTTAAAATTTTTTTGTTTGAATACCCTTTTTGAGAGAAACTTCCAGTAAAACTGAATTCCTTCTTTATGCCATTCCAGTGTTTTGGAATTCTGTAATGAATAAAAAGGTCTTGATGCTTTAAACTCATTTTGTTTTCAAAAGATTACAAATTCAGTACTGTGCGGATTAGAAGTACATAAAATGAAGTGTCTATTGGACAATATGTACGACATATCAAGGGTTTTCCGTGGAGTATATCTCGAAAACCAATTAGAAAATTGATTTACTGCCTTAATTAACATGTTGTATTCCTATTTTATATCAACTTGTTGCTAAATAGTGGGAGAAAATAATGGAGAAAATTTATTGATGTGCATCATAAAGTGATAATATCTGCTATAAAGAGCATGCCCATCTGAATTTTTTGTTATCAGTAACAAATTTGTAGCTGAAAACAACCGTAAACGAAATTAATGCTCAAACTTTGGTTATTTGGTATTGTATTAAAATTCACTGTTATTTGTAAATGAAAGAAGCTTACACCCTAGATGAAAATAAAATAAAAAAATCGCATTTGTAGGGTTTTTTAGGTTTTGACGGTTTTACTAAGAAAAAGTTGAGGCAGTGAAAATTCTTGTTCTCTTATGATATTTCGTAGGTTTTACCATTTTGGAGATATAGAAATTCAAATTTGGAAAATTCACAGACTATCGCCTCCTTATAAAACAATGTCATGGCTGCAATTTCCCAACTTAAATTTATATATCTCAAAAATGGTACAACCGAGGAAAAAATTACGAATCTCAATATTGTTGAGAATTTTCTGTAGTCCCATTTCGAAAAGACTTAGTGTTTTGAAGCAAATCGTGAAAACCTAACAAAAAACCTAAAAATGTGACCTGAACTTCTATATCTCAAAAATGGTAAATCCTAGGAACAAATTTTCAAAGCTACAACATTTTCTTTAGTTTCCAAGCAAAATTGCGAAAACCTAAAAATGTGAACTTTGACTGCGATTTATTTAAAAATCCCTACAGCGATTTTTTCTTGTTTTTGGATTTTTTTCATCTATGAAGATTGCTGTCTCAGAATCCGCAAGATTTGCCCAGTTGTAAGCTCCTTCCATTTAACGTTGGTTCAAAAGCACCGTGATATTGTACACTCAGCCGTTCGGCTAATAATTAAAATGTAACCCGCGTCAAACAATTTGGAGTCGATTTATCCCAGTTGGTCCGTCCGTCTGTCTGGCTCGAGCCCATTATAACTTTCGAACAGATCAACATATTTTGTCCAAATTTTGGATCTCGCAATATTTTGCTCAAACTTCCTTTGGACACTTCCCCAGCCAGACTTCAAAATGTTTTCCTAAAATCTTGAGCAAAGTCTCATTCGATTTTTTCGAGACCTAGAGTAGGTTCGAATATGGATCGATTCACTCCTTCAGGTACCTCCAACACGAAATTTCAATTATCCAATTTGACCGAAACTTTAAACATCCTCAAATTTCTTCCAAACGTACATATATCAAGTACCAAGAGGGTATATTTGGGACAACATCTTCGGATACATCGCTCACAAAAGTCGAACCTCAGTGTAGTAGTATAAGGGCTGTTCGAGGAGCCATTGCACATTTTTATCAATGCTACTTCTTGAGGTCACGTTTACAGCGATATTGTATTTTTCGTAGATGAGTCCACGGTTTTGTCAGGATTGGTCCAAAAGCTCTAAATCTTACGCCGACAAACTAAATTGACTTCCAAAATTAATTCCACTTCCAAAATGGACTTTATCAATCGATTCTTTCAGGTATAGTCTGTACAAAAGTGCAAAACTTTTGCGCTTTCGTCGAAGACACATTTTTAGCATAACGCCAACAATCGAGAAGTTGTACACGCCAAATTTTTCGAAATTATTGTCGGAAAGTTTATACGTCCAAAAAAGGAGACGAAATTCTGAAACTTCCTGGCTACAATTAACAGAGTTGTTGATTGCATCGCACGGCTCCTGAATTTTTTTTTTCTTTTTTTAATATAATTTTCTGAATTTTTAGTTAGCTTTCACTGACTCTATCACTTCTGGTAAAATAGTAAAGTTTTGGTGTTTTTATGTACTTAAAGAATATTATTTTCTTGCAATAATACAAAACCTTTTTAATGGCACTGAAGTTTGTGTGTAATATATGTACTTTAAAGAAGAAACGGCGTTATGTTCGAGTCGAACTGTTTATATCCTCCAAACACAGTATATAACTATTCGACATATTCGCACTTTTTGCATGGAAGTTCTTCCACCAAAAGAATTTTCAAAATCCATATTACTGACCATATTTTTAAAAATTATGCTAATAGCCTCGAATTATAGAAAATCTTTCGAAAGCTTTCGCTGTGGGATTTAGAACCCAAAATGCCAAATAAGATTCATTCATTTGAAATTCTTATTGGAGAATTTGGTTAAAAACGTTTGTATGGAGACTATAACGAACGTGGTCTGATATGGTTTATTTTCAATTCTAACTTTGTGACAATATTGAATATACCTAAAATCGTCAAAAAAAAAAAAAAAAAAACTTTAAAATTGCTTTAAGTAACGATACACAACAATTATAAGTTTCATGATTTTTGGTCAAGTTGGAAAAGCGGAAAGTTGGGAGTTATTTTGGTATGACACAGTGGTGTGGTTGGATTAAGGTGTTAAATTATATATACTTTATGGAGTCTCCGATGAATATTTCGATATGTTACAAACGGAATGACAAAATTAATTATACCCTCCATATTATGGTGGAGGGTATAAAAACCCTCGAAATACATAAAATTGTGCAATATCGGTTTATGGGGGCTAGACTCAAGCCTGCACATTTATGGATAAATTTAATTTCAGTTAACAGTCAATTCGGTAGAAAAGAAGCTAAAATCTGATGGTACCCATATATGGGTCATATACTGCCTGAATTTTTGCAAGGGATGTTTTGTACATGACTACATGGAGACTAAATAACAAATTTCAGTCATTTTGGTTAATTAAGGGGGCTAAAACCTTAAAAATTCCCCAAGGGAGACTAAATACCAAATTTCAGCCATCTCAGTGTGATAGTGATGCTAAAACCTTTAAATACCGAAACCTAAAACCTTTAAGTACCTTTCTACATATATCATATGTAACCGAACTCGCCGTAATTTTTCATTTGAGGTTCCTAGCGGTCACAGCACTTAAAAATTGACAATTCAGGTCCAAGTTTTGGTAAAGTCCCCATACAACAGTATCTCCAAATTTTAGGTATTTTGAGAATTTAAACTACCTATTGACCGAACTACTTGTTATTTGACATTTCAGGTTCCCAGTGGTTACAAACCTCCCGATTTTAGGTGTTTTGAGGAGTTTAGCTACCTTTGTTGATTGAACTATCCGGAATTTTTACATTTTAGGTTCCCAGTAATATGAAGGGTATAATTAAATTTGTCAATCCGTTTGTAACACATCGAAATATTCGTCGGAGACACTATAAATTATGTATATACTTAATCAGCATAAAATTCTAAGACGATTTTACCATGTCCGCCTGACCGTCTATCTATTCAAATCCAGATACAGCTCGCACTGTATGATGTAGAGCTTTATAATTTGGTACAATGTTGAAAATGGGCTATACCACGTTTTGATATAGACCCCATAGAACGGTACCTCCCGATTGTGAAGGTTTTAGCCACATCATCTTACCAAAATGGCATGCAATTTATTAATCTTAGCAGAGGCTACTGTTCACAATTTACAACTCATTATGTGTTTACTTGGCGTTTATAGAGCATATACGAAACAATTTTGGAAAATTCGTACTGTAACAATAGGTACCCAGAAAAATGTTCGATGCCAAAGATGCCATTCAATCATGGGTGAAAGTGATCTGGCATGTCATCTTTTTAGCATCTTCGTCGATGAATTTTATATGAGCGTGGACCCCAAAAGATGCTATTAATTTTTGGATCCAAAGCATGTCATTTACACCAATGCTTTGACATGTCATTTTCACCAATGCTTTGGCATGTCATTTCCACCAATGCTTTGGCATGTTATTTTCACCAAACCTTTGCAATGACATTATCATTACGACGAGAGTTTTAACAACTTTGGTTGTGATTTCGAGTCTCCGACAACATCAAGCCTATAGTAAATAATTAATCTTATATATTTAGAAAAATGTGTATAAACAAAAACACAAAATTCATCTTTATTGGATCGATGGAATGGGTTCAAATGCTGATGAAAAGATTGGATCTTTCACGACTTCATTTGCATGGGTTCAAATGTTGATGAAAAGATCGGATCCTTCGCGACTTCCTTTGCATTTGTTCAAATGCAAATGAAAATATCGGATCTTTTACGACTTCATTCGAACCAATGCAAAAGATGCCATGAAAACACGTCATCGCATGGAACCCCTTCCTTAAAATTTTGCTGGGTATCCTTTAACACGAATTATGTTCGACTTTATACTATTGATCGTTAAGAACAAGAACTGAGTTTCACTAATGTATGTATGAAGGGGGTTTAAGAATTTCGTACTCTAATTGCACGAACATTACCATTTGATACCAATTCTGTACCACTTGGTATTGAGTAATCTGTAGATCTTTAAACTCTCAGTGTTATTACGTTTCTCTTATAGAACTTGACTAATTTCTTGAAATTAAAATAGTTTATAAAGACATGCCCCCTCCACTTGAATAGTGTTTGTTTTATGTTATTGCTTTTCTTCCTAAATGTCATTTTTTCATGTATGTATGTGCACCAAGGCGTTCAAAGAATGCTATAATAAACTTGTTGACTACAATCGTAAAAGGACAAACGAACAAGGGAATTGTAATTATTTCACTGTATTTATGCAAATTTCTATATCAATTTGTTGTTTGTTGTTGTCACTGTCCTCATCTGTTCGCAGATATCACGGTTATTCACATCGTCGTTGAAGTAGTGTGTGTGTTAATATTGTCAGTAATGATGTTTTCATGAAATAAGGATGACAACCGTCATCATCATCAGTTCAACAATATTGCTTAACACTGTGCCAACGTGTGTTGCGTCTTTTCAATTAGCATTAAAAACAGCGATATGTGACATGCTATGAAAATATGTATGTACATACATATATCGAGTATCCTCTGTGGTTGTTAATTATCTACGAAATGCATGTTTCTTTTGCGAATGCAATTAAGATGATTTTTTAATATTTTATATGTGATTTTATGTTGACTTTTTGTTGATTTTCATATTCTTTATACCCTCCACCATAGTATGGAGGGTAAATGAAGTTTGTTTTTCAGTTTATAACGCATTGAAATAGTCATGTAATTACTCTAGTGTCCGCAATTATTGAGCTGGAACTCTATATTTTTGTGCACCGGAGTGTCTTTTTCCATACACAGTTCAAGTTCGAAGATAGGCTATATTGTCTCACGTTTTTGTATAGCTGCCGTATAACGATACCTTCCAATCTTCGGTATTTTGAGGGTTTTAGCTACATTATTAGAGACTTTTAGCTACATTATTATTTGACTGAACTGTCCGTAATATGAGAAAGCTTCTTCACTAACAATGATCAACATAGGTCCGTGTTTTGGTGTAGCCCCCATATAAGGGTACCTCCAGATTTTAGGTATTTTGAGGAGTTTAGCTAAATTTGACTTCTCCACAAATATTGTCTATATATTAGGGTCATAACGTTTTTCGCAATTTAGCAAATATAAACAAGTAAGCCAAGGCTATAGTCGGACGGATCCGACCATGTGATACCCTACACCACTACCCCAGGGAATTAGCTTTCCAGAAATCAAACTTTATGGAACAAATAAACTTATTGTAAGAAATAACTTTGTAGATTCTGATACCGTATCACACCAAGCTTAAATAATAATATAATACAGTCGGACCTCGATTATCCGTGATGGTCGGGACCGGAGGCATTACGGATAATCGATTTTCCCGGATAATGGAGGCAATGCTTTTATGCAGTTTTTGAACATATTTTTAATTAAAAATTACATTATATTGTACAAAATATGAAAATCTGAAATTTTTATTAAATTTGTTACTGTAATCCACCAAATTTTAGAAGGATAAATAAATATCATTATCATGTTCATCTGAATCGACTTTGTTCCATGGTTTTTGTGATACCATAAATACACAAACAAATTGTGTAATACGGGAGAATTTCCAGTTTTCCTTTGTTTTTCTTTTGATTTTTTAATCAGATTAATTGGAAAGTGTGTTTTTACTCCCGGGTAATGAAGTTTATAACGAAAAATAGAAGAAATGGAACAAAGTCCAACATTCATTTGCTATCACGGATAATGGAGGTTCCCGGATACTCGATTCACGGATAATCGAGGTTCAACTGTAATTGTTTCACAAACATCTGAAAAGGAACAAGGGAGACTTCTCCCATATCAATGAGTGAGTGTACGCCGATTCATATTCGCTCATTTATATGAGACCCACAGCTTATCTCCGAGTCCGAACGGCAGAGAACACTTGCAGAGAAGTTTTATATGGCTGAAATACTCAGAAAATGTTGCAAACCTTACAGAAGCATATTTTGCAACCGTTAAAAATTTGATTTTGCCTGGCTGGGGAATCATTTTGCAAAAAGGTGGCAAAATCCAATTGGACAATTAAAACGTTAGGGCACCATGTAATGTGCAATAATGTAAACACTGGGAATAGGAAAATGTGGTTCTCTACACAAAACACATTATATATTAAGCAGTAGGTCCGTTATCTAGCAGACACGTGATTGCAATTTGCATCAGGGGGAAGACCAGTAGTTCTATTTCTACTTTGGCGGCATATGCCCTCCAGGAAATAAAATTTAGACCAAAAATATTTTTTTGTATTTTTCATACAAAAGCAATGGTCCATTTCACCCGCTAAATAATATCAGATCATTATCCAAAATAGTCAGCATCTTATTCTACCTAAACTTTTACCTCGTGCAAAATTTCGTGATTATTGAGCTATAATTGCGAACTCTATCGTGTTTATGATAACACTACAAACAAATAACTGGGTGTATTAGGCTGTAACTCTGTTATCTTATCATGTACACCAACACAATTTAAATCAATAGAAATTTCAAGCGTTCCTCTTCCAAATATAACTTACTTGCCCGGAATGTCTCTTCCAGGAAAAAGATATAAGCTGTATATTGAAGCTTTTCACAATTTTCACACAAAAGTTGTGGTCCATTAAATATTATCTGATCGCCATCTCAAATTGCAAGCTTCTACTTTGTCATATACTCTTATCTTATTTAAAATTTCGAGGCGATCGGGCTATTATTGCGACCTATTGCAGATACAAAATCGGATAAAAAATTATGTTTTTGATCCATTTCATCCGCTAAATATTTCACGATCATCACCAATTAAAATACTGATATATTCTGATGTGAAACCGACCTCCGTACTAAATTTCGTGACGATCGGTCCATAATTGCGGCCTGGAGTTTGATTACAATTTGTAATGGACTGACGGACACACATCTCAAAATCGTTTTATCTTGCCGGGATATGAACATTGGGGGTCTCCGACGAATATTTCGCGGTGTTACATGAATTTTTGCAAAAAAAAACTTATAATACCCTTTCCGCGTAGTGGTGTAGGGTATAAAAATACCACCGCATAGCCGTGTAGAGCATGAAAAACTACTATGAAATACGTTGACATTTTTTCTCTATCGCGAAAAAATTTTCCGCACCAAATGCATTGAAGTTCTGTAATGTATTATTTAATTTTACTTGTTATAATGGCCTCTTTATAATTTTTTCATTTTTCCAATTATATTGAAGTCAGTTTGATATGACTCGAAATTTTGTGTAGTTTTAAATTTCATAAACACATTTTTTAATTATTTTCCTTATATTTGTGAAAATTGTGAACATTTTATAAAAGTGCCTTTGTGCTATTATTCGGCCACCATATCCAATTGTAGTCCTACATTTTATAAAATTGGCAATACATATCTCCATTCATATTGCGTCAAATATATAATAAAATATAGAGATTTATATTAAATTAATTAAGTGGCCGACATTAGGAACACTATCAAAAATGATAGGACCAGTAGTCGGTCAATTATAACGGACTAATGTCAAACCATGCATTTTATTGGATAAAATCACGATAAACATAGTTTATTCAAAAATCTGACGCTAGAATACTTTAATTTTTTCTCAACTTTAAGCCAAGTTGAGCTGATAATAATGGAAAAAATTCATGTCTTCCACACCCATACCGACTCACTATGGGCCCAATGACAGGTTTTTGAGGCAACAAGTCACTGGAAGCTGCTAGACCTTTCAAATTTCGGCCTGATGTTTATAGTGAGCATAAAAATATATCTGCAAAATTTGGAAGGAATCGGTTCAGATTTAGATATAACTTTCATATACAAGTTTCAACCGATATTATATTTAAGCCGCACTAATCTCATAATTTACATCCGATGACTTTAAAATTTTATATGGTACATCCTGATCAATTAAGTATCACGCCCAGAAAACTTGGTTGTGATCGGTTCAGGTATATATATCTACATATATATATATATGTTCGAAATATAAATCCGAAATGGCTGGACCGAATTTGATAAAATAGATCGTAAGGTAGTTTTTATACAGAAAAATGGAGATGGCGGGGGACCTCCCCCACAACGGGTTTTAGCCAAACGCGAAATCTCAGAAATCATTTGACGTATTGGGATACAATACAATAGTAATTGTGACTTCCATCATTAATTAATGATTTGGAAGTAGAATACCGCGATCGCGTTCAATTTTTGAATACTTTATAATAACAGGCCACGATTTTTAAATTTAGTAGGTTTTTATAGTCCCAATTACTAAATTAAGAGATCTTGAATGTAAAAGATTCCAATGCTTGGTATAACTCGATTAAGATAACTATCAAATTTCGCTACTTGTGTCATAATTTCATAATTTTAGGTGTCACGCTATCTGTAAGTATTTTTCTATAAGTTTACAGATCCATACGGGGATAAAATTTTCTACACATACAGTACTCACTATTACCATCCACCATATATGTATATATAGTTTCGCGAATACGTCGCAATACCGAGAGTTCTATTCCAAAACCCATACAAACTACACAAAAAATTCACCACAAGTCTACATCAAATATACCTTACCAAATCTATCTTGTTTTAATTCTTTATCAGAATATTAATTTACATACCTTTACACGTGTTATACATTAAAAAACTGTTTATTATGTTAGCGGTTTTTACTTGTCGAACGAAACAAATTTGTTCTTCGTTTGATAGATTTTTATAAAATTCTACAATGTAAGATGCAATATCTTTGACAGCCCGGTATGTGGTCATGAAGCGTTGCCAGGTTGAAATGATTTTGTTTCTAAGTGACTCAAAGTGTTAAGAATCTAATCCCGTTACTATTTTATCCAAATATATGACTTCAAAAATAGACTTTTTGCCTCAGAAACCTGCCATTGGGCCTATAGTGCGACTATAGGAACACCTATACTTTTGTGGTTCCTAAAGTCGGCCCCCATAAAAATAGCAAAATTAAAAATATTTTATAATAATTTCCTTGCCAAATGTACTCTTTAGACAGTTAATTACTATTACAAACGAAATTCTGTATAATTACTGACCATTAAAAGTCCACAAAATCACAATTTTTGCCATAAGAGGGACGCTTTACACTTGTGTTTAAAATAAAAAGCCTAAATTCTGGCATAATAAATTATCATATCTCCATGAAATTTTACACAAATATAGCTGACAGTAGCGTCAACGCTTATATAAGTTTATTGTTCGCATTTTGTTGTAATAATTATAAGTTATTTGAGTTTGAATACAAAAATGGCCGACTATTGGTACTGGCCGGTAATAGGGGCTTTTACCCTATACGCTTTTCGTAATAACTTAAAATCTACATCAAACCATTCTGGACCAATTTGTTATCAAATCGCGATATTTCAGAGGATTTAATACACCTTTGGTAGTATTACATTTTTTTGTTTTTCTTTATAAACTCTCGAATTTTATGTTTATATTTATTTTACCTATCGGACAAGAGAATTCGCAAAAGTTACAGACTGTTTTTAATGACTTCATCTGTGAGAATCACATTTGTTTTCTATTTATACTTATTCAAACAAAGCAAATTTAAATTTTTAAATAGAAAAAATATCAAAAGGGCTTAAGTAATCGCAGTGGGTGTGGAAACTTTTTTCACCGAATCGAACTAAAACACTCATTTTCGTTGTCAAGACAATATTCCGCACATGGTACTGGCGTGGTATTTTTTGGTTATAGTCCTAATGTACATTTGTTTGACTTACTTACTTACTTAGCTGCCCCATTACAGAACATTTGTTTCCTAAGCCGAACTAAGAAAAGATGTCCATTTCTCTCCATTTGTTGCTTCGCACTCTGGAATACCGCGCCTTTTCATCTCATCATCCACTTGTTTGCGCCATCTATTCCTTGGCCTGCCAATTCTGCGTGTACCTCCAAGCGGTCCGTATTTATACGACTTTTTAGCGGGTTCATCATTGCTCATTCTTATGATATGGCCTAGCCAACGCAATCGCTGCATCTCGATACGTTTAACAATATTGATGTCGTTGTATAGCAGATACAGCTCGGTCCATGATGTCTGTATCATCAGCATAAGCAAGTAACATGTGACTATTGGTGTAGATTGTGCCACTTCTTTTGACGTTTGCCTCTCGTATAACCTTTTCCAGCAGGATGTTGAAGAGATCACACGAAAGGCTGTCTCCTTGTCTGAAATTTCTTTTGGTACCAAACTCTTCGGAGAGGTTCTTATCTATTTTAACTGAGGACCTCATGTCAGTTAAAGTCATTTTACAAAGCCGGATGAGCTTTGCGGGTATACCAAATTCAGACATGGATTGGAATACCTTTGAACGCAGCGGGCTGTCGAAGGCTGCTTTATGATCGACAAAAAAGTGGTAGGTGTCGATCTGCATCTCTTGGGTCTTCTCCACGATTTGCCGCAGGGTAAATATCTGGTCAATGGTGGACTTGCCAGGTCTAAAGCCGCATTGGTATGGTCCAATTACCTCGTTGACCATAGACTTTAGTCGTTCGCACAATATCCCAGACACGATATTGTAGGCAATAGGGAGTAGACTTATGCCCCTATAGTTAGAGCATACAGTCTTATCTCCCTTCTTGTGGACGGGGCACAGGATACTCAGGTTCCAATCGTCGCACATAGGAGTAATGTATGTTAAAAATTGATTAAAACTCCTAAAAACCTCATTTATAATCCGATTGATATAATATTTTGCACAAATCATATCTTTGGTCCAAGGACTATTTTTGTAGAAAATAATGAACATCGGTCCAGATTTGGATATAGCTCCCATATATATTAGCATCGGATATGTGGTAAATAATGCACTAAAAGCGTAGTATAGGTCCGATCAAGCTGAAAATTGGTACAAACCTACCTACCTTATTTCTACACGGCTATGTTGTGGTATTTTTGATATTTGCAAAAAAAGTGCAAAAAGTTATAACCCTAGTGCGCACTTGTTGTCTTACCCATATTTTACTTCAGAAAAACCCGTGATTTTTCCGAATGGCGCAAACATTTATCAAAAGTTTTGATTTAGTCTGATAAATAAGAGCCCCGGCTATACGACAGATCAAAAAATAGTGTTGGCAAACGTTGCCAAAATATTTTTGTAATTTTTTTAAAATTGTTTTACATAAATTATTTAAATTTCACTTCAGAAAAACCAGTGATTTTTCCGAATGGCGCAAACATTTATCAAAAGTTTTGATTTAGTCTGATAAATAAGAGCCCCGGCTATACGACAGATCAAAAATTAGTGTTGGCAAACGTTGCCAAAATATTTTTTTATTTATTTTTTTTTAATTGTTTTACATAATTTTTTCCAGTTTAACTGCAGAAACAAATTTAAAGGTTTTCATGATTGCAGTGGAGAAAAATATGATTATTTCAGATTGGCGCAACTATGCGTAGCGTATTATCTTTGAATCAGCATAAAATGCAGAATCATGCATAAAACATCAAAAGTAACTATGGTCCGCAAACGTTAGCATCATGTAGTATTTCACCATTGAAATTTGAGTTATCATAAAAGATATCTATGAATGACGGGATGTATCACAACAAACTAATAGTGAAGATGCAAAAACAATTATCTTTGGCGATTTTTATGAGCTGTAATACACATGAGTACAAATAAAATAAGTAGATTTGGCGAACGCTGGAACCAAAACATATTTCTATTTTGTAAATGTTTTTCTTAAATACTTCCATATTTAAATAATTCAATGGTTTTAGTTGATAAAAATGAGATTTTTTCAGAATGGCGCAAAAATGCGCAATATATTAAGATTGGATCTAATGCAGGAGACTTCAGTGCATACATCACCAAAAGTAATTATGGTCCGCAAACGTTCGCGTCATGCACTTTTTCGCTTTTGAAATTTGAGGTATCTTAAAAATTTTCATAAAAATATGCATGAAGGAAGAGACGTACCACCATTATTAAAGAGTGAAGCTGCAAAAACAAATTGGAACTTTTATAAGCTTATCTTGTACGGAGAATATACAAAAACAAAAAACCGTGAAAATTATAAATTATCGCGAAAATATTTTTATTTCAATGTTCACTTCATTTTATAATATTTGAGAATGTACTATTTTGCTTTCATTATAGCTGAGTTCAATTGGCTGCTGCTTTGGATTGGTTAACCGCAGATAGTTGCGGATGGTCATAGCGAATGGGGAAAAGGGTCAGGTGACTGTTTAATAATAGTTTGTTTTTAAAAACGCGGTTTTTATATGTTGAGTTTTGATCAACTTTTGGCCTATATTACTCGTATGTGCGTCGGGTACTCGTTCTTCCTGCCAGATGGTGCTAACTAGCTGATGAATACACATTATCAGCGCGTCGCCTCCGGTTTTGAACAGCTCGGCTGGTAAGCCATCGGCTCCTGCTGCCTTATTATTCTTCAGCCGATTTATTGCTGTCTTTACCTCATCTTGGCTGGGCGTTATACATTCAATACCATCTTCTGGAATTGGGCCTGTGGTATCTTCTTCGTCTTCGCTGCTATTGGATACCAACTGTTTTAAAAAATGTTCTTTCCATATCCTGAGTACACTATCTGTATCAGTTACCAAATTACCTTGCTGGTCTCTACAGGAGGATGTGCCTGTACCAAAGCCATCAGTTTGATGCTTGACTCTTTGGTAGAATTTTTGGACTTCATTCTGGCTCCGGTACATCTCGATTTTTTCACACCTTTGCTTTTCCATCTCCCTCTTTTTCCTGCGGAAAAGACTTTTCTCCTCTCTCCATTTCTCCCTGTAACTCTCTCGTGCGCTACGTGTTGCTACGGATTGTAAAGTAGCCCTATATGCGGCATTTTTCTCTTCGGTGGCAGCACGACACTCCTGATTCCTTGGTGGAGGTCTCTGGTATCTAAGTAGGGATTTTGCGGCTGTTTGCATGGAGTGGGCAATGCCTTGCCATTGCTCTGATATGTTATCGGGATGAGGCGTGCTTTGATTAAGCAATTGGGCTAGTTGAGTGGAATATGCTGTGGCTATCTGTTGTGATTACAGCTTACCGATGTCTAACTTTCGTGTTGTGTCTGTTCGTACTTTGTTTGCTACGTTTAAGCGGGTGCGTACCTTTGCTGCAACAAGGTAGTGGTCCAAATCAATGTTTGCGCCTCCGAACAATCGTACATCCAACACGCTCGATGAATGTCCTCCATCTATCACAACATGATCAATTTGTTTTCTTGTTTTCTGATTTGGAGACAGCCAGGTGCCCTTATGAATATCGAGATGATTATATCTGGTACTGCTAACTACCATGTTATTTGCAGCTGCAATGTCTATCAGCCTCATACCATTGTCAGATGTCTCACTGTGGAGGCTGAATTTCCCGACTGTTGGGCCAAAGATATTATCCTTTCCAATTTTGGTATTAAAATCGCCTAGAATGATTTTAATGTCATGGGAAGGGCAACGGTCATAAGTTTCTTCTAAGCGTTCGTAAAATATATCTTTGGTCTGTTTGTCCTTTTCTTCAGTGGGAGCATGAGCGCAAATAAAGCTGATGTTGAAGAATTTAGCTTTTATTCGAATTGCAGCAAGTCTTTCATTCACTGGAGTGAAGCTGGATACCAGATGTTTTAGTCTCCGACTAACTACAAATCCGCAACCAAACTCATGCTTTACGTCATGGCAGCTATATTACAGTGCGTCACCTTTAGGTGTTGTTGTGACGCCTTTCCCAATCCATCGTATTTCCTCTATGGCAGTAATATCGGCCTTGCAAAGCAAAGACTACACCTTCTCTATAAAGAGTGCAAACATTCCAGGTGCAGATTCGCAGATCATGGTCCTTAAAACGTTTGCGGGGTTCGTCAACTTTAGAGGAGTTGTTTTACTTTTCTTTCGTTTTTTCATAGTAGGCTGTTTTTCTAGGGAGGGTTACTAACCCGACGCCCAAACCCAAGTTTTTAACGTTCACTACTTTAAACGGGTGTTAAAGGCAGTTCCCCAGGTGACACCACGGGGAGGTCAGTGTCCACTTGAGATGAAAGAGGGACCAAGATAAATCCTGGGCTTTGCCATGTTAAAACCGGTCAGGGGCGTTGCTTGGTATCGTCCATACCCTACGTTTGGCATAGATGAACTAAAAATCAACTACAACTCTTTTATGACAAATTCTGCATAAAACGTATTTATTTTCTATGAACTTCTATTAAAGACCTTGAGGGCTTCTGTGAAAAAACCTAGTAATCTTTAATAACTATACGAACTAAAAAAGATAAAAAAAATTTGAAAGCCTACTGGACTTCTATGAGGAGACCTGTTGAATTGCATGTGTTTGTTGGGGAGGACAATAATACTCGATTTAATACATGTTCTCAAATTTTAAGTTAAGTTTTAAGTTAAGACCGAATATTTAGTATAGAAGTTTCTATTATTCCTAGGATGTTTGGTATAGAAAATGGACTATATCACCGGTCGCCGTTTACTTCACACCCCTCGATATCGGCACGAAATGGCAGAAAGTTAGTCTTCGTTTGGGGTATAAAACATTTAACCAGAAAGATGTCGGTATAGGCCCACGTCTTCATATTGCCCACATATAACGGTCCCTCTCGATTTTCGGTATTTTGAGGGTTGTGGCCTCAATGTCCATCTAAAATAGCTGAAATTTTGGATTTAGCCTTCGGTTGGGGTATAAAACTTTCCGACAGAAATTTGTCCGTAAAAGCCCACGTCTTCATAGACGCCGCATAGATTGCGGATTCATAGATGAGAAAAAATAAAAAAAAAATCGCGGTCAAAGTTCACATTTTTAGGTTTTCACTATTTTGCTTGAAAACCGCAAGTCTTATCGTAATGGGACCAAAAAAATTTTGTAGGAGTGAAAATTCAATAAGGATTGACCTGTTTAATTTTCGTAGGTTTTACCCTTTTTGAGATATAGAAGGACAAATTGGGACAATGCACTGACTATATCGCCTCCTTATAAAACAGTACCATGTACGGTGCGCCTTAACTTAATTTTAATTTTTGTGAAGCTGTGAAAATTTTCTAGAGAATTGACCTTTAAGATTTGTTCCGAGGTTTTACCATGTTTGACTTATAGAAATTCAGGTAAAATTTTTAGGTTTTATTTTTAGGTTTTCGCGATTTTGCTTGAAAACGGCAAGTAAAGTCTTATCGAAATGGGACTGGAAAAAACTTTATAGCTGTGAACATTTTTTTACATGATTGGCTTTTGTAATTTTTTCCTAGGTTGTAACATTTTTGAGATATATAAGTTTATGTTGGGAAATAACAGTCATGACATTGTTTTATAAGGAGTCAGTGCACTGCACAATGGTGCCTCAGTGGAGAAAAATCGAAAAATGTGTTGAAGAATTTTTATTATTTTATGGTTTTATTTTATTGAGAACACTTCAAATAGGAAAATCGTAAAAAATTTTGCCGATATATGGTGTTACTATAAAGTTATAGCTCCTAAAACATAGAAAATTATATTGAAATTTATATAAACAAGTAAAAAAGTATCAGTCGTCTTTGTTGACAGAGATATACCCTCAGTCTATTTGAATTGGAACTTTCATCTACGGACAGATCGAATGTATTTAGGGTCTTTTCAGAATTTTGTGGCACTTTTTGAACATTTGAACTTGCCGACAAAAACGTAGATTAGGATTAAAGGGAATGAACCGACATAGTGCATTACGGAAGTGGATCTTATTTTGAGAGTAATATCCTTTCGATAGATATCGCGCACACTAGTAATTTTAGTGGGTTATCGTACACCTGTTGGACCAGTATGCCAGGAAGCATGGACTTGTCCACGGAATACATAATATGGCTGTACATCATCGGTATAAATTTCCAAAGGATCTCCGAACAGACCCTAAACTGCACTTGGACACAAATGTTGAATTTTGTGGGGGAGGTATCCTAAGGAGAGGACCGATATGGGCCATTTTAGAAGTTAAACTAATTTTTTGTCCAAAATATGACGAAGGCAAAATTTTGGACCAAATTGGTCTATCACTTCGAGAGTTATTGTGCTCTCCAACTACTACATTTGGCGCCACAGGGGGTTTTACAACTTTCGGTCTGTTTTCCCAAGAAGTATAGACTTGCCACTGAAAAAACTTTTACCGTTGTAATTGAGTCAGCGTTTGAAAGTTGCTTCATCGGAAATCAAAGTTAGTCAAGAGCTGGTCTTAAAGTGAACTTATCCGAAATTTTGTGTGGGAGGTAAACGAAGGAATGGACAAATATAGTCCATATTCAAACCTGATCTATATCTGGTAGATATATTAGGATGCGTAAAGTATGGACCAAATCGGTCCGTCCCTTCAAGAGTTATCGTGCGCACAATTTTTCCGAACATTTTTGAATTTTTGTGGGGGAGGTACCTGAACGAGTGAACCGATATGGCTTATCTTCGAACTTAAACTTAGTTTGGACAAAATATTATGAAGGCCAAATTTTGGATAGAATCGGCAGATCCGTATCTTGCGCTCCAACCACTACACACGGTGTCATAGGGGTTTTTTGAACCTTTTAGGCTATTTTCTCAGTAGTAGGGTTTCGCCCCTGATGAAACTTGTACCGCTGTATGGGGAGTCGTGAATACAAGTTGCTAAAACAAAAACAAAGCGATTTGAGAGATGGCCCTAAACTGAACTTTTCCGAAATTTTGTGTGGGAGGTACCCGAAGGAGTGGACCGATTGAGTCCATATTTGAACCTTATCTAAGTCTGGTAAAAGTTTCACGATGTGCAACGTATGGACCGAATCAGTTACTCCCTTTAAAAGTTATCGTGCGCACAAATTTTCGGAACATTTTTGAACTTTTTGTGGGAGGTACCGGAAGGAGTTGACCGATATAGCCCATCTTCGAACTTAAACTAAGCTTGGGCAAAATATTACGAAGGCCAAAATTTGAACTGAATCGGTTCATCCCTTCGAGAGTTATCGTGCGCTCCAGCCAGCCAGACAGATGGACGGACATTGCTCAATCGACTCCAAATTGTCTGAAACACATTTCGTCCAAACATACTTGGGGTCTAAAACCATTATTTCGATGAGGCACATTTTGCCCGTATGAAAGTGTATATACCCTTCATAGCCTAAAGGCTGAGGGTATAAAAAGGACCACAAGTTGAAGGAACTGTTTTTAAACAAGTTATTAGAAATATTAATAGCCTGTTTCTCTAAGTCGATTCGAATTCAAATTTGTTCGAATTAATACCAAACTCCTTTTGTTGTAGAACATTTTTATTTGATTGAAAGCAAAAAATGATAAAATATTATTCAAACAACAGAAGTTTGGTAGTTGTTCCAACGAATTTGTATTCGAATCGTCTTAGTAAAACAGGCCATTAAACTTTTGAATAGGGAATTAAAGAGTGGCTTATGGACTTCCTTTTTGTGAACAAAAAGTTTAAATAAAATGTTAATACATAAAGTACCGTTATGCCACATTTTCATAAGCAGTGTGTACGAAAAATGCAAGTTTCCTGATTTTGCCTCAGCTTACCAATTCACTTTATTTGACTGTCTCCTGTTATTTTTGTTAATAAAGCTGGAATACGATATAATTTTGCCGATAGGTAATGCCACTGTTTTGATAGGAGTGGGATATTGCTGTTATATGTATGACAAATTCATACATCAACTTTTACAACTATTGAGTTGGGAATTAAAGAGTGGCCATTGACCTTAAAAAGTTTACATTGTCATAATAATGGCCCTATCTTGATTTAGTTGGCATTTGTTTTCGGAAGTTTCACGTCAAATAAATCGTGATAGAAAACCGTTAGTATAAACATGACTAGAGTTTCAATTAATTTTATTTCAAATTTAAACCAACTATTTGGCAACTCCAGGCTGGTTGTTAAAGAGGAAATATTAAAAACAAAATAACCACTATATACAGGGACTACATCCAAATCTAAAAAAAAAAAATTGTTTAAATCGATTAAATTGAACAGGGACCTTAAATTGAACAGGGAACATCGCATATTAAATTTGAAGGATATTCAAATCAAAATTTACTGATGTTTGCAAAATAAGGAAAAGATATATCTATATGGGGGCTATGTCCAAATCTGAACCGATTTTTGGCAAATTTGGTAAAACTGATTAGGAGCCTAAGAAAGAACCAGGTACCTAATCTGAAGGCTATTCTCTTATAATTGACCGAGTAATAAAAAAATCGACGAATGATATATACGAGAATGAGGGCTATATCCAAATCTGAACCGATTTTTTTTCTCAAAATCGATAAAACTGATTAGGGGTCTAAGAAAATATTAGATATTTAATTTAAAGACTACTCTCTTAAAATTGGCCGAGTAGTAGCAATATCGGGGAAAGATATATATGGGGGCTATATCCAAATCTGAACCGATATGGACCAAAGTTGGTGTTTTTCATTCATATGCCCTCATAAGTACTTGTACAGAAATGCATTATCCTAGGTCAACTCCTTCTATTTTTGTCCACAAACCGTATTGTTCTGATAAGTCTGTAGTGCGATTCTGTAACTCTCTACCGATGGAATTAACGACAAATGTCGATAGTTAGCGATATTTGTCGGAAAGTGCTATTCTGTATACAAATTCTACCGATTTTTATGTCGGTAATTATCGAAAATCATCGGTCAGCTACCGACGAAAAAAAGGAGTCGTTAAGTCTACCGACATAAAAGAATTTTCATATTTTAAACAAAAAATCAATGAAAATCAAATTTTTAAGAAATGATTTTGGAATATATTTCATGGCAAATAAAAAGGTAAGCTGAGATACATTTCTTTACGCATAAAAAAGAAAATTCTGCGACATATGGAGGATCCTTTTAATCTAAATAATAGGAAGCTTATAACAAATTGGAAATGGATACTTTTCAAAAAAAACTAATGGATGAAATTGGGGGTCATTTGGAAACCTCCAGAATTGCGGGAAAAATCTCTCAGAAAATAATAACTATTTTCAGTACAGACAAAATATTTTGAAGGATATATTCCGTAAAAGTTGCTACCCATATAAAAATGTGTTGGTGGTTTCGATTAGCATCAACATTAAAAGAAAGAAGAATATCACCATGGTCGTCATATTTCCTGATAATGCGTAATTCTGATATAACATATTGAACAATTTAAATATTCCTGTTCAAAATACATATATTTTAAATCTTCTGTTTCAAACAATTCAACCAATATTACACCATGTTTATATTAGAACTTGCCGGGTTATGAGAATTTATACGTATATCCAATGGATTTGACAATTAAAATCCACCGGAATAAATAAAAAATAAAATAGATATAGTTATCTGTATGTAAACGTAGTTATATATAAATATATATATATATATAAATATAAATATATATATATATATAAATATAAATATATATATATATATATATATAATATAAACATGTCCTAAAGATGAATTTTTCTACATGTAATTTGAAACATACTTATTTTATATACAATAGTGATTTAAATAATTTCATTAGAAATTTGAATTATTTGAATGAGCATTATTTCGTTTACGGTGTGATTTTTCCTATTTCTCCTAAAACAAGAAACGTTTAAAAATTAGAATAATTTATATACACGCTTTTCATTTTGAAATAACGTGCATCTTCTTTTAAATTCCGTCATTCTACCGATATTCGTCGCTAAAATTTTTGTATCGATAACATCGAGTTACAGAATAGCACTTTCGGTAATTCAACCGAAAATTTTCGTTAATTATCAATATCGGTTCGGTAGAAAAAAAAGTTACAGAATCCCACTACAGGTGTTCTGCACGACTCGCGTTTTTTAAAGTAGCTGCCTTAAGTACAATTTTTAAATGCTAATGGTTGTAGTGAAACGTCTGTTATGTGAATATGTATGTTTTATTTTCCCTTTCCATTTCTTCTATTTATATTCTTCTATAACTTACAAAGTGTTTTTGTAAATTAACACCTCATTTATGAAAACTTCACTTTATGTCATTTGGATAAACGATTATAACAACATTTCCCTTTTGACATTGCAGTAAAACTATTTCAGCAGAGTCAAAGAATGAAGCAACAAATAGCAAACGGAATGAAAAATACATTTATACATGTGTTAGTTGCTTTATTACATGTGAATTATATTTTTTACTATTTTTCTGTTTATTTGCATTAACAGTGCTTACATTTCTTCCTTCATACGAGGGCAGTTCGGAAACTTCTTAGCCTAGCACAAAAAGCGCGGTATAAACAGAAAAAAGTTAAGTGTTTTGGAAACTTCCATCTCTGGTATGAACACATGTTAAATTTTTTTAAATTTTTTCGATCTGGCAACTCCTTCATATAGAAACAGGTGTTCAAAAAAGACGCATCCGTAATTTTTTTACAATGGAAAAATTAGAAATGCCTGCGGTCATTAAATATTTACATAAAAAAGGTTTATCGGGACAAGAAATTCATAATGATATGGTGAATGTGTTAGGTGAAAGTGCTTCTTCATATGCAACAGTAAAAAAGTTGGTTGCTGAATTTAAACGTGGTCGTACAAGCATTGAAGATGAACCACGTAGTGGACGTCCAAAAACAGCAACAACATCAGAAATTGTAGCCAAATTGCATTATATGGTATTAAATGATCGACGAATAAAAGTGCGTGAAATTGCTAATATCATGGGCATCTCAAATGATCGAGTCCATTTAATTTTGCATGAAGAACTACAGATGAAAAAGCTTTCTGCAAGATGGGTGCCGCATTTGTTAACAGTCGATCAAAAACGCATAAGAATGAACATTTCGCAAGCTTGTTTGGATCGTTTTAAGCGAAATAAAATGGATTTTTAGCGTCGTTTCATAACTGTTGATGAGACATGGATCCACCACTCCAGAGACAAAAGAACAATCCAAACAATGGACTGAAGCTGGAGGAAGTGCCCCAAAGAAGGCAAAAACAATTCAATCGGCTGGTAAGGTTATGGCAACGGTTTTTTGGGACTTCAAAGGTATTTTATTGATTGACTATCTGCAAAAGGGTAAAACAATAAATTCAAATTTCATAACTGTTGATGAGACATGGATCCACCACTCCAGAGACAAAAGAACAATCCAAACAATGGACTGAAGCTGGAGGAAGTGCCCCAAAGAAGGCAAAAACAATTCAATCGGCTGGTAAGGTTATGGCAACGGTTTTTTGGGACTTCAAAGGTATTTTATTGATTGACTATCTGCAAAAGGGTAAAATTGCAACCTTTAGGATCAATTAAATGTACAAATTCGAGAAAAACACAACACAAAAAAATAATTTTTCATCAAGACAACGCACCAGCGCACAAGAGTGTTTTAACAATGGCTAAAATCAACGAATTAAAGTACGAGTTGCTTGACCACCCACCTTATTCTCCTAATTTAGCTCCCAGTGACTTTTACTTGTTCCCAAATCTAAAAAAAATCCTTGCTGGCAAGCGTTTTACCTCAAATGAAGATGCAATTACAGTTGTAAACCACTATTTTGAAAACCATGAGGAAAACTATTTTAAACAAGGGTTAGAATTGCTAGAAAAGCGTTGGACTAAGTGTATTGAAGTTTCAGGAGATTATATTGGAAAATAAAAATATTTTTGAAAAACTAACTATTCTCTTTCATTGATAGGCTAAGAAGTTTCCGAACCGCCCTCGTATTCTGCTGCACCTAACAAGGAGACACGTTGATAAAAATGTTGAATGTATTGTAGTTTGAATAGAATAGAAAAGCGAAAAACATAAGCATTCAAAATACATATAACCTATGTATGATATGTTGGGTCCCTTTACATTATACACTAGATAAATCCGTGGTATTTGATAGATACATATGTATGCACATGTGTATGGAGGATACACAGCTAGCATTTGGATGACTACTTTTTCAGAAATCACATTGCGGAGACTTTTTAGAGTCCTTTTTGTGATCAAAAACTGATTGTCACTTGTATGATCAGAAAGAGACTCGACAGTGACTCCCTGTAATGATTAAAAAGAGTTCAATTTAAAATACAACAACAAATGTGTAGCAACCATAAATAAATCATTGAGGCGTTTAAAATGTGACTACTTTTTCGTTATTTATTGTCACATTTTGATCATCATGAAGATTGAAAAATGCTTCATCAAAAAAGCTGCATGACCCTTGTTTGAAAAGTGATTATAATTATGTATCTTCTGATCATATTTTGAACAGTTAGGTGATTAAAAACTGATTGTTTTGTTTTACTTTTGTTTGGTTGTAAATAATTCTCATATACACTTTCTACAAAACTTTGATATAAATGTAACGTATAATATTAAGAGTATAGACAAACACAACACATGTTCAGGTTTTGCCAAGTGAAATGAAGAGGCAGTACACTAATCACCGCGCAACATAAAGGATAATTAAAAGGAATAACAAAGCAGAAAAAACAACAAAACAAAGGAAAGAAACAAAAAAGATTTTTTTTAATTTATTTCGTCTAATAAAAAGACTCATAAATGACTCCATAAAGACTCATAAACGATTATAAACATGACTCTAAAAAGACTCGAAAAAGAGTCCCAAATTAATCAACAAATCACCAATAAATGATTGAAATACGACTCGAAAAAGACTTTGTATACCATCAGAAAATGGTCAAAAATTACTCGAAACTAATGCAGAGGAAGACTCATTTGTGATTTGTGTAGAAGAGTCGCCTGAGGTTACGTTTTCCTCACGACAAAGGAGTCATTTATGATCAGAAAATAAGCTCATATTCCAGCTTTTTAATCGTGCAGTCGGATCAAAAAAGACTCGAATTTGATTAAAATTTCCAAAAAATTCTGGCTGGGTTTCAGGATCGAATAACTAAAAAACCTACATTTAAAAGGCGTAGCCGTTCCAGATATATTGGAAAATAAATGATGGTAGATAGTTTAAATGCAATGTGGTCTTTTTGCAGCGAAGAGGATTTGTTCGTTTCAATCTGCAAATCTTCCATGACTAACGCTTTTTAGCGCAGAATTCGGATGTTATGAGTTTGGTTATATCATTTGGATATATTTTTGAGGAGCGTTGGTTTTGCCAGGCTAAATTACAAAAAAAAAACTATGACGTTTGGCATTTTTGCTTGTACTTTTTATTCCCACAATTCTTCATTTAATTGATCCGTTTTATTGGAATATTTTCTTGAAGATCAACCAAGTTTCTTCATTGCAGGCTATGCTATTCCTGCAATAAAAACATTCCCATTTTAAGAAAAAATTGTTATGAATTTATGCATATCCTGTGGTAGTCCTTTTTTCGACTTTCTTCTTCCTAAAATATATACATAAATGCAATGCATACACCCGAACATGCAAACATACATACGAGTACATTCTTAGGCAGTCATCATTTCTTAGAGCATAGCAGCATATTTATCATTCTTCTGGAAGTAGAGACGTCTCCCTTGGTCCTACAGGGATATTTCTGGGAACATATGTATGCATGTATGTATACCTTCAATATAAACTACCATGTACTACTAGTTGTGTGTGTTTTTGCTGCTTTGGATGCCTGTTAGGATCTGGCAAACTTTCGATTGATCACTGTCGTAAAGCTTTGTTTATATCGGACTCAGAATCAATTATGTTTTAAATAATTTACGACAGATAACCCAAATATCTTTTTTTGATGGTCGAAGTAAACTTTGTTTTACGACAGCAATCAAAACTGTAGTCTGACTGTCGATAGTTTGCCAGCTCTAGTGCCTGTGCGAGCGTGCCGTTAAAAGAAAACCACAATAGGGAATCAATTATAACGTTGATGAAGAAAATGGCTTGCAAATTAAACAAATGATAACGCCATCACACAGTGGTATCACCAGCAGCTACAACAGCATCACAAGCACCAGCTGATGCATTCAAACAGAACATGAATGAAAGGAATTTTTATTCATAACTTGGTAGGTGCTCATTGAAACATTTAACTCGCTCGCATTTCAGCCACAAATGTAAAAAAAAAACAAAAACAACGACAACACAAACCACATTTACAAGAAACACACTACGACGACAGCTACATACCATAAAAATTCTTTTAACTTGCAACTGATAGGACTCTACACACACATACATACTTATATGTACATTAGGGTTATGACTTTTTGACCTTTTTTCTAATTAATGACTTAAATAACGTTGTAGCTAAAATCCTCCAAATACCGTACCGTTATATGGGGGCTATAACAAACATGTACCTAAGTTGACAATATTGTGTGAAGATGATTTGCGACCTCTAGGAACCGCAAAGGTCTAATTACATGTAGTTCGTTCAAAAAATGTTGTTAAAAGAACTGAGAGCCTCGCACGTCAAATTGCAGCTACTTCTGTCTAAAAAGGTTGCTGAAGTCCTCAAAACACCAAAAATGGAGAAACACTTATTCCTGTGCATCATAAAGTGCTAATATCTACATATATATATAAATGAGCTTGGTGATAAGTGACTGACTGACTCATCATCAACGCCCAGCCAAAACGGCTAAAGCTAGGAGCTTGAAATTTTACCAGTGGGTCACTGTTGATGCAAATGTGCGAGATAGGGCCGGGTTTTAGAAAATTCGTCCTGGAACCACAAAAAATAACAACAACAAAAATCCTTATTTTTCATTACTATTACGTACTTATTCACTTAGTTGGCCCTCTGCAAGACATGTGTCAAATTAACAATGCTATAACTTCTTGATATCGTAAGAGATCACACATAATTTCAAATTTTGTAGTTTACTTCTAGGCGCACTTATTTTATCGTAAACCACTACATAATAGAAAGACAAACCGATTCTGATTTTGTTTTCACATAACAGGTGTCGCACAAAAGATTTTCATTCGTTAAAGTCCAGTTAGAAAAAATGATTACAAACGATGCATTTGTAAAAATTTTGATTTTCAATTTAAAATTAAAACAAAAAATCTTTCAATAAATAATGTTGGGTTTCTTGAACAAATGAGTTGCTGTTGAAGACAACATTAGGGGAATAAATTCAGAAATCGGCCAGAAATAACAACAGCTAAAAACTGTATGGACCTGACTTTTTGGTAATAACTAAATGTTTGCAAATCAATGAAAGTGCAATAAAATTGTGAATATTACAACGATTTATTTGCAATTAAGAATTTTATCGTATATGGAGATGTACAGTCATAACTATTCAATTTTCAATTTCAAAATCTGTAATTTGAAGAAATTGCTAAATAATTAATGAAATCAATAATAGTCCCCAAACCAGAGACAAAAGATTGGTTCTGTAATTGAAAACGATTTTGGAGTATGTGTGTTACGTGAAAAAGGCAGACAAGTATTACATAACAAGTATTCATCACGAAGGGTTAGGAAAAAGTTCTCTCCCCGCAAAATATAAAGCAACGAATCAGCTTTGCTACTAAGAAGATTTCAAGCCCGTTAAAGTACTTTGATGACGTTATATTTTCTGATGAGACGAAAATTATGTTGCACTATTACTTCTTCTTCTTTATTTGCCAATCCGTGTTCGGATGTTAGCGATCATACAATTATAATGCAGTGTTACATAAATTAACTTAACTAATTGTTAATATTATAGTACAATTAAATATGTTCTATTCAATTATCGAAAGGCTTCGGTTTCTGGCGGCATTTAAAAGAATTCGTTCGTTTTGCACACCCGTCCATTCTTTAATGTTACTTATCCATATTGTTTCTTTTCTTCCTCTGGGTCTTTTTCCTTCGATATTGGTCTGTATAATGGCTTGGAGCAGCTTATATTTTTCATTCCTCATTAAATGGCCCAAATAGGCAGTTTTTCTGGTTTTTATCATACGTGTAATTTGAAGTTCGGTATTCATGCGTCTAAGCACTTCTTCATTTGAGATACGTTCAGTCCAACGAATTTTTAAAATACGGCGATATATCCACATTTCAAACGAATTTAATCTTTTCTGATCTGTTACTTTTACCGTCCAGGTTTCGGCTGAGTATAATAGTACTGGCCATATGTAACATTTAACAAAGCGCATTTTTGTTGTTAGGCTTATATCATGACTTGTAGGCGTTTTTTTATATTTAAAAAATGAATTTCGTGCCATTTCAATTCTGCACTTGATTTCTTTCGACATATCCCACTGATCATTAATCTGGACTCCCAGGTATTTAAACGTTTTAACTCTTTCTATTTCGGTATTACTTATTAACATAGGTGCAGTTGTTTCCACAGACTTTCTGCTCACAATCACATATTTGGTCTTTTTTATGTTAATACGTAATCCATATATTTCGCTTGTTTTCACAAGTACATCTAATAATCTTTGTAGCCATGCAAAACTGCTTGCTAGTAACGTAGTATCGTCGGCGTAACGGATGTTATTAATTAGCGTATTGTTTATAGCAATACCAATGTTCTTTCTAGCAATGGATTCTACGAATATTTGTTCTGAATATATGTTGAATAGAAGGGGAGACAAAACACATCCTTGTCTTACACCCTTTGAAATTTGAACATTGTCTGTTAATTCACCATCTACATTAATATTTGCTACTTGATTCCAGTATAAATTTTTAATGCATCTTATATCCCATTCGTCTAGCCCAATAGAAGTCAAAATATTCATCAGTTTATCATGTTTCACCGTATCAAATGCTTTCTCATAATCCACGAAGCAAATATATACGTCTTTTTGAACTTCTCGACATTTTTGTATTAATACATTAAGTCCAAGTAGTGCTTCTCGCGTTCCCATACCTTCATTGAATCCAAATTGCGTCTGCCCCATGTGTGCCTCACATAGTGGGTATATTCTTCTGTGTATTATTTTTAGAAATATTTTCAGGGCATGGCTCATTAAACTAATTAACCTGAAGTCACCACACGTATTCGCATTATTTTTCTTGGGTATAGGTATAAATGTTGATTGGAGCCAATCTTTCGGATATTCCCCGGTAATATAAATTTGGTTAAACAACCCCAATAATAGTTGTTTATTGTTTCCTTCTATTAATTTGAGTACTTCGACAGGTATATCATCTGGCCCCGGTGCCTTTTTGTCTTTCATAGATTTTATTGCCGATTCCAATTCTTCTTCATTGATTAGTCTTCCTGGAATACCGATTTGGTGTGTATTGGTTAGGAACTGGGTTCGACTCTCGTCAGTAAATAAATTTCTGATATATCTCTCCCATAGTTTACTCTTATCCTCACGTTCGTAGTGAGCTACATTATTATCGTCGCAAATAAACGCGGACGTTCTTTTTGCATATATACCGGATGCCTCTTTCATTTTTTTTTTGGAGATTGAAATCGTCATGGAGGAGTTGTAATCTTTCAATTTCCTGGCATTCTCTGTTTATTTGTGCATTTTTCGCGGCACGAATTGCGGTTTTAATTTCTTGATTCAATTCCCAATATTTTTCATAGTTATTATTTCTGTATTTGCTCCGTTCTTCTCGAAGTGCACGTATTTCTTCTGTTATCCAGTTGTTCTTCTTCCGTCTAGTTGTAGTTGTACCTAATACATCTTTCGACACGTTGTTGATTACTATTACGCACTATTACGACGGAACCCAAAAAATATGGCGCAACCCTCTCACAGCCCTGGAAAATAAAAATGCAATACATACTGTAAAGTTCGGAGAACTGTATGTTATGGTATGGGCATAGACAAATGAAGTGTATAGACAAAGGATTACTCATGTTGAGTGCTGTCAACAGACTCAAACCAAAATACTCAACATTTTTCGAAGTCGATTTTTGAGAAAAATTGCAAGATTTTCTTTTACATCTGAGTATGTAGATTTCGTCAAAAACTAACCCCATACAGTTTTTGTTAGAACAAAATGTTTTTAAATTGTGTTTTTAATTGAGTTGTTCTGAAAACGAAATCGATGTTAACAAATGAATCGTATAGACAAAGGATTACTCATTTGATTTGTTCCTAGGTTTTACCATTTTTGAGATATAGAAGTTCAGGTCACAGTTTTAGGTTTTTTGTTAGGTTTTCGCGAGTTTGCTTGAAAACGGCATATATTGTCAAAATGGGACTAAAAAAATCTTATAGCTGTGAAAATTTCGGAATTTTTTCCTAGGTTGTACCATTTTTGCGATATATAAGTTAAAGTAGGTGATGAGGGCAAGAGCTTTTTCTTGTCCTGTCGGGTGCGAAAGTAAAGTCCTAAAATCCACTTTCAATAAAAAACTATATTTTTATATTCACAAAAAATAAACTTCAGGAACTTTATTAATTCAACTTAAGTGATAGACTGTACCAATAAGACTGAATGTTTCTTAGAAAAAAACAAAAATGGATTTTGTCTACGTGACAAGATTAATGTTTTATAAACGGTACCAAAGAACTAAAATTTCTTGTGTTTTAACCAATCAGATCGTGGGTGATTGTTACGCCTATGATGTAGTATATTTGTTTTTGCATGTTCGATGTTTTGTTGGTACGATAATTCAACTGCAGCAAAATTACCCTGTGGCAAATTTGACTTGGGACTCAACATTCTCCCCCCTTGAAAGCCTTCCTTTCAACATCGATTTCTAGAGGGAGTTTGCAAAGTCTTGTTATGGCACGCTTGAATTCGCCGTCGGATGTGCGCACAGTCGCAACTCGAACTTGTCCATCATCACCTGGGTTTGTTGCGACTACTCGAGCTAACGGCCATTTTATTGGTGGTGTAGAATCTTCCTTAATGAGAACCAGGTCATTCACTTGAATGTTTGGTTGAATGGCAGTCCATTTAGGCTTCTGTTGAAGCGACTTTAGGTATTCATTGCGCCAACGATCCCAAAAAATTTGATGAATGCATCGTATAATTTGGTATCTTTTTAAAGATGAAGAAATATGATCAATTGTTGTTGGTTCCACTACTTTAGTCATTGGCCGACCAATCAAAAAATGTGCTGGTGTAAGTGGTTGAAAATCGTTAGGGTCGCTAGACATTGATGTAAGTGGTCTGCTGTTGACAATAGCTTCTGCCTGACACATGACGGTGTGCAACTCATCGAACGTTAAAAGATTTACTCCAACTGCTCTCTTTATGTGGTATTTTGCTTGCTTCACCGCACTCTCCCACAGTCCTCCAAAATGTGGAGAGCGAGGGGGTATGAATCTCCAATCGATACCCAGCTGACGACAACTCTCATGGACAAGTTTTTGGTGAGATTCAGATAAAAATGATGCAAGTAATTCTCTTAACTCTCTGTTTGCACCGATGAAATTTGTTGCACTGTCGGAGTAAATTGTTGAGCAGCGACCTCTACGGGATACAAACCGTTTCAGCTATGAATGCGTTTGTTGTTAAGTCCGGTACCAGCTCAAAATGTACTGCCTTCACGCAGAAACAGATGAAAACTGCAATATAAACCTTTATGGGTGACCTACATCTTATTTGTTGTGTTATGAAAAATGGACCACAATAATCAACGCCCGACACTGCAAAAGGGAATGACTGCTGTACTCGGTCTTTAGGTAGGGCACCCATCACCTGTGTTTCTGTGACCGGTTTATATCTATAGCAAAGTATGCAATTGTGAATGATTTGTCTGATTATCCGTTTCCCATTAATAATCCACATACTTTCTCGAAGAATATTGTGTAGCGTGAGTATACCTGCATGCGAATGCTGGCGATGAAAGTGCCTGATGATGGTATGAACAAACGGATGGTTGGGTGGTAGCACAATCGGGTGTATTGTAGTGACTGGTAGATGTGAATTTTTTATACGGCCGCCAACACGTATTAAGCCATCACTTAAAAATGGTGACAATTGTGAGAGCTTAGATCGTCGATCTACCTGCTTATTAGCTCGCAAACAACGGAATTCCTCTGCAAAATACTTTCGTTGGATAGTCCCGCATGCAGCAAGGAAAGCATTGTTTATTTCGGTTACCTTCAAGGCTCCATGATTGGTGTCTGCTTTGCGCAACCTTCCGACATAGCGAATAATATAAGCAATGATCTTTAACATTTTCTCATAGTTGTTGATGTACTTGTGACAGGAAATCCAGTCATCGTGAACAATTGCTACTAAAGCTACCTTTGTCTTTCTAATTTCACAGACTGATTCCTCTGGAAGTGGTGTAATTTCATTTGGCCAATATTCGATGTCTTCTGTCAGGAAAGGAGGTCCATGAAGCCACAGGTCGTTCTCGATCAATTGTGAAGCCGTTGCACCCCGTGACACAATATCTGCAGGGTTAAGTTGTGAGGGGACATGACGCCATTTGATGGACGGACAATATTGGTGAATTTTGATTACACGATTTGAAACAAACGTTGTCCAACGTGTTGGTTCTCCAGCAATCCAACACAACGCAATTGTTGAATTTGACCAACACACTATGTTTTTTGGAGCCACGGGAAGTAGTGAGAGCACCGAATTCAAAAGTTGAGCAGCAAGCAGCGCTGCACATAATTCTAGCCTGGGCAATGTTGTGGGTTTAAGGGGAGCAACCCTAGACTTGGAGCACAAAAGTGACGAAAACACTTCTCCTGATTCATGTGTTACGACATAGATGCAAGCCCCATATGCTTTTGTGCTGGCATCTGCAAAGACATGAACATTAGTATAATTATTGAAAACAACAAACCTGGGTATTTTAATTTGTGCAGTGAGTGACAGCTGTTGGCGAATATCAGACCACTCCATTATAATATCTTGCGGTACTGTTTCATCCCAGTGACATTTGAGCGACCATATGCTTTGCAGGAGAAGTTTGCACCTAACCACTAAGGGGTTGACCAATCCCAAAGGGTCAAACAATCTTGCCATCTCCGATAAGACAGCCCGTTTGGTGATCCTGGATGCAAAACCATTCATGTTGTTATAGGTGTAAGTAAAAACATCTTCGGTTGGTGACCACTTAAGTCCGAGTGTTTTGATGTATTGAAAGTCATCCACAGTGATGATTTCCTCACGATCTGGCGGTGAAATGTCTTCCAATATCTCCTCATTGTTTGCACCAAATTTCCGTAACACAAATCCAGATTTTTTAAGAAGTTCCGTCACTTGCCTCTTAATTTCAATGGTGTTCTCTATTGTGTCGCTACCAGTTATGAGATTGTCTACGTAAAAATCTCGCATTGTTACATGTGACCCCAATGGAAAATTAGCTGCTTCCGCCTCTGCCGCTGCTTGAAGACTTTTGACAGCTAAATAAGGGGCACAGCTCGTGCCGTATGTTACTGTATTTAGCTTGTACGTTTTCAAAGGTTCTTGTGGCGAAAACCTCCATAAGATACATTGCCATCGACAATCCTCATCATTTACCAGCACCTGCCGATACATTTTGGCAATATCGGCCACCATTGCATACTTATGGAAACGAAAACGAGTTAAAATGGAATATATGTCCTCCTGTAACGTAGGCCCAACTCGTAAAATGTTGTTTAGAGACAGACCGTTTGATGTTTGGCAAGAGCCATCAAAAACAACTCGCAGTTTTGTTGTCGAACTGTCAGCCTTTGTTACACAGTGATGAGGTATGTAATTGAACGACACGTTTGTATCAGGTGTTGCTACTGCCATATGTTTCATTTCAATATACTCACGAATGAACTCACCGTACTCTTTCCTTAAATTCTCATATTTTTGTAATTTCCTCTCAAGAGCATAAAATCTTTGTTGTGCTATTTCCAATGACGATCCTAGTTCATTCGGAGATATTTTAAATGGCAATCTCACTACAAAGCGATTTGTTTGTGGGCACCGGTATGTTGTCTGTTCATAAAATCGCTCACACTCTTCTTCTTCTCTATTGAGTGATTTTGCTGTTTCCTTTGTGCACTCTTCTATACTCCAGAATCTCTCCAAAATTGCATCAACCGTTGGCTCAGTTGTTGTTGTTATGCAATGGTAATCAGGCTGATGAGAACAATGTATGCAGGCAAATGAAAAATAATTATCCGTTCTTTGTTTTGCTATTGTGTTTGGCAGTGGGGAGTTTATTATCAATTCATCTTTAAACCGAGGTGAATTTTTATGCAAAGCAATGAGTGATGACTGATCAGCTGTGTTTTGTATCAACGTGTTTTGTTGATTTATTGATGAACCAGCAACAATCCAACCTAGTTTTGTTTTTTGAAGAATTGGTGTTGTTGCTCTTTTTACTTGACCAACAAGCAGAATGTCATAAAAAAGTGATGCTCCGATGAGCAGATCAACGGGGCCAGGAATATTAAAACACTTGTCAGCCAATTGGATATTACTTGGGATGTCCCATTCTTTTGTGTTTATCTTCGTCTGCGGTTGGTATGACGTAATCGATGGAATTATAACAGCGTTTATCGTGGAAGAGAAGGCACTTGTTTTGTTTGATGCAATACCGCTTATTTCCATATTTACCGTGTTGCGGGGTACTCGTAAGTATTGGGCAATGTGCTCTGTGACAAAATGAAGTTGCGACCCCGAATCTAACAATGCGCGTACAATTATCGATCTTCCTTTTAGAGATTGCAATTCTACTTGAGCCGTACCAAGAATGACTGAGCAATCTTCATTCGAAATATGCAGTGTGGATGATGACATAGTTTCTGGTGACAAAGTGATAGGTGGTGGTGGGGCAGCGACAGTGGCAGTTGGTGGTTCCTGAGAAGTTTTACCTTGTTTGTGAAGTAAGGTGTGATGCAATCCATTGCAATGTTGACATCTGTTGGACGACGGACACTTCGATGCGATGTGGTTACCTCACAGGCAATTTAAGCATAGTTTGTAAGCTTTAACTGCACGGAATCTTTCCGTTTCAGGCATATCAATAAATTTGCGGCAATTGAATGGGTTATGGGTGGGTGAAGTTTTACAAAACCAGCATTGAGTTGCATTCGATGCTACGAATGATACAGTGGGAAATTTCTTCGAAGATTGCGATGGTTTCTGATGAAAAGATCTCCCATGAGATCCATGTTGTTCCTTTTTTGAACATTTGTGCGAAATTAGGTCCAAGCTCTTACATTTTCTTTCCAGGAATGACGAAAGGTCTTTTAACTCTGGTAGCTTCAGATCGCTGTTGATTTCTCCATTGTCCCAATTTGCAAATATTTCTTCCTCCCATTTTGCTTGGGTATCTGCATCCAATTTAGAGACAATAAGGTGAAGCAATATTCCATTCGCTATCTGGTCTTTGGAAGCTATAGATTGGAGTGCGCGAACGTTACCATTTACTGAATCGATGAAATCTCTCAGTTCAGGTACTGTGTGCTTAGTGAAATCTTTTATGGCAAATATTTTCTCAATGTGTGATTGAAATATGAAACGTTTGTTATCATATCTCAACTTCAGTATATTCAAAGCTTCTTCATAATTTTGTGGTGTCATCTCTAGCGCCTGGATTAACCTCGCTGCTTCTCCTGTGAGGCAGGATCGTAAATACTGAAATTTTGATAGTGGAGAAAGATCAGAAATATCGTGCACTGACAGACAGAACATGTTGTAAAAATCAGTCCAGTCTGTATACTCTCCGCTGAACTTGGGCAGATGTAGTGTAGGGAGCGTTGGATGAGCTTGTTGTTGTGCCGATGATGAAAATATGCGCGTGCTACTCATTGATGGATCCGTAACATTCAATTTAAGGCTTGACATCCGCTCGAGAATTTTAGACTTTATGTTGAAATAAGCCTCTTCAAAAACCGACCTGTGATCCATCTGAAATTGTGACTCGTCAAGGATTTCTAATTGACTTTGGATTTCTTCAAATGAATGAAAACGATGTTCCAATAAAGACAACTTAACCTCCAATTGGTGGATAGTGAGTTGTTCGAATTCCATAAGATTGTTGTCTTCTTTAATCATAGTTTTTACCAAATTGTCACGATGCAGCTCCTTAGGCCGAATTGCGTTGTTGCCGACGCAATTTTGAGGAGGAGTCTGTGGTTCCGATTCATCCAGAAGATTTACAGCGTTTTGTTCCATAACTAATTTGACCGAACCAAAAATAAACCAGGAATGATAACATCCGGCTCGAAGGACCTATGATGAGGGCAAGAGCTTTTTCTTGTCCTGTCGGGTGCGAAAGTAAAGTCCTAAAATCCACTTTCAATAAAAAACTATATTTTTATATTCACAAAAAATAAACTTCAGGAACTTTATTAATTCAACTTAAGTGATAGACTGTACCAATAAGACTGAATGTTTCTTAGAAAAAACAAAAATGGATTTTGTCTACGTGACAAGATTAATGTTTTATAAACGGTACCAAAGAACTAAAATTTCTTGTGTTTTAACCAATCAGATCGTGGGTGATTGTTACGCCTATGATGTAGTATGTTTGTTTTTGCATGTTCGATGTTTTGTTGGTACGATAATTCAACTGCAGCAAAATTACCCTGTGGCAAATTTGACTTGGGACTCAACAGTAGGGAAATTGCAGTCATGACATTGTTTCATATGGAGACGATACAGTCAGTGAATTGTCCTAATCTGAACATCTATTTCTTAAAAATGGTAACACCTACAAAAATATCATAAAGGACAACTTTGTAGAGAATTTTCGATGCTACTACAATTTCTTTATTCCATTTTGAAAGGGCATAAAAACCTAAAAACCCCCATAAAATGTGAACTTTGACCGTGATTTATTTAGAAAGCGCTCAGGCGATTTTTTTTATTCCCAGGTGTAAGCTCCTTTCATTTAATGTTGGTTCAAGAGCACCGCATCATGTTATATGCTGTTAACCGACCCAAACAAAAATACTCAACGTTTTTCGAAAGCGACTTGAAAAAATGCAATATTTTCATTTATACATTTATCTGAGGATGTAGATGTAACCACATACAGTTTTTGTTTGAACAAAATCTGATTACAATTGTATTTTTAATTCAGTTGTTCTGTCAACGGATTTCGGAGGAAACATTGAAAAATTATTAAATCGACAACGTCAAAATTGGGTTTTTGGACACTGACAATTATAAATCTATATATATAAAACAGAAAAATGTTTGTATGTTTGTTTGTTTGTTTGTATGTTTGAAATTTATAGACTCAAAAACCGCTGAACCGATCTTGCTGAAATTTTCAGGGTATATTACTACATCGCCTGAAAGTAACATAGGCTATAAAAAGTTTCGAAATTCCGCTCTGATCCGGAGATATAGCACCAGAATCGGAGGTACCTCCAATTTAAATCTAAACTTTGTATGCAAATATCTATAGAACGGTTACAGATACAAACTCCAAATTTGAAATGTGTGATGGATTTTAGCCTAAAAATAAATGTGCCAAAATATATCGAAATCGGTCCAGATTTGGATATAGCTCCCATATATATTTTCGTCCGATTTCAAGTATTTGATGTACCAAACACAGTATATATGTCCGATTTCCATGAAATTTGGAATGCGTGACGGAACGTGGCTTATAACAAAATTTACCAAACAATATCGAAATCGGTTCAGATTTGGATATAGATCCTATATATATTTTCGTCCGATTTCAAGTATTTGATATACCAAACACGCTACATATGTCCGATTTCAATGAAATTTGGAATGTGGGACGAAATTTGGCCTATCACTAAATGTTCTGAAATATATCGAAATAACTTCAGTTTGGGATATAGCTCCCATATATATTTTCGTCCGATTTTAAGTATTTGATGTACCAAACACGCTATATGTGTCCGATTCTAATGAAATTTGGAATGTGTGACGGAATTTGGCCTATAAGTAAATGTACCAAACTATATCGAAATCGGTTCAGATTTGGCTATAGCTCCCATATATATTTTCGTCCGATTTCAAGTATTTGATGTACCAAACACGCTATATATGTCCGATTCTAATGAAATTTGGAATGTGTGACGGAATTTGGCCTATAAGTAAATGTACCAAACTATATCGAAATCGGTTCTGATTTGGATATAGCTCCCATATATATTTTCGTCCGATTTCAAGTATTGGTGTTCCACGCTATACATACATGTCCGATTTCAATGAAATTTGGAATGTGTGACGGAATTTGGTCTATAACTATATGTTCCATTATACATCGAAATCGGTTCAGATTTGGATATAGCTCCCACATATATTTTCGTCTGATTTCAAGTTTTTGATGTACCAAACACGCTATATATGTCCGATTTCAATGACATTTGGAATGTGTCATAGAATTGGCCTATAACTAAATGCGCCAAAATATATCGAAATCGGTTCAGTTTTGGATATAACTCCCATATGGATTTTCGTACGATTTTAAGTATTTGATGTACTAAACACGCTATATATGCCCGATACCAATGAAATTTGGAATGTGTGACGGAATTCGGCCTATCACTAAATGTGCCACATATATCGAAATCGGTTCAGATTTGGATATAGCTCCCATATATATTTTCGTCCGATTTCAAGTATTTGATGCATCAAAAACACTATACATGTCCGATTTCAATGAAATTTATAATGTGTGACGAAATTTGAACAATAAATAAATGTGCCAAAATATATCGAAATCGGTTCATATTTGGATATAGCTCCCATATATAGTTTTGGCCGATTTGAGGTATTTAATGCACCAAACACGTTATATGTGCCCGATTTCAATGAAATTTGAAATGTGTGACGGAATTTGGCCTATAAATAAATGTTCCAAAATGTATCGAAATCGGTTCAAATTTGGATATAGCTCCCATACATAGTTTTGACAGATTTGAGGTATTTGATGCACCAAACCCGTTATATGTGCCCGATTTCAATAAAATTTGGAATGTGTGACGGGATTTGGCCTATAAATAAATGTTCCAAAATATATCGAAATCGGTTAAGATTTGAATTTAGCTTCCATATATATTTTTGACCGATTTAAGGTATTTGATGCACAAACACGCTATATGAGAATGGAATGTGTGACGGAATCTATATATATATACATATATATATATATATATATATATATATATATATATATATATATATATAAAATTGAAATTTGTTTGTACGTTTGTTGGTTTGTTTGTGCCTTATAGACTCGAAAACCGCTGAACAGATCTTACTGAAATTTTTAGCGTACATTGCTACATGGCCTGGAATGAAAATAGGCTATATCATATTTTGAAATTTCGCATTGATCTGGAGATATAAAATCAAAACCGGAGGTACCTCCAAAAAATTTAGATTTTGTATGCAAATATCTTTAGAAGTGTTACAGATACAATCTCCAAATATTGTTTGTGTGACGGAATTTGATGCAAAATAAATTTACCAAATAATATTCAAATCGATTCAGATTTGGATATAGCTCCCACATACATATATTTTCGGCCGATTTCCTTATTTATGTACCAAACACGATATATATAACCAATTTCGCTGAAATTTTAAATTTCTGACGGAATTTGTTTTAGAAATAAATGTGCCAAATTATATCAAAATCGGTTCAGATTTGGATATAGCTCCCATACACATATATTTTCGGCCGACTTCCTTATTGTATGCACCAAACACGCTACATATGTCCAATTTCGCAGAAATTTTGAATTTCTGACGGAATTTGTTCTAGAAATAAATGTGCCAAATTATACTGAGATTGGTTCAGATTTGAATATAGCTCCCATATATATTTTCGGCCGATTTCCTGTATTTTATGCACCAAGCACGCTATATATGCAGAACTCGGTCTAGGAATAAATATGCCAAATTATATCGAAATCGGTTCAGATTTGGATACAGCTCCTTATATATTTTCGGCCGATATCCTGTATTTTATGCACCAAAGTCGCTATATATGTCCAATTTTGGTGAAATTTATAATGCGTAACGGAATTTGGTCTAGACATAAATGTGCCAAATCATATCGAAATGGGTTCAGATTTGGATATTGCTCCTACATATATTTTCGGCCGATTTTCTATATCTGATGCTTCAAACACGCCATATGTGTCCAATGTCGCTGAAATTTGAGATGTCTGACGGAATTTGTTCCATAAATAAATTATATCGAGGCCGGTTCAGATTTGGACACACTAATATTTCCAATTTCACTGAAATTTGGAAAGCGTGACGGAATTCGTTCTAGAAATAAATGGGACAAATTATATCGGAATCGGTGCAGATTTGAATATAGCTCCCATATATATTTTCGGCAGATTTTCTGTGTACATATATTTTCGGACGATTTCCCGTATTTGATGAACCAAACGCGCAATATATGTCCAAATTCGCTGAAATTTGGAATGTGTAACGGAATTTGGTCTAGACATAAATGTGCGAAATTATATCTAAATCGGTTAAGATTTGCATATAGCTCTCATATATATTTTCGGACGATTTCCTGTATTTTATGCACAAAACACGTATATTCAAATGTATATTCAAATTCAATGAAATTTGGATTGTGAGACGGGCTAAAAATAAATTTGACAAATAGATCGGTTCATATAGGAATATAGCTCCCATATGTATATATTTTCGGTCGATTTCATGTTTTTGTTACGTATGTTCAATTTTAATGAAAATTTGAAGACCTAGCAGTCAGTAGAAGTCATCATTATTTACAGCAGTACTTATAGTTTGGAAGGAATTGACCAAGGCTACTGCTATTAAGTATCATATCTTCGAGAGACTTCTTAAGATATATGTTTTATGATGATATATCTAAATCATTTGTAATACTTATAGGCAGAAATGCTTTCGGAGGAGTGTTACCTCCTGAAACATACAAAAATACCATAGTAGCTCCATAACAACCCTGAATAGGTATATAACGCCTTCATATCTCCTATATTTATTCGTTAAAATATTAAAAACGTTAATATAATTATGGCATTCCATTATATTTTATCGTAGTCGGGCAGCAAAGCGCACCGGGTTCAGCTAGTTATAATGTAAACTCTACCAATACAAGACAGTCTAGACAGACGTAAATCTTATTTACGTAGAACTTGGTTGTTATGCTACTACACGAAGACATCGACACTAAAGTCCAAATATTAACCCCATTGAAAATTTATGGGTTCATCTGAAGACAGAAGTCGGGAATAAGACAGCCCACTAATATGAGAGACTTAATAAAGATCAATGGCACAAATACCAATAAAATATGACGTTTCGAATTGTATTTTTTTAAATCCCAGGAGTTTACAAGCTGTAATTGATACCCAAAGTAGGTATACGTTATATTAAGACCAACTTTTCCTGAAAGTCCCGATACGATAAATGTTATACAAATAACATTTAGATAATTAAAACAGTCAAATGTACACATTTTTCGCAGAATACTTTCTTCGGACATCCTCAATGTTCATGTGAAAAAGAATGACAAAAGTCGACCAACCCTAAATATGTACATACAAATAGTACAGTAGATTTCTATTAACGCTGAATATTTTAAGACAAAATAATTAATTAATGGCCTGTTTCTCTAAGATGATTCGAAATCAAATCCGTTCGAATTACTACCAACCAAACTCCTGTTGTTGTAGAAAATATTTGTTTGACTGAAAACAAACATGACTCATAAATTTTTATATATTTTTGAAAAAAAAGTTTGGTAGTAGTTTGAACGAATTTGTATATGTATCGTATTAATGAAACTGGCGATAAATCTTCTTATGATAGATTGTCGATTTTAGAATTTTTTGTTATACCCTACACCACACTGTGTTAAGGGGTATTATCAATTTGTGCATTTGTATGTAACATGCAAAAGGAAACGAAATAGGTCAATGGTTCCTTTCGATGATCTACATAGCATCACATTCTGAGTCCATTCATACGTGCCCGTCCATCCGTTAATGCACTTTTGTCGCATTTATTATCCTATCCGGGTTAAAATTTATGATGGTCGCAATTTTGACCAAAGGACTATTGCTTTTGACGATAATAGGTTCAGATTTGGATATAGCTCCCATATATTCTCCCGATTCCGTATATTCTATCCACCAAACAACTATTTTAAAACAAATGTGTAATGAAATCTGTTCAGTAGTGCGATTCACAAACTAATTTTGTGAGTTACCGCCAAGTGTCGGTAAAATTAAAATGCTTATTGTTGGCGTTTTTTATTGTTGGACTGCAGAATTTTACATCTTTGTGTTTATTTCAGCATTAGTCCATATTTTGTTGTAATTCAATTGTTTGAATAACAACAAAATATTTTAAAGTGGATATGAAATTGATTAGTTGTGGGCGAAGGGTAGGGAATACTATAGTTTCAGTTGTCACCAAACAACTTCATCAGTTCCCTTTTTCGCCGACTCTGTATCGATAAACAGGTCAATAAAGCCATCTAGCAAATTAAATGAAATGAGAAATTTGCTGTATAGCCCTAAAGCTGTTTACCCTACAATTTGAGTCGAACTAAAGAATTTCATATCCACCACTGTTTTTATGTCGTCTTTGCTTCGCAAAGAATACGAACATAGGAGTGTTGCTTCAATAAGCGGGGGTAAAAACAACAAGAAAGTTGTTTTTGCATTACGCATTGGTCAACAAGGCCGTGCTGATGCCTATTAAAATGCTTATAATTTTGGTAATTACCGATGTTTTTCGGTAAGTAAGCGATGAATAAAAAGCAGTCGTAAAGTTATACCGATAGCAACAGCGTAGTCAACTTTTATTTAAACTTTTCATTTATAATTTTGCGTACATTTGAATTCCTAATTACTGCTTGATATGTTTAAGACATTGTCATTGTTTGCACTTATTTTTAATGCCAATAATACAGTAAGTAAGCAGATAATCGATCCATTTTTAATGAAATACTGCTTAGTGTAGTACAATTCAACTGTTTTGCCCCTCCGAGGAACATTGAAGTGACGGTTGAGCTAAGTACTTTCATTACTAAAGGGATTTAGTTATGCCATATTCGATGTAGCGTAGGGTACCAAATGTTAAAGGAATATGTAGTTTTAACAATAGTTGTTGAGAATATAGTTTTAAAAATACTACGGCCCACATATTTTGAAAACAGATTTTTGCCGTTGATAGCTTCTAGCTACATCAATAAAGCAAAATGAACACAAATCGATTAATCGATTTATGTAGTTCTATTTGAAAACCACAGGTATGATTTTTAGAAAGAATGTGTGGTAAAACCTTAAACTGTCGTACTTTACTGGTTAAAGAATTTGTAAATAGGAACGGGTGAAACTATACTCTGCATTTTATTTTATTTATTTATTATCCTCCTTTATATTCGTGTGAATTCTCCGCTAACGAAGTAGCGGGCACTTGCTAGTATTCTATATACATATATCACACCAATATGAATTTTTTTCCTATCAGTAACAAATTTGAAGCTGAATACAACCGTAAACGAAATTAACGTAATGCTCAAGCATTGGTTAGATGGTATTAAAATCTGCTGTAATTTGTATTGGATATTGTACTCTCAAGCTAACGATAAAAATGTACCTCATCGAAATAATGGTCTTAGACTAATCATATGTTTTTAAGAAACCAGGAGCATTGCACATTTTGACCAATGGTACTCCTTGCGGTCTTGTTTACAGCGATATTCTATTTTTCGTGGTTAAGTCTATGGTTATGTCAGTAATGGTCCAAAAGCTCTAAACCTTAGGGTGACATACTAAAATGACGGCTTGACAACATAACATCAAAAGCAAAGACTTCCAAAATGGACTAAATATATGTCGATTCTTTCAGGTATCTCAGGTATATCAGGTGCAAAACATTTGCCCTTTTATCGAACTCAAATTTATGAGCATAACATAAACATTTATTCGCAACGCCCACAATCGTGAAGATATATACACTAAATGTTTCGATATTTTTGTAGTCCAAAAAATACCACGAAATTTTGAAACTTCCTGACTACACAATTTTTAGGAAAAATGTTGGTTATGTTGCCCGTATACGACCTGTCTACAACTCAACTCAGGACTTAGTTAACATTTTGCCGAGGTTTATTTTTAGAAATACTGTTTCGACAATATTTTTGCAAAGCCCAAATATGGCTTTCGTAGTCTCAAACAGTACTGTGAATAGGATTCGGAGTCTATGAGTCGTATGTATAAATAATGTATATCTCCATTCGACATATTGGCGAATGCAATCCGTCTATTCAAATGTGGATCTATTTTGACCACTTTCTGCTAGGAGGTTCTCCCACCAAAAGTATTTCCAAAATCCATATTTCCACATCTTCGACCATATTTTTGCAAAGCCCAAATATTGCTTTCGTAGTCTCAAACAGTACTGTGAATAGGATTCGGAGTCTATAAATACTGTATATCTCCATTCAACATATTCGCGAATGCAATCCTTCTATTCAAATGTGGATCTATTTTGACCACATTCTGCTAGGAGCTTCTCCCAGTATAGGGTTTCACATAGGGTATCACATAGTCGGCCCCGTCCCGACTATAGCCTTTGCTCACTTGTTCAGTTATATGTATGAATACCTGTTTATAGTGACTTTTAAAAGTTTGTCAAAAAATCTCATATAGAAAAATGTTCAAATTAATTTGGGCGTGATTATATCTAATCTAAGTAAAAACTCATCAAAATATGATACAGGTTGTAAAAAAGTCATAACCCTATTGTACATACACATAATTATTCAGTATGTTCTGTTTCATATGTTGTATTCACTATAAACTTTCTCTACCCTACAGTTCAGTGACTATCATTGACTTTTACTTGATTTATTACACCGAGTGTGTGACATCAACTTGTTCACGGCAACAACAACAACAGCAGCACCAACTACAACATATGTACATGTCTGCAAAACCAAAACATTGACTCAGACTCTGGAGGACACAACATGGCTGGTGTTATTCAAACAAACAAAAATAAAGAACTCAAAAAACAAAAAAACAAAACTGTTTTGCTGCGACTACTGTTCTTTGCTTTCGTCGTCAGCACCACCCAACTAAAGGATGTAAGTGCTATGATCTTCTTCTGTTGGCTGATATGTGATGTCTGCCTTCAATAGTTGGCAAAATCCTTGGTTTGGGGTCTGTTCATTTTTTTCGTGGTTCTACGTTTCACATGAAAATTACCCAAGTGTTTTTATCTATTCTTGTCTATCGGACTCAGTCATTAACTAAAGAGTACTTTCTCTGTTTCTTTATTCGCTTGTTGGTTACACGGCATATTAATTCATGGCTGATGTTGCTGCTGCTGTTAGTACTCATGTGCTTTTTGTTGCAGGCTTAAATAGTTTTCTCTTGATATTGGCGTTGTAGTCTTGTGATGTTTCTTTTTCACTTTTCGGCGATAAAGTGAAAATAGGAACATGACAATACCAAATTTCACAGAAAAAGGCATGAACATTAGATACGTAGGTGTCCAAAATGTGGAAGATACGTACGGGTATATTGCCAATTTTGCTAAGAGTAATTTTTGCACATTCTGGACTTTCGAACATATACATATTTGTTTTTTTTTTTTTGGTTCAACAAGTAACACTGCCAATTTCTCAGCAAATTAAAGACAATCAACTGGTTCAGAACGCTACTTGCTCCACAGTTACTTTATGGGCGCGAATTTTACGCATCATTTTACAAAAGAAGTCAACAGCCACATGCCTTCGTAGTGACAAACTAGAACATACTCGAATAAAATATGTATGTAGGTTCACTTTTTCGAATAGCCCCCATAAAACGGTACCACCTGACTTCAGGTATTTTGACGTTTCAGCTATACTTTTGATCGAATTTTCTATAATTTTGAATTTAGGGTTGCTAATGTTAAAATCACTTCTGCACCAAAAATGTTGTTCCACGTTTTGAAATAGCCCTTAACGGTACTGAACGATTTCTGGTATTTTGAAATTTTTGTTACATTATCAGTATAATTTGGGGAGTTTTTGACATTTAGGGTTTTCTATGGCCAAAAAACTTATCCAGAGAAAATTGTGGACATAGGTTATCATTTATATCGCACACGTATGTATGTTAGATGGAGTAGCTCATAATCCCTCCACCATAGTATGGAGGGTATAATTAGTTTGTTTTTCCGTTTGTAAGATATTGAAAAAATCATTTACGACCATATAAAGTATTATATGTATATGGGGATTTCTAAGTGAAATCGGACACTTTTTCAAGATGAGGTTTTTGATTTCCTTTATTTTTTGCTGTGGTAATGCTGCTCTTCAGCAAAACATTTTAGTATATTTTCAGATTTTTTTCACTGACGGTTCCAGAGATATCGCGCCTTGAAAAATGTGAATTCTGTAAAAACTATATGCAAAGAAATACTCATAACTTCTTCAATATTGGTCCGAATGGAAAAAATCTGGTTTCGAAATTTTTGTTGTTTTATCAGCTAAAATATAAAAAAAATTGTACAGTGGGATTGTATGGAATTCTCGCGATTTTCTATTTAAAATCTAACTAACAAATAGGACCTAAACATTTTGTAATTAATCGTAGTTTAATACAAAACAATTTCAAGAAAATTTAAGAGTACAATCATTGTTAAAAATTGATTTTTGAAATTTATTATTATAAAAAAGTCCTTGTTTTGGTATAGTCCCCATATAAAGGTACCTCACGATTTCAGGTATTTTGAGAATTTTAACTACTTTTTGACCGAACTATCTCTTATTTGACATTCGACGTTCAAAGTGGTCACAAAAGTTCTCCACCAAAAATTGTCAATTGATAGGAGTTTCGATATGTATGTTGGCCGAACTATTTCTCCGCCACAATATTGCCAACATATCGTCGGTGTCATCCTTAAGTGTTCCATACGCCATTTTGGACATTTTGAGATAAAGGCACCTTACAAGGTTTTGAACCGTGCTCTTTCAGATTTTTTGGTCGGTTTTTCTCTACCTCTTATAGTTTCTGAGATATTCAGATGCCAGTATGTTCCATATCCGCTTTGTGACCCAAAAAATCTTGTCGTTTTGTTCCATATCCATAAAGCCTGGCGTATGGAACAAAACAACCTTGAACTTTTTAGTTCCATATCCATGTCATTTGGCGTATGGAACAAACAGAGACAAAAACGAATTGTTCCGCACCAAAAATGATGGCGTTTGGAACAAAAAATTGCCCATTTTTGCCAAGTTACGAATAATGTGGCGTATGGAACAAATTGTTTTAAAGGACTTGGTTTAAAAACTTATGAATAGTAGTTTCTAAATCCAAATATTTTTGAATATTGTATTCACGTTTAAACAAAAAAATCCCTAGTTTAAAGACAAAATTTACATTTAAGTCCACAAAAATATACGCAAAAACGTTCATTCGACTTGAAGCTAGTGTGGACACCGACTAAAAAAATGGTATTATAAGAAAAAAGCGTTAAATGTTTTATGTTACCTTAGAAATGCAAAATATCAATCCGTTTTGTCCGATTTTACCACAAAAAAATAGTGATAAGTGGAGGCAATCCCTTAAATGAATGTTAAGGAAACCTATAATAATGGCCTTTATTGTATTTATATGAGAAAAATAAATGTTTCATTTAAAGTCCTGATTTTTCAACTCAACAGTAGCACTTCATATAAGGGAGGTGGAACACGATTGATAAAAAGTGTTTTGGTTGAAATGTGACAAAATGTGTTCCATGTGACACAAACTGCCAAAAACATGAAAAAAAGATTCCATGGAACAATTCACCAACTTTTTGCAATTATAACAAGTAAAAAGTCGTTAAGTTCGGCCGGGCCGAACTTTTTATACCCTCCACCATAAAAAAAGTCTTAATTAAAATGGAATTATTAGGGTCCTTTTACAATTTAAGGTGCAACAACTTTTCGACAATGGTGAGTATATTAAAAACCCCGAAGGACAGATGCGCCGTGAGTCGAACTTCCGCGTTATGGCGTGATGAAATTTTTGCAAGAGACCCTGAAAGCCATCATGAATTTGCATTATATTTTTGTTTGTTGTTTTTGTAGAGCACTTAAGCAACAGTGAACAAAGATATAACGCTAATTCCTGATGGCCCACAGGATGTCGAACAAAAATTTCATCACGCCATAACGCGGAAGTTCGACTCACGGTGGATCTGTCCTTCGGTGTTCATAATATACTCACCAAGGCCTTTCTTCCACAAGAGGAATTTTCCGTGCCCCAGACTTTCACCTCCATTTTGATGCACAGTGTTATCTAATCTAATTAAAAAAATGTGTTCAGCTAGGTGAAAGGTACCACCTACGGGGCTGTATCAAAGAGTCAACCTATCTTTAAATTTTTTGGCGGAAAAGTTTTATAGCTGCAGGGAACTTCAAGAGTCAAATTGAGGGTAGTTTCATCAAAACAATGTAGACCCTCAAAAATTTGCCCATGTTAACGAACTTTAGTGAAGAAATTTCGTGACCACTGAAAATTCCCGAATTCGGGAGGTAAAGTTATATGGGGGGATATACCAAAACATGGACCTATATTGACGATTATTTTTAAATAGACAAAATTTTATCTAAAATTCTCAAAATACCGATCATTATAGCTAGTTCGGTTAAAAATTGAAGCTAAAATTCTCAAAATACCGAAAATCGGGAGATACCGTTATATGGGGGCTATACCAAAACATGGACCTATGTTGACGATGTTTCGTTGGAGATGTTTTATGACCACTGAGAACTTCAAATGTCAAATTACAGCTATTTCGGTTAAAAACTGTAGCTAAAATTCTCAAAATACCCAAAATGGGGGGGTACCGTTATATGGGGGCTATACCAAAACATGGACCTATGTTGACGATGTTTCGTTGGAGATGTTTTATGACCACTGAGAACCTCAAATGGCAAATTACAGCTAGTTCGGTTAAAAATTGCAGCTAAAATTCTCAAAATACCGAAAATCGGGAGATACCGTTATATGGGGGCTATACCAAAACATGGACCTATGTTGACGATGTTTCGTGGAGATGTTTCATGACCACTGAGAACCTTAAATGTCAAATTACAGCTAGTTCGGTTAAAAATTTTAACTAAAATGCTCAAAATACCGAAAATCGGGAGGTACGGTTATAAGGGGGCCATATAAAAACATGGACCTATGTCGACGATGTTTGGTGGAGATGTTTTATGACCACTGAGAACCTCAAATGTCAAATTGCAGATAGTTCGGTTACAAATTGTGGCTAAAATTCTCAAAATACCGAAAATCGGGAGGTACCGATATATGGGGGATATACTAAAACATGGACCTATATTGACGATGTTTCGTGGTGATGTTTCATGACCACTGAGAACCCTTAATGTCAAATTACAGCTAGTTCGGTTAAAAATTTTAACTAAAATGCTCAAAATACCGAAAATCGGTAGGTACGGTTATAAGGGGGCCATACCAAAACATGGACCTATGTTGTCGATGTTTGGTGGAGATATTTCATGACCACTGAGAACCTCAAATGTCAAATTGTGGCTAAAATTCTTAAAATACCGAAAATCGGGAGGTACCGTTATATGGGGGCTATACCAAAACATGGACCTATGTTGACGGTGTTTGGTGGAGATATTTCATGACCACTGAGAACCTCAAATGGCAAATTGCAGGTAGTTCGGTTAAAAATAGTGGTTAAAATTCTCAAAATACCGAAAATCGGGAGGTACCGTTATATGGGGACTATACCAAAACATGGAGCTATGCCTATATCCTTTGGGATATAAATTTGTTGATCACTAGGAACCCTAAGTGCCAAATTATAGCTAATTCGGTCTGCAAATGTGGCGAAGAACGTCAAAATACCTCAAATCCGGAGGTACCGTTATATGGGGGCTATACCAAAGAGTGAACCGATATAGCCCATCTTCGAACTTGACCTGCCTATGGAAAAAAGACCCTCGGGTGCAAAATTTCAGCACTCTATCTCAATTATTGCGGACGCTAGAGTGATTACAACAGACGGACAGACGGACGGACAGACGGACAGACGGACATGGCTAGATCGTCTTAGAATTTTATCCTGATCAAGAATATATATACTTTATAGGGTCGCAAATGATTAGTTCGATGTGTTACAAACAGAATGACAAACTTAATATACCCTCCATACTATGGTGGAGGGTATAAAAATTGGCCATAACTTCTAGAGTATCACAGATATCTGACTAAAATAAACTATTGGTATATTCTATGAGTTTAGTTAAGTAGAACTGAGGTCTTAAAGTATTGGATTATTGCACCATTTTTGTCCTGTATGGCCTTAAACTTTAACTTGAGTTTTTCTCGAATCAGGCAAATGGCGTATGGAACACTTAAGCATGACACCGACGATATGTTCACACTTTGATACAGCCCCCATATAAACATGGCGCCCGATTGAAGAAATTGTTCATAAATTTTTGACCTTATATAAGCATTAGGGTTTCCGTGGTCACAAAATATCTCCAATTAAAATTGTGGACGGAAAGGAAGACTAACTAATATGTATTTTATAGTTTGGGTATGAAACGCTCGAACTTAACACTTTTTACTTGTTTTCTTTCTGCTGTTCAAGCATGTTCTTCCTGTTCCCCCTTTTGTTTTTGTCATGCTGATTTTTTGGATTTTTTGGATTTGGGCACAGTAAAATGAGGTGAAAGTATAATTCACAGTAGTGAAAATTGGTAGCATAATCCCCCAATTTGTAGTTTATATAAGACATTCTTAATGAAGTATCAGATTTAAGCAACGAATTAATTATTCAATAGATATATCGTAGATTTCCTACTCCTATTTATTTAGAATCCAAATATCAGTGAAATACGAGGCGAATTAGAAAAGTTTGCGGCCTAAGAAACACGCAGTGTCGCCAGTCGTCATTTGACATTTTTTTGGAAAGTGTGACAGTTTTTAGCCTAAGCGCACTCAGGACAGTTTGACATACGACCATGTGTTGTCTTGTTTACAGTGACTTGAAAAAAATCACTTTGCAAAAAAATGGAATTTACTTGTGAACATTTTCGTCCCATAATTTTTCACAACTTTCGACGTGGATAATCACGGCAAGAGTGCATCGATCAAATGAAATCTTTGTATGTCAATAAAGGACCATCCTATAGCACTATGAAAAACTGGTTTAATGAATTCAGTCGTGGCCGACATTCGCGAAAAAAAAGATGTTCTTAAGGGTCGTCTAAAAACGGTCGTTGTTCCAGAAAAAAATTACTTCACTTGTTCCGAATTTTCTGTGGGAGCTACCCGAAGGAGTAAGGAACAAATTTAACAGAAAAATTTTGAACTTTTGTAGGGTAGGTACTCGAAGAATTGGACCGATATGGCTCATATTCTAACTTAAACTAAGTTTGGGCAAAATGTTACGAAATGCAAAATTTGGTTCGAATCGCTTGATCCGTTCGAAAGTTATCGCGATCACCAGCCAGGCAATCCGACAGACAGACGGACGGACGGACACTAAATGCTAACTCGACTCCAAATAGTCTGAAACGAATTTCGTCCAAAAATTCTTGAGGTCTAAAATCTTTATTTCGATGAGGCACATTTTTGGATTAGGGTATAAAAATTTCTGGTTATTGCTTCTATGGCTTTCCTTTAGTGATGTCAAAATGGCCGATAATATCGATATAAAAAACTATTCGCCGATATTGGCGTGAAAAATTAATTATCGATAATATCGATATTTCCATCGATGGTTTGCCAGCTCTAGTTGATTAGTGCTAGTAATTACTCGGATTATATAATGTTAATACTTATATACATGCTTCCTCGGGGAAGCATAATAGATTCCAACCTGACGCGCCCACAGGTTAGGGTATTGTAGAATTCCTAGAAGGTGTATTTCGAATAGTTTCGAATTAATTAAACAGCCGTGGACAATCTGAGTGCCATAAAAATTCAATGTCACATTCACTTATGAGAACAATAAAAGTCACGTGTTTGTGAGTAAATCACTGTAACTGCAATAAGACTACAGAAGAATGAGAAGAGGGTAGGAGCATCTGCCCCGTGCACCAAAAATATTACAGTGATATAAGTCTCCTCCTAAGCGCACAGAGCGTACGACTAAAGCCTATGATTAATGAAGTTATTGGTTCATATCAATGCGTCCTCGGAACTTGCAAATACACCACTGATCAGACCATTACATTAGACAAATTATAGGGAAGACTGAAAAGAACCAGATCGATACTTGCCATATTTGTGTCGACTTCAGCTGCTCTATACGTTCTCCGTAATCCAAGCTATGTCTGAATAATGTATTTCCACCAAATTCGTACTGCTTATATTTCGTAGAAATATTTCTTTTATAATCAAGTTTTTACAGAGAAATACATTTAATTCTATGTCATTATTATCTACCACCAGCGATGTCTAGACACTAGACATTAACTTCCTTTACATGTTCGCTAATTCATAGAACTCAACTAACTGTAGTTGTTTTTCTTTATTGCCCGAAAAAGGAAACAAAACTAAATGCAAAGCACGAATGAAAACTTTCACCCGCAAACAGTCTACACAAATTATAGCATGAAATCACGCAATGATAGTATTGCAAAAAACAATTTATTCACCGAAAAGTGTTAATAAATTAGATGCCAATTTTCATTTGATTTGACCTTTTACAATGTACTTAATAGAGTGTATGAGTGTGTGTTTTGGAGGGAATTGCCGGGAATACAAACGCTACTTTCTTTCAAAATCGTTTTCTTGGTTGGCTTTTTAAAACGAGCTTTCACTTACAGCTGTTACTATTGTTACGGAATTAGATTTAACTAATCTCCGTGTAGACGTTGTTTTATTCCCGATACGATTTGTACCAAATAAAACAGGGTTCGTTTAAGATTACGTTTCTACAATGCTTTATTTACTTTATTACACTTATTCAGAACCGACTTTAATTACTAAGCACACAGCAAGTCTCTAGTTAGCACGCAGCTACTCTTTTTACCGATCTGTTCAGTTCAACGCTTAAAACACGACTAACTCGTCATTGCCAGTTCCCCTGTATTTATATCCCAAAGTCTCCCTGTTCGAGAGTCCTCTAGAAAATGTCTGGCAACTCCTCGAATATGTACAACGAACACACAGACGCACATTCGCACTAAGCGAACAAGCATACTCACATACATACGTGGGGCGAATACAGGCGGACGACAAGCACAGTAATGACGTTATTACAACAACAAAAAAATACACGAAATACAAGAAGTAGAGACTAAACGATAATTACATGATTATGGCAAGACAAATAAAAGCACATTAATGAAAGGTAAAGTAACATCTAGAATAATGAAGAGAGTTCTACATGGTAGTTGTTGTAGCTTAAATAAAGTAACAGCGTAATAAAAACTTTACGTTACAATTCAAATTTTTAAATTAACGGAAATTAAACTAAATTAACCTAAACCTATCAGTTACATTCGTAACATTGCCTCCCGCTTAAGCCTGTTCGTCCCGAATAGGCACAGTTCTCTCTCGGTGGTATGGACATTGGTAACACTGCCTCCCGCTTAAGCCTGTTCCTCTTGACTAGACGCAGTTCTCGTTCAGTAGTGGTGGCAACCGATTTAGATGTACCCTCTACTGCGTCAGCTTTGGACTTCTGCTCTTATGGACGTTGCTATCTCTCCAGGAATCTTCACGTTATGGACGTTTCCTCGACGTACATCTTCGCTTTTTCCTCCTCGTTGCGAGATTTTTCCGCTTTCGTACTGGCCATTTTTCGGCGGCTTCCACCTTCAGCGTACGGACATCTACAGCGATTTCGTCAGATTCTGCGCTAGGGCGACACATGCTTTTCTTCTCTTTGTAGCCCACATTAATCGGTATTTCCACATTGGACCAAGTCATCACACGGTGCTTTATGTCCAGGTTTATATCGAAGGCAATCATGAAGTCTACACCAAGTATAACTTCGTCCATAATATCGGCCACTACAAAATCGAAATTTACAGATTTTCTACCCATGCTCAGCCTTTGGTAGGTCTTTCCATGCACCGTTGTAGTCTCGCCTGTGGCCGTCCGCAATTTGACTCCATTTAACGGCAATACCTTCCCTTTTACCAAATCCGGTCTAATAATGGACTTTGTTGCACCGGTGTCCAATGTCAAGGTACGCAATACACCATTGACGAAGCCTTTCACCGTTAAGTTGTGGTTCTTCTGCTGGACTATGGCTATAGAAATTGGGGGAAATTGATCGACGGAATTCATTTTATTTGATTCACCTGATACCTCTTTTTCCAGATTCTTGGCCACCGGTTGGTCGTCGCTTTTTGAAGGCGGTGAGGTGGATCTGGGCCTTGGTCGTTCCAATATGCATTCTCGTGCAATGTGTCCAGCTTTACGACAGTTATAACAAGTCTTTTTCGTTCTAGCAGCCCCTCGTTTCACACGCATCAGTGCATCTTTCAGCAGGTCGACAACGGTCTGGGAATTGTTGTCCCCAACTTGCAGCCTCCGCACGTTGTAAGCTTTAGGTTTCACCAGCATCTTCGCGGTTTCTTGGGCCAGGGCAAATGACACGGTTTCTGCAAATGTTCCTATCGGTGGCGCATACGTCGCAAATTTTATCTCTGGATCGCGAATACCACTTGCAAATGTCTCAATCTTTATGCGGTCCACCAATGGATGTGTCTCTCCTGGATATGCCAACTGCGCCAACCGCTCTATATCAGCCGCAAAGTCTTGTAAAGTCTCATTTGGCTTCTGGACTCTTCCCCTCAGTTCCATTCGGTAGATCTCTTGCTTGTGTTCACTACCGTACCTACGTTCAAGAGCAGCCATTATATCTCCATAGTTGTTCCTAGAAGCGGCGGGAATACTCTGTAATACGTCAGCAGCATCACCCTTTAATGACATCAGGAGTGATACCGCTTTGTCGTTGTCGTTCCAAGAATCTCTAGCAGCCATTGTCTCGAACTGTAATTTGAACACATTGAAAGAGGTAGAGCCGTCGAACACTGGAGGCTTAATTTTTAACGTGTTATGAATAGCTCTCACTGGGCCACCTTTGATTTCCAGTTCCGACATTTTCTTCTCCAGGTTCACAAATTTCTCGTCATGGGCCAGAAATTTCTCGTCAACAGACAGAATCTTTTTATCCAACACTTTAATTTGCATCTCCACGTTTTCTACTCTCTTTTCACCCACTATCGTGATGTTCTCGAGTTTCTCGTTAATTTTTCTAGAATTCTAGGGGTACCGTTATATGGGGTACCGTTATATGGGGGCTATACCAAAACGTGGACCGATATAGCCCATCATCGAACTTGACCTGCCTGCAAACAAAAGACGCATTTTCCCAAAATTTCAGCGTTATATCTCCATTTTTGTGGATGCTAGAGTGATTACCACAGACGGACGGACGGACGGACGGACGTGCACAGATCGACTCAGAATTTTACGCTGATCAAGAATATATATACTTTATAGGGTCGCAAATGAGTATTTCAATGCGTTACAAACGGAAAAACAAACTTAATATACCCTCCATACTATGGTGAAGGGTATAAAACCACTCAGTTTTTAAAGCCGTGTCGAGCTATTTATACCCTCCACCATGGAATATTCTGAACTTATATGGAATAATTAATGTTCACAATTTTAAGTGGAGATTTTTTTGAGCACAGGGAGCCTAATTTTCAGTTTAGCTAATGGGCGGCACCCTTATGTGAGGGATATAACACAACGTAAGCCAATGTCCACAAATTTTAATAGATAAGGTTTTAATCAAAGCGAAATATCAAATGGGGACATCCAATCTTGGCCCATGGACCTATGTTGACATGTTTTGGTGCAAAAGTTTCGAGACACCAGAGAACCTCAAATGTCAAATTAGGAATAGTTCAGTCAGAAAATGTAGCTAAAACCCACAAAATAACGAACATCGAGAGGTTCCGTTATATGTGGACTATACCTAACTTGGGCCTATGTTTACAATTTTCGGTGGAGAAGTTTCCCTACTGCAAGGAACATCTAATTTCAAATTACGGGTAGTTCAGTCAAAAACTGTAGATAAAACCCTCAAAATACCAAAAAACGGGAGGTACCTTTATGTGGAGGCTATTCCTAAACAGGGGCCTATGTTGAAAATTGTTGGCGAAGAAATGTTGTGGCCCCTAAGAACTTCAAATATCAAATTACAGTTATTTCTCTTAAAAACGTAGCTAAAACCCTCAAAATACCTAAATATAGTCCTATGCTGACAACTTTTGATCGAAAAGTTTCGTGACTGTATGGAAGGAACATCAAATGTCAAATATCGTCAGTTCAGTCAAAAAATGTAGCTAAAACCCTCAAAATACCAAAAACCCGGAGGTACAGTTATATGATGTCTTCACCGAAACATGGACCTATGTTGACAATTTTTGGCGAAGAATTGTTGTGACCCCAAGGAACCTTAAAGGTCAATTAAATCGATAGTTCGGTTAAATATTGTAGCTCAAAATTCTCAAAATACTGAAAATCTGGATGTGTCGTTATATGGTAGCTATACCAAACCATTAACCCATGTTGAAAATTTGGTGTGGAGAAATTCCGTGAATGCAGGGAACAACAAATATCAAATTGTGGGCAATTCAGTCAAAAACTGTGGCTAAAACCTCAAAATACAGAAAATCGAATGCCTCGTTTCCGAAAATCAGAGGAACCATTATATGGGAGATTATTTGAAAATTTTTTGTGCAGAAGTGTTGTGACTTCTAAGAACTTTAAGTGTTAAATTACAGCTAGTTCGGTTAAAAATTGTAGCTAAAATTCTCAAAATACCGAAAATCGTGAGGTACCTTTATATGGGGGCTATTCAAAAACATGGGCCTATGTTGACAATTTTTAGTCAAGAAGTATTGTGAATTCTAAGAACCACAAATGTCAAATTACGCGCAGTTCAGCCAAAGATCTGAATAACAAAAATTATACAATTTTTTGTGCGGAAGCTTATCTTATCGAATCACGTTTGTATCCCCTCGGCATACCAATGCGATTGTGTTTGTTTTGACATGGGGTTTGAAGCTACGTCCTTGAAAAACATATGAAAAGTGTTATCGCGGTGTGTTAGCGTTCAGAGCCAAAATCATATGAAAATGAAAAGTTTGATGACAGAGAAGCCACTTCACAGCCGATATATCTGATGAGCTGCTACCAACAGCGAAATCGGTCACGTAATGGTGGATTTGAGTCTTCGGTTTTCCCTTTTCATTTGCAATAAAAATAGGTAAAAAAACTTTTTTAATTAAACGGTTTTATGTTAAACATACATTGCAATGTTTGAGATAAATGTACTAAAAACCAAAAAATAATAAAATAGATACAGTCGTGGGAATTATAAACATATGCATAGACTAGACTAAAATAAAACCGTGGGGCACGTCAATTGTCTAAAAATTATCGACTTAATGTGCGATAGAAGAATCGTTTAATTCGTCGTTAGGCAGTTGGCCCGCAGACGGTGAGGAAATTACTTACTATTTTCTTGCTCATGGAAATTCCAATAGTTATACACTCGTTTATCGTTGGACGTTCACACTTCTGGCTGGCGAGGAATCGTTTCACTGCTCGTAGTTTGCTTTAATCGACAAAGTACTACTCGCTCACCACTATGAAACCCTAAAACTCGCTTATACTCGAGCTTGCTAGCTTGTTTCCACATTCTAGCCCTACTTATCACTCGTCCATCGTTGTCTAATTATAGTGTAACATTACAAAACAAACATTTTAATCAACGATTGTAGACAATTGACGTGCCCCACGGTTTTATTTTAGCCTAGTCTATGCATATGTTTATAATTCCCACGACTGTATCTATTTTATTATTTTTTGGTTTTTAGTACATTTATCTTAAACATTGCAATGTATGTTTAACATAAACCGTTTTATTAAAAAAGATTTTTTACCTATTTTTATTTTCTAGTTTTTAGTTTTTATTTCGCATTCTGTTTAATTCATTTAGTGCTTCATTATTGCAAGGTTTCTTGCCCGTTAGTTTATTGCAGTCCAACTCCTCTATACGTAGTCCCTGCAAAGATCTTACTCTACTAAGAGCCACGTAGGCTTGACCTTCTTCAAACAGTTTCGCACCTAAGTATACGACTGCGTGATTCACAGTGCTGCCCTGCATTTTATGTATTGTAGAAGCCCATGATAGTATTAAAGGCAACATTCATCTTTCAGCCGTCCTGTAATTGTACTTAGCTGGAAACTGTATGGCTCTCGGGTGTATAAGATGTACTGTATAGTGCACTGTATACTAGGGTTATGACTTTTTTACAACCTCATATCCATGTATCATAGCGTGATGAGTTTTGCCATAAGATTACATAAAATTTTAATTACAAGGTGATTCGGTGAAAAAACTTCACGCACAAAATGATTTTAAAATTTGAAGTTATCAAAATTATGGACTATTTTTTGAAGTCACTGAAAACAGATATATAATTGAAAATAAACTTTAGAGCCACATGAGATAATTAAAATGACATAAAATTTATTTCTCACTATTTTTCTTCAATTCTGAGAATCGTAAAAAATGTCGTAAACGCTTTTATTCAATAATATAATTTTTTAACAAAAAACAAAAAATTTAAAATTTTTTCAAAGTGACCTTTTTCGCGACTTTTTTAATATTTGAATGAAATAAACCTTATTATAGTTATTAGTAAGCTTATATTTATTCATTCGTGCAACAAAAAATAATTTTTTGAAATTTTTTTTTTTTTCATTTCATATATTTTTTCAAAAAATTATTTTTTCAAAATCGATTTGTGCGTGCACTTTTTTTATATTTCAAGGAAATAAACGATAGCATAGTGATTAATAGGCAAAAGTTCATTCATCTCTGCTACAGGAAATTATTTTTGAGGAAAAATGTCAAAAAGTCATAACCCTACTGTATACTTCTTGTCAAGCCCTTTTATTTGATACCCATATTGGTGGGATTGATTGGTAGCGGCCGTCATCTTAGATTTCAATTTTGCATAGTAAATTGTATTCTACTTGTTGAGACCTTTCATTTGATACCCATGTTGATGGGATTGATAAAACCTAAGTTATCCGCCATGTTGTAGAGGCCGTCATCTTGGATTTTAATTTTATATAGTACATTGTATTCTGCTTGTTGATGCCTTTCATTTGATACCCATATTGATGGGATTGATAAAACTTAAGTTATCCGCCATTTTGTAGAGGCCGCCATCTTGGATTTTAATTTTATATAGTACATTGTTTTCTGCTTGTTGAGCCCTTTCATTTGATACCCATATTGATGGGATTGATAAAACCTACGTTATCCGCTATTTTGTAGCGGCCGCCATCTTGGATTTCAATTTTTTAAAGTATATTGTATTCTGCTTGTTGAGGCCTTTCACTTGATACCCATATTGATGGGATTGATAAAACCTACGTCATCCGCCATTTTGTAGCGGCCGCCATCTTGGATTTAAATTTTTTAAAGTATATTGTATTCTGCTTGTTGATGCCTTTCATTTGATAACCATATTGATGGGATTGATAAAACTTAAGTTATCCGCCATTTTGTAGAGGCCGCCATCTTGGATAAGTTATCCTCCATTTTGTAGAGGCCGCCATCTTGGATTTTAATTTTATATAGTACATTGTGTTCTACTGGCTGAGCACTTTCATTTGATACTCATATTGATGGGATTGATAAAACCTACGTTATCCGCCATTTTGTAGCGGCCGCCATCTTGGATTTCAATTTTTTATAGTATATTGTTGTTGAGCTTGTTGAGCCCTTTCATTTGATATCCATATTGATGGGATTGATAAAACCTACGTTACCCGCCATTTTGTAGCGGTCGCCATCTTGAATTTATAATGATAATGAATAAATATAATTGTATTGTAACCAAAATCCAAAGTGTCTACAAAATTTCAGATTAATCGGTTGACAGGAAGAGGGTGAAATTTGAATTACTAAATTTGACCCAAGAATAAATAAAACAAACGGGGTGAGCTAAATAAAACCATTTAAAAATAGTCGGTCATTAAGAATACACTTTTGTAATTTTCAAAACGGTCACCTTTGCATCGTTCTACATTTGTTTCACAAGCATTGAAAAGCTTTTTATAGTGTTATCTCATGTAAATTTGGTATGTTGGGTTGTTTGCTATCAGAGAATGAGTATGTATGTCCATATCTACATTAGCCAATTTTCTTTGCGGTAATTGTTAGTTTGATGGAGAGAGATAAGTGGGGCATATGGTAACCCTTTGCCCTCTCCCACCCACAAACTGACAATTGTCGCAAGGAAAATTCCCTAATTTAGATATGAACTATGTATGTATATTGAATATTTTAATTTTAATTCTATTTTTTTAGACATTTTCACACATACTACTACAAAAGGGGCTCCTATCGCCTAGCATTGTCATTAAAATATCATACAGGGATACGAGGAATTAAAATGTGAACATACCATCGTTAGTCTGAGGGTATAAAAAGAAAGTGAATCATCAACGCCCCAATTGATATTTTAAAGTAAGCAAATAAAAAATATTTTCGATTACCCAATTTCGAGCTTTACTCAATATCCGTTGTTTAATATTTGCTCTACGAACATTTCCGAGGAATGACACTGTGTGCAAATAAAAGAGTGAAACCAAATAAACGAAAAAACATGTGCAAAATGGAATTGGAAAAACTTTTCGCCATAGCATCCTTTCATTATAAAAGTTGACTCGTGAAAAACGTTTGTGCCTGACCACCATTAATTTCACTGCAAACACAAACACAAAGAATGTACATGACATAAGTTTGTTGAAAATTTGCTCTTCAACAACAATTAACGTATCATTAATGAATATTTGATTGCAAATCAATTAATTTGAAGTGCTGTAGTATGTGTGAACAGTAAAGAATAGTATATTACTTCCAGTTTTTTATGCTGTAGAATAATTGAAAGAAAATGCTAAATATTTTGAGGGATGTATTGGCCTTAATAAAATCTAAAGTATTTATAATTGGCTTGGAGCTTACCTTAAACATTAGTGCCAAAAAACTTAACATGATTTTTTCGAGGCAAAATGTTCAAAAAGTCTATGACAAAGTTTCTGATTAGGAGCTTGCCACCAGAGACTTCGTTGGAGGTACAAAACATTTCTGTATAAAATTTTTGGTAAAGGCCCACGTTTTAATATCGTTTTCAATTTACCGGGAAGCTGATCGGGTCACTTTCGAAAAAAAAAAAAAAAAACAATTAAAAAACCCTTCACAATGAAATATTCTGAACTTTTATGAAATAATTAATTTCCCCAAATACCAACTTTTAGCTAATTCGGTAAGGTTTAATCGGGGGTACCTTTATATGGTGCCTATACCATACGTGGGCCAATATTCACAATTGTTGACAGAGAAGTTTTTAACCACTGGGAACCATAAATGCCAAAGGAATCCAATCTTGCCCGAAACTATAGATAAAGACTAAACAAGTAAGAGAGGCCTACAGTCAGACTGGGCCGACCTTACACCACTTCCTGTGGGCACTAGTTTTCCACGGAATTTACTTTATATGATTGCGATTGAACGGCGGACAGTTTTGCTTACATATACATTCAGTAATAGCTTTTGGTACCTTTTAAAAATTTTGTTTATTACATTTATTACATTACTTTTTACCAAAGAAAAAAACCTTTCAAGAAGCAGTATGGCATTGAAATCTGCATGTATTTAAGAAATGGATAATAATTTGAAAATTGTTCTATCATGACTGCGACATTTTGTAGCATAGAAAGTAAATGTAGTTCTTTACAAACAATCCAACATGATAAAGGAACTCACATCAAGGTAGATGCCAAAAGTTGGGTTTTCAAGTTTCGATTTCGTAATTTGTCGGAATATGTCCTGCAGAAATACAATACAATACAATTTACAAACAATCCAACATGATAAAGGAACTCACATCAAGGGAGATGCCAAAAGTTGGGTTTTCAAGTTTCGATTTCGTAATTTGTCGGAATATGTCCTGCAGAAATACAAATATGGACCAAAAATTTAACATCTATATTTTTCTACAAAATTATGGTCAATTTCACCCGTTGAATATTGGAATTTTCGTTGACCAAAATTGTTACCTTGCCGAAAAAAATCAGTATTGAAATATAACTGCGACCTCTAGCTTGATTATGGTTAACCTATATACAATCAAAACTGTGGAATCCGTGTACATATAAAGCTGTAACTATGTTATCTGAACGCGAAAATCAACTAAATTGGCATCAATGTAAATGTCTAATTATAACTGACGTGGGTGGAACATGTCTTCCAGGCATAAAGATATGATCATGATCATCACCAATAACAATAGGTGTCTATTCTGGTCTGAAACTGACCTCTATAGAAAATTTCGTGATGATTGGTCGATAATTGAGTCTGGAGTTTGATTAAATTTTTAATGGACCGACGGATGAACACCCCTGGCTCTATAGCATTATTTCGTCGAGATACGACGAATATTTCGCGGTGTTACATGAAAACGTTGACATTTTTTTGTTTTGGAAACGTTTTGTCACAATGGAAATTACTGATATTACCTATAATCCGAAAGTACCGTTGAATAGTTCCTATAAAAGATCTTGTTAAAGTTTCATGACTGCAAAGAACCTCAAATGTCAAATTTATTCAGAAAATGCAGCTAAGACTCTCAAATACCAAAAATCGGGAAGCTCCGTTATATGGCTCTCTACCTAAAAGTGAATCTATGTTGAAAATTTTTGGTGGAGAAGTTTCATGACTGCGGGGAATCTCAAATGTCAGGTTACCGGCAGTTCACTCAAAAAAATGTGGCATAAACCCTTAAAATACCGAAAATCTGTAGGTACCTTGCTATGGGGGCTATACCTAATCGTGGACCTGTGTTGATAATTTTTGGTGGAAAGGTTTCGCGAATAAAGGGAATATCAAGTGTCACTTTCGACAAAAAAAATACAATGAAAAACCCTTCACAATGACATATTCTGAACTTTTATGAAATAATTAATTTCCCCAAAATACCTACTTTTAGCTAATTCGGTCAGGTATCATCGGGGGTACCTTTATATGGGGCCTATACCATACGTGGGCCAATGTTCACAATTTTTGATAGAGAAGTTTTTAAGCACTGGGAACCATAAATGCCAAAGGACATACAATCTTTCCCGAAACTATAGATAAAGACTAAGCAAGTAAGAGAGGCCTATAGTAGGACTGGGCCGACCTTACGCCACTTCCCCTGGGCACTAGTTTTCCACGGAATTTACTTTATAATCACGACGGACCGGCGGACAGTTTTGCTTACATATACATTCAGAAATAGTTTTGGTGCCTTTTAAAAAACTTCAAGATGCAGTTCAGCATTAAAATGTGCATGTATTTAAGAAACTGCGAATTTTTGCATCGTGATTTTATAAGTGTTCTATCATGACTGCGACATTTTGTAGCATGGAAGGTAAATTTAGTTCTTTACAAACACTCCAACATGATAAAGGAACTCACATCAAAGGAGAGGCCAAAAGTTGCGCTTTCAAGTTTCGTTGTCGTCATTTGTCCAGAAATAAAACAAGTAAGAGAGGGTTATAGTCCACTACACTTGGGCTCTATTTTCCAAGGAATTTCTTATATTTGATTGCGACAAATTTTAGCCGCCGGTCATACATATCGCTGATTTACTCAAAGAGTGACACATTTCAAAAAATCCAGTGTCGAGAAAAACGCGTTTTAAGTTCGCGGTTGGAATTTGACTTCCCAACTTTAAAAGATTATTACACAAAAAATAACTACTTGGACCATATTTTGCAAACAGCTAGCCAGATATCAGTGCTAAATTCCTGTGCAAGTTCAAGCATCATTTGAATGGTTTTAGTGCTTCATAAACTCAAATAACTGTTGTGTTGAATTATGCGAAGCTCGTAGTAAATGAGCTGTAACTCGTTGAGTTTTAGAGATATCAGCATGAAAATTTGACACAAGATAAAATAGAAGTTGTAGAAAAAATAGAAATTGATATCTCAGAAATCGTAGTTTTTGAGTTATGCCACTCTTTGAGTAAATGAGCGATATGTACATAAGTTGATAAACGTGGTAACATACCAGAGATATAGAACATCCGCCGTCATTACTGGAAACGTAAGGTATTTTATAATGACCAATCGGGACTTTTTCGCTATTATTAAAACAAGTTAGAAAGTATCAGCCAGCTGTACCGAAGGAGATATACCCTCAGCTTCAGACACAAAGAAAATAAATAAATGCAATTCTTATAATTTTGGGCCAATTTCCCAAGAAGAATAGAATTTAAGCCCCAAAGAATTTTACAGTCGTAACAAGGGCCATAAAGACAAAAAAATGAAACGAGTTCTTAAGCGGCACTCTTTCCAAAAATTTGTGTGGGAGGCACCCGAAGGAGTGTTCCGATGTAGTCCATATTCGGACGTAATCCGACACTCTAAGAAATAATACGATGTACAAAATTAAGACCAAACCGGTTTTTCCCTTCGAGGGTTATATTAGGCACTAGTGAGTTTAGTTGGCGTCGTCCCAGGAAGTATGAACTTGCCCCAAACAAACTTGCACCGTCGTAAAAGGGGCCGTAAGGCGAACATGTTTCAAACGAATTCAAAACGGTTTGAGAAGAGCTGTCAAACTATACTTTTCCCAAAGGAGTGGGGCGATATAGTCCATATTCGAACCTGATATATGCATGGAAGTATATGCATGGAAGTTAGTCCCTTCTGGAACTATCGTGCGAATAATCTTAGCGAACATTTTTGAACTTTTGTGGGGGTAATTAATGGAAGGGGTAAACCGATATGGCCCATTTTCGAACATAAACTAAGTTTGGACAAAATTTACGATACCTAAAATTTGAACCAAATAGGTTGATTCTTCGAGAGTTATCATGCGCACCAGATACCAGACAGACGGACAGACATAGGTAAATCGACTCTAAATTGTCTGAAATGTATACGAGGGTATAAACAAATATTAAAAGAGTTTTCGAATCGATCAATGAAACAAAACCAATATTTCGAGGTACTATTACATTACTTTTTACCAAAGGTATCACAAAAACTGCAAGACCCCGTACAGCATTGTTATTTGTAACAATTTAAAAACCTGGGAATCCTTCTTTCATGATTTGCAAACTTTTCTATCATGATTGCGATATTTTGTAACATAGGATGTAAATGTTATTCTATGCAAGAAAATCACAACAATAAAAAACCACTTATATATTAGGCAGTAGTTCAATTATCTAACCGCTATATTCATGTTGGTTTTCAAGTTTATTTCCGTAATATGGTTATTTTCCCACAAAAGTTTACCCGCTAAGAACTATCCGCTCTTTATCCAAAATTGTTGGTCTTCCTTGAACAAAATTCTTACCCCGCACAGTGTGTCCAAATTCAATATTTTGTGCCAAAAAAGCAAAAAACAAATTGTTGAAAATTGCCAAAAAAATTTACTTGATAGAAAACATGCTAGCTAAGAGAGAAAAACAAAAAGTTCGTTGGTTGTACCGTTATCATTGAAGTAACGGTACCTATAACATGACCTTATTTTCGCTAAAACATGTATTAAAAATCGCAAGAAATTCGTCGATTTTGTGTGGACCATATTATAACGAGTTTTTGGAATTTTTTAATGGTTCTTTTTGCTATCCGATTAGAAGCTTAGAAGTAAATGTATTTGTGTTCCTGTTCTGTATAATAACCTGATTTGTTTTGAACATTTTTACGTGTATATTTTTAATAAGTTCTTTTTAATATGATATAACTAAAAAGTTCCATGGGGTTCCACTGTTGTAATGGTACCCAAAAATAGAGGAGCTCTCGAACTATCAGTTTTTCAATAGAGAAATTGCGACCAAGTGCGACGACGGAAAATAGGCCCTTTATAACGTTACCACCCGATCTTACGTGTTTTGAGGATTTTACCTACAATAATCAACCGATCTAGCTAAAAATTTAAATATAACGTTTTCTACGAGTAAACTGTCTCCCTACTAAAAATTGTATATATAGGTGCACGTTTTGATGTAGCGCCCATATAAGGTACCGCCCGATTTCAGGTATTTTAGGGTTTTTAAATACATTTTCGGAACGAAGTTGCTACAATTTTGCATTTAGGGTTCCTAGTGGTCAAACAACTTGCACACACAATATTGTGGGCATAGGTCCACTTTATGATAGAACTCTCATATAACGGTACCCCTGATTTTTTGTATTTTGGAGTTCAAAGATACATTTTCCGTCCTAATTATATTGATATCATCTGACCCGTTTATTTGTAGTTAAAGAAAACCCCAAAAACTAAAAAAAAACATAATTTAAACAGCGAAATATTACCACTTTTACGCTAAATATTCATCAATGAATTTAATTTGTTCTAGTTTTGTTATAATGTATATCTTATTATATAAAAGAGCTTAGTGATAAGTGAGTGAGTGAGTGAGTGACAGATCATCGCCCAGACGAAACGGCTGAAGCTAAAAGCTTGAAATTTTGAGTGTGGGTTGCTGTTGGTGTGTAGGGGTAAGATAAGGCTGGGTTTTTGGAAATTCGAACTGGAAGGGTACGAAAAGTACTAAAAAGTACTAAATATGGTACCCTTTGTATTAGGCAGACCGGAAGAGCTAGAATTCTGAAATTTGGAATGAGGGTCACTGACGGAGAGTTAGAAAGATGTTCCGAAGGGTTTTTGGAAATTCGACCTATAAGTATACGAAAAGTACTAAAAGTTTCTAAATTTGGTACCAATTGTATTTTTTTAATGGATATAGCTAAAATCTTGACATTTGGTATGGGAGTCTAGGTTGGGAAGTGATGCTGAGATAAGGAAAAGGTTTTGGAAATTCGTACCTAAGTGTACGAAAAGTACTAAATGGTACTAAATTTAGTACAACTTGGATTTGAGTGAACGGATAGCGGTGGAAGCATGAAATTTTGAGTTACGATTACTGTTGAAGTATAGGATTGAGGTAGTTTTGGAAATTCGCAATTATGTGTACGAAAAGTACTAAATGGTACTAAATTTGGTGCAATTTACATTTGGGTGAACAGATAGAGTTGGAAACCTGAAATTTGGAATTGAGATTATTGTTGAAGTAGTATTGAGATATGGAGGTAGTTTTGGGAATTCGTACTTATGTGTACAAAAAGTACTAAATGGTACTAAATTTGGTAAACTTTGTATTTGGGTGAAAGGATAGAGCTGGAAACCTGAAAGTAGGAATTGAAATTACTATTGAAGTGTAGGATATATTGATATATGGGTTAGTTTGGAAATTCGTACTTATATGCACGAAAAGTACTAAATTTGGTACAACTTGGATTTGGTTGCACGGATAATGATGAAATTTGGAATTAAGATTACTGTTAGAGAATAGGACTAAGGTAGTTTTAGAAATTCGTACTTATGTGCACGAAAAGAACTAAATGGTACTAAATTTGTTACAATTTGGATTTGTAGGAACGGATAGAGCTGTAATCCTGAAATTTGTAGTTGTGTTTACTGTTGCTGTATAGGAATGAGGTAGTTTTCTAAGTTCGTACTTATGTGTACGAAAAGTACTAAATGCTACTAAATTTGGTACAATTTGGATTTGGTTACAGAGATAGTGATGCAATGATGAAATTTGGAATTAAGATTACTGTTGGAGTATAGCATTGAGGTAGTTTAGTCAATTCCTACTAACGTGCACGAAAAGTACTAAATGGAGCAGGAATCCTATAATTTGGTATAAAGATTACTGTTGTGTTGTCGGATTGAGATATGAGGTTAGTTTTAAAACTTCATACTTATGTGTACGACAAGTACTAATTTGGTACAATTTGGATTTATTTGCACGGATGGTGATGGAATGATGAAATTTGGAATTAAGATTACTGTTGGAGTATAGAATTAACGTAGTTTTAGAAACTCGTAATTATGTGCACGAAAATTATTAAATGGTACTAAATTTGATACGATTTGTATCTGTGAGAACGGATACAGCTGGAATCCCGAAATTTGGAATTAAGATTACTGTTGGAGTACAGGATTGAGGAAGTTTCTGAAATTCGTACTTATGTGCACGAAAGTACTAAATTTGATAAAATTTTGATTTGTGAGAACGGATAGAGCAGGGAACCTCAAATTTGGAATAATGATTACTGTTGGAGTATAAGACTGAGTTTTTGAAAAATCGTACTTCTGTTTAATACACAGCTACTAAATGGGACTAAATGAGGTGCAATTTGGATTTGGGTGAACGGACAGAGTTGGAGTGCTAAAATTTGGAATTAAGATCCCTGTTGGAGTGTCATATTGAGATATGGAGGAAGTTTTGGAAATTCATTTTGGGATGTAGGAAATGGTACTAAATTTGGTACTATTTGGATTTGGGTGAACGGATAGAGCTAGAATCCTGAAACTGGGAATTAAGATTACTGTTGAAGCGAAGGATTGAAATATGAAAATAGTTTTGGAATCATACCTTTGTAAACAAGAGGGTACTAAATTTGTTACAATTTGGAGTTGGGTGAACGAATAGCGCTGAAATCATGAAATTAAGACCTTGAAGTGTAGAATAGACGTATGAATGTAGTCTTAGAAATTCATCTTTTGTGTACGAAAAGTAATGAATGGTACTAAATGTGGGTACAATTTCAATTTGGATGAAAGAATAGAACTCGAATCTCGCAATTTGGAATTAAGATTACTTTTTCAGTGTAGGATTGAGATATGGAGGAGGTTTTGAAAATTCGTACTTATGTTTACTAAATTTGGTACATTTTGCATTTGTGTAATCGGATAGAGCTGTAATCCTGAAATTTGGAATTATGTGTGGGGTTAATATATGGAGGTAGTTTCGGCAATTTTAGTATTAGGGTCAGTGTTGGTGTGTAGAATGGGGATAAGAATGAAATTTCGGAAATTAGTGATTATATGTACGAAAAGTACTAAGCGGTACTAACTTTGATGTTTTGTTAAGGAATAGAGTTAGGATTCGAATAAGTTCCATAAGTAGACAAAAGTACTAAATGGTAGTCAATTTGCTATTGGATATAAGGATAGAGCTGGAGTGTAGAGTTGGTATATGGAGATGGTTTGGGAAATATGTACATATGTACCATAAATATACGAAAAATACTAAAACGTTCAAAATTTGGTATTCGGTGTACAGACAGCGTTGGAATTTTAAAAATTGGTATTAGAGTCCCTCTTCGTGTGTGAGGTTTTGCTTTCGATAAGAGATATGGAGGTTTTGGAAATAAAGGAGTTGAGCTGGAATTTTGGAATAGCAGTTGGTGTATAGAGTGGAGATAAGGAGAAGGAAACTCGTACTTATGAGTACTAAATGGTACCAAATTTGGTACGGTTCGGATTTGTGAGAAAGAGCTGGAATCCTGAAATTTTAACTTAAGGAAAGTACTGAATGGTACAGAATTTGGTATAGTTTGTTATTGTGTAAAGGGGATGATATAGAATTTTGAAATATTAGGAGGAGATGTTTGGAAATTCGTATTTATGTATATGAAATTTGTTTCTGGGGAAACAGACCTGGAAATGAGAAGCGCGGTCGGTATATAGGGTTGATATAAGGAGGTATTTTTTGAAGCTTATAACTATGCGCGCCATTTTGGTATTGCGTGTGAGAATAAAATTGAAATTATGTAATTTGGAATTATAATATTAGTGTTCTAAAAGTTCCAAAGGGTAATAATAACTAAGTGTACTAGAAGTACTAAATATTACTAAAAATTGAAGCACTAATATTGAGTGAACGGCTAAATCCAGCGCTTTGACATTTGGGATTAGATCAAAATCGTTGTTGTTTCTAAATGAAATGCCGTAGGAATTAGGTGAACAAGTAGTGAACTGTTAAGTTTTAGATAAGAACCAGGGTTTAAAAAGTTATATATTGTACCATTGATTTTATGTGAACGCGAAGTAACTTACTGAAATTAAGTAATTAAATTATATATATGTGACAATTTTTTTTACAAGAAGGTTTTTATCTCTTAATTGAAATACCTTAAATGAATTGATGGCTGTTGATGTTTTGTGGTGAGGTAGACCGATTTTTTGGAAATTCGGATTAAAGGGGTACGAAGAGTACTTAAATGAAATTAAGTATCAATTAACAACAAAATTGTCATACCTCACCATTTCCATATGAAATATTTTTTATTCCTTTCCGCATACGAAGTAGCGGGCATTTTGCTAGTGTATATTAAATGAATTATTTTATGTTGTTAAAACACAAGTCCGTATTTGAGAATATATCGTCTTATGTTTCTATATCTCCAAAACGTATTTTAAATTACTCTAAGAAAATATCAATTCATATTTAAATATATCTATATTACACAAACTTTTAAATTTCGAAAAACCTTTTTTTTATTCAATAGAATTCTATAGAAGACGTTGACCGAATGGCTTGTAACTACATGGAATAAAGATATATGTCTGATAAACATCTGCACCAAATTTCATAGCTCTATCTTTATCCGTTTAGAAAATATAGATTTTTGACACAAAAACCCCATTTTTGACACACTGTGCCCCGTGTAAAATTTTTGCAGTATTAAACTACGAGTATAACTGCGAACTCTTGCGTGGTTATGGTTACTATACACACAATTAAAATATATACTATACAATATATACTAGGCTGTAACTCTGTTATCTGAGTACGTACATCAACATAATCAGCATCTATGAAAAGGTCGAGAGATCGTGGAGTGTGTCTACCAGGAATAAAGATATAATATATATATCAAAATTTGATTGCATTTCACCAGCTAATCGGTGCATTTCACCAGCTAATCTATTCTGATGTGAAGCCGATCTCCATACTAAAGTTCGTGACGATCGGTCCATAATTGCGGTCTGCAGTTTGATTTCAATTACACACGGACGGATGGACGGACACACATCGCTATATCGCTTTATCTCGTCGAGATATGAAACATGGTATATAACATTGGGGGTCTACGACGAATATTTCGCGGGGTTACATGTATTTTTAGCAAAACAAACTTATAATACATTGTAGAGTAGGGAATAATAATGAACCAAAACTTTAACTTGGAGCATCTACAAAATCAGATAAAAATTTTGTTTTTGGTCCATTTAACCCCTAAATATTTCACGATCATCACCAATAACAATAGGTGTCTATTCTGGTCTGAAACTGACTGCCATAGAAAATTTCGTGATGATAGGTCCATAATTACGGCCTGGAGTTTGATTAATTTTTTTAATGGACTGACGGATGGACACACGGCTCTATAGCTTTATTTCGTCGAGATACAACGAATATTTCGCTGTGTTACATGAATTTTCGGAAAAAAACAAACTTATAATACCCTTTCCTACCGTTTTATAGGGCCATATCAAAACGTTGACATTTTTATACCCTCCACCATAGTAGCGTCCGCAATAATTGAGATAGAGTGCTGAAATTTTGCACCCGAGGGTCTTTTTTCCATAGGCAGGTCAAGTTCGAAGATGGGCTATATCGGTCCACTCTTTGGTATAGCCCCCATATAACGGTACCTCCGGATTTGAGGTATTTTGACGTTCTTCGCCACATTTGCAGACCGAATTAGCTATAATTTGGCACTTAGGGTTCCTAGTGATCAGCAAATTTATATCCCAAAGGATATAGGCATAGGTCCATGTTTTGGTATAGTCCCCATATAACGGTACCTCCCGGTTTTCGGTATTTTGAGAATTTTAGCCACTATTTTTAACCGAACTACCTGCAATTTGACATTTGAGGTTCTCAGTCAACATAGGTCCATGTTTTGGTACAGCCCCCATATATCTGTACCTCCCGATTTTCGGTATTTTGAGAATTTTAGCTACAATTTTTAACCGAACTAGCTGCAATTTGCCATTTGAGGTTCTCAATGGTCATGAAATATCTCCACCAAACACCGTCAACATAGGTCCATGTTTTGGTATAGCCCCCATATAACGGTACCTCCCGATTTTCGGTATTTTGAGAATTTTAGCCACAATTTGTAACCGAACTATCTGCAATTTGACATTTGAGGTTCTCAGTGGTCATGAAATATCTCCACCAAACATCGACAACATAGGTCCATGTTTTGGTATGGCCCCTTATAACCGTACCTACCGATTTTCGGTATTTTGAGCATTTTAGTTACAATTTTTAACCGAACTAGCTGTAATTTGACATTAAGGGTTCTCAGTGGTCATGAAACATCACCACGAAACATCGTCAATATAGGTCCATGTTTTAGTATATCCCCCATATATCGGTACCTCCCGATTTTCGGTATTTTGAGAATTTTAGCCACAATTTGTAACCGAACTATCTGCAATTTGACATTTGAGGTTCTCAGTGGTCATAAAACATCTCCACCAAACATCGTCAACATAGGTCCATGTTTTGGTATGGCCCCCTTATAACCGTACCTACCGATTTTCGGTATTTTGAGCATTTTAGTTACAATTTTTAACCGAACTAGCTGTAATTTGACATTTAAGGTTCTCAGTGGTCATGAAACATCTCCACGAAACATCGTCAACATAGGTCCATGTTTTGGTATAGCCCCCATATATCGGTACCTCCCGATTTTCGGTATTTTTAGAATTTTAGCTACAATTTTTAACCGAACTAGCTGTAATTTGCCATTTGAGGTTCTCAGTGGTCATAAAACATCTCCAATGAAACATCGTCAACATAGGTCCATGTGTTGGTATAGCCCCCATATAACGATACCCCCCCATTTTTGGTATTTTGAGAATTTTAGCTACAGTTTTTAACCGAAATAGCTGTAATTTGACATTTGAAGTTCTCAGTGGTCATAAAACATCTCCAACGAAACATCGTCAACATAGGTCCATGTTTTGGTATAGCCCCCATATAACGGTATCTCCCGATTTTCGGTATTTTGAGAATTTTAGCTGCAATTTTTAACCGAACTAGCTATAATGATCGGTATTTTGAAATTTTAGCTAAAATTTTGTCTATTTAAAAATAATCGTCAATATAGGTCCATGTTTTGGTATATCCCCCCATATAACTTTACCTCCCGAATTCGGGAATTTTCAGTGGTCACGAAATTTCTTCACTAAAGTTCGTTAACATGGGCCCATTTTTGAGGGTCTACATTGTTTTGATGAAACTACCCTCAATTTGACTCTTGAAGTTCCCTGCAGCTATAAAACTTTTCCGCCAAAAAATTTAAAGATAGGTTGACTCTTTGATACAGCCCCGTAGGTGGTACCTTTCACCTAGCTGAACACATTTTTTTAATTAGATTAAATAACACTGTGCATCAAAATGGAGGTTAAAGTCTGGGGCACGGAAAATTCCTCTTGTGGAAGAAAGGCCTTGGTGAGTATATTATGAACACCGAAGGACAGATCCACCGTGAGTCGAACTTCCGCGTTATGGCGTGATGAAATTTTTGTTCGAGACCCTGTGGGCCATCAGGAATTAGCGTTATATCTTTGTTCACTGTTGCTTAAGTGCTCTACAAAAACAACAAACAAAGATATAATGCTAATTCATGATGGCCTCTCAGGGTATCTTGAAAAAACTTCATCACGCCATAACGCGGAAGTTCGACTCACGGCGCATCTGTCCTTCGGGGTTTTTAATATACTCACCATTGTCGAAAAGTTGTTACACCTTAAATTGTAAAAGGACCCTAATAATTCCATTTTAATTAAGACTTTTTTATGGTGGAGGGTATAAAAAGTTCGGCCCGGCCGAACTTAACGACTTTTTACTTGTTTGTTTTGGAAACGTTTTGTCACCACTGGGAATCTCAAATGTCGAAGTACAGGTAGTTTAAGGTAGAAATAAAATACTGAAATTACCTATAATCCGGAAGTGCCGTTGTATAGTTGCTGTAAAAGATCTCTGAAAAGTTGTATGACTACAAAGAACCTCAAATGTTAAATTTATTCAGAAAATGTAGCTAAGACCCTCAAATATCAAAAATCGGGAAGCTCCGTTACATGGGCGCTCTACCTAAACGTGGATCTATGTTGACAAATTTTGGTGGATAAGTTTCTTGACTGTGGGGAATCTCAAATATCAGGTTACCGGTATTTCACTCAAAAAAAAAAAAAACGTGGCATAAACCCTTAAAATACCAAAAATCTGTGGGTACCTTTATATGGGGGCTATATCTAAATGTGGACCTGTGTTGATAATTTTTGGTGGTTTCGCGACTACAGGGAATATCAAGTGTGAAGTTAGCGGTAGTTCCGTAAAAAATTAAGATAAAACCCTCAAAATATCCTTAATCGCGAGGTACCGTTATATGGGGACTATATCTAAACATGATCCTATGTTGAGAATTTTCTCTGGTGAAGTTTCTAACTGAAGGGATTATCAAATATCAAATTTCGGTAAAGAAGTGTTGTAACCCCTAAGAACCTCAAAAGTACAATTACAGCAAGTTCGGTTAAATATAATAGCTAAAATCCTCAAAAGAATTCAATCGCAAGGGGGTTATATTGACCTATGTTGTTTAGCTTTGAAGTGGACCAACATAGTTCATCTTCGAATTTTATGTTAGTTTAGAAAAATTATCACGAAGTGCACAGATGATCCTTTGGCTACTTTAGATTTAGTATATTTGTGTATTTAATACATAAGTGATTACAAACAAGTAAAAAAGTATCAGTCGGCTTGGCCGACAGAGATATACCCTCAGCCTGTGTATATTGCAACAATTTTTTCCCAAAAAAACGCATGTATTTAGGGAATATTGGGCGTTTGAACTGACAAAAATGTTGATTAGGATTAGAGATCAAAAGTTTTGCGGAGGAGATACTAAAAAGAATGGATCTCCAGCCACTACATATGGTACCATAGGGGTTTTTTACAACTTCAGGGATGTATGCTCAAGAAGTATGGACTTGCCCCTGAAACAACTTTTACCATCGCAATTGAGGCAGCGAATGCAAGTTGCTTCAACAAAAATCAAAGTGATTCGAAAGCAGGTCTTAAAGTGAACATGTATCCGAAATTTTGTGTGGGAGGTACCGGATGGAGTGGACAAATATAGTCCATATTTGAACCTGATCTATATCTGGTAGATATATTAAGATGTGTAAAGTATGGTCCAATTCGGCCACTCTCTTCAAGAGTTATCGTACGCACAATTTTACCGAACATTTTTGAACTTTTGTGGGGTAGGTACCTGAAGGAGTGGACCGATATGGCTTATCTTCGAACTTAAACTATGTTTGGACAAAATATTACTAAGACCAAACTTTGGACCGAATCGGCAGACCTGTTCGAGAGTTATTTTGCACTCCAACCTCCTCACACGGTGTCATAGGGGTTTTTTGCATCTTTCAGGCTATTTTCTCAGGAAGTATGGACTTGCTCCTGATGAAACTTATACCTTCGTATGGAGGGCAGTGAATACAAGTTGCTAAAGCAAAAATCAAGGCGATTCGAGAGATGGTCCTAAACTGAACTTTTCCAAATTTTTGTGTGGGAGGTACCCGACGGAGTGGACCAATTGAGTCCATATTAAAACCTGATCTAAGTCTGGTACACGCTCCACGTTGGGCAAAGTATGGACCATATCGGTTACTCCCTTCAAGAGTTATCGTGCGCTCAAATTTTCCGAACATTTTCGAACTTTTGTGGGGGAGGTACCGGAAGGAGTGGTCCGATATAGCTCATCTTCGAACTTAAACTAAGTTTGGGCAAAATATTACGAAAGCCAAAATTTGAACCGAATCGGTTCATCCGTTCGAAAGTTATCGTGCGCTCCAGCCAGCCAGACAGACAGACAGACAGACGGACGGACATTGCTCAATCGACTCCAAATTGTCTGAAACACATTTCGTCCAAACATACTTGGGGTCTAAAACCATTATTTCGATGAGGCACATTTTCATCGTATCAAAGTGTATATACCCTCCTTAGCCTAAAGACTGAGGGTATAAAAATTTCAATTTTAAATTGCCTACAAAACCTTCAAATTTGCGCCATACTCAGCACATTTAGCAAACCAAATCCATATAAGTTTCAACGTGGTTTGTCGTTGGGTACATTTTCAACGGATGCAACACTTCAACACCTTGTCAGTGGAGAACACCTCTTATGCAAAGAATGTCTGTTTTGTTGTTGTCGATGCTGTTTTCACAGAAACCAAAGCGGTTTATTATTCTCACTTGCATTCCATAAATAGCTTAAGGATGCGGAAGTAAAATAAAAACTCTATGGAAGCTTTGTGAATTTCTAGTCATTGCAATTAAGTGACACCTCACATGTTGTTATTGTTATTGCATTGTTGCAATTGTACAGCGGATAATTCTAAGGTCTGTTTGATTTGGATAGTATAAATCGCACTTTTGAATTTCAGTTAGGTATATACCAAATTAAATCAGATATCAGTGCTAAGGATCGGATCAAAAATAGCTTTCACCAACATCCTAACGAATAGACCGATATAGTCCATATTCCAACTGAATCCAAGTTTAAAACACACACATTTTAATGCTTTTCATGCGCTGCAGCCATGAAACTAGACCGCTATAGACCAACTTGTTTGGAAAAAATGTTATAATGTGCAAAATTTAAACCAAACTGGACTCGAAGGAGTATAGACTCCAAGTTTAATCTAAGCATGGTTACAGACAGCTCTCGGTCGAGTCCAAATCATACGGCAAAATGTGCTTCATCGAAATAATGCTTTTAGTCCCCAAGTATGTTTGGACGAAATCCGTTTCAGATAATTTGGAGTTGATTTAGCCATGTCCGTCCGTCTGGCTGGCTGGAGCGCACGATAACTCTAGAACGGCTCATCCGATTCAGTACAAAATGTGGCTTTCGTAATATTTTGTCCAAACAAGCTGGAAGATGGATTATATTAGCCTACTCCTTCCGGTACCCCCCAAACAAAAGTTCGAAAATGTTCGGAAAATTTGAGCGCACTATAACTGTTATAGGTAATAATCGATTTGGTCCATACTTTGCACATCGTGAAGTTTTTACCATATCTAAATGAGGCTGTAATATGGACTCAATCGGTCTACTCCTTCGGGTACCTCCCACACAAAAGTTGGGATAAGTTCAGTTTAGGACCTGCTCTCAAATCGCTTTGATTTTTGTTGTAGCAACTTATATTCACGATACCCCAAACGACGGTACAAGTTTCATTAGGGGCAAGTCCATACTTCCTGAGAAAATACCCTAAAAGTTGTAAAAAATCCCTATGACACCGTGTGAGGTGGTTGGAGCGCAAGATAATCCTCAAACGGATCTGACGATTCGGTTCGAAATTTGGCCTTCGTAATATTTTGTCCAAACTTAGTTTAAGTTCGAAGATAAAATATATCGGTCCACTGCTATAGGTACCTCCCCCACAAGAGTTCCAAAATGTTCGGAAAAATGTTGCGCACGATAACTCTTGCAGGGAGTTACCGATTTGGTCCATACTTTTCAAATCCTAACATATCCATCAGATATAGATAAAGTTCGAATATGGACTATATCTGTCCACTCCTTCGGGTACCTCCCACACAAGGTTTCGAATAAGTTCACTTTAAGACTTGCTCTCGAATCACTTTATTTTTTGTTGAAGCAACTTGCATTCGCTGCCATTACGATGGTAAAAGTTTTTTCAGAGGCAAGTCCACACTTCTTGAGAAAACAACCCGAAGGTGTAAAAACCCCTATAGGACCGCATGTAGTGGCTGGAGAGGAGGATAACTTTCGAACTTATCCACCGAATTGGTCTAAAATTTGGCCTTCGGTATATTTTTTCCAAACTTAGTTTCAGTTCGAAGATGGGAAAAACTGGCCCATAACTTCCGGTACTTCCCCCAATATTTAAAAACTGCCACAAAAATGGTATGCGCGACATCTCTTGAACGGGGCAACCAATTTGGTCAACATTTTGGATCTCCTAATATGTTGTCCAAATTTAGTTTATGTTCTAAAATGGCCCACATCGGTCCTCTCCTTAGGATACCTCCCCCATAAAAGTGCAACATTTGTATCTAAGTGCATTAAGTTTGGCCGGGCCGAACTTTTTGTACTCTCCACAATAAAATATTCTGAACTAAAAACAAATAATAAGTATCTAAAAAATGCCTCCAATCGGTCGGTGCCCTTATACGGGGGCTATATCTAAGTGAGGGCCTATGTTGGAGTTTTTGGTGGAGATGTTTTGTGATCACTAGGAACCTCAAATTGAATATTACAGTTAGTTCGCTAAAAATTTTAAAAATTCTCAAAATCCCTAAAATCGGGGATCATACCAAAATGTGGACCGATATAGCCCATATTCGAATTTGATCTGCTAAGGAAAAATACAATCGGATGCTAAAATATAACGATCTTGCTCAATTATTGTGGACGCACTGGTAGATCGACACAGAATTTCATTCTGATCAAGAATATACATATGTACTTCTTATGGTAGCAAATGATTATTTCAGTTCGTTACAAACGTAAAAACATACGTAATATACCTTCCATACTATGGTTAGGGTATAAAAATCTAGGGACAGATTCCTATCAGTATTCAATTTTCCCTCACTAAAACTCTAAGTATTTAGAGAATGCAACTATAGAAATGCACCTCATAAGTTTTGTAGGGAACCAAAAAAAAAAACAACATTTGAAATTGTAGCTTTACTGCCGGGTCTGGGTGTTTCGTTTTTCTCGTGTTCTCAATTGGTGTTGTGTTCTTGTTGATGTGGCCATTACTGTTGAAGTGGAGTTGAAACGAAAATATTTTTGATGCTGTTGGTACAATTGTCACATTGTTAGTTTGGTAGCTGTAGGTGTTCGTTCAGTCTGATGCAGTTTTCTTTTTTATATTTTCCTTTTTGGGACAATATCAACCGATGCAATTACTTCTGCATGTATGTATGTTACTATCGTACAAAAATATAAACGAAAAATATGTACAAACACATCTGCACCACGTATACACTGTATTAGAATAAATTGTTATCTTCCTTTAACTTCCGGTGCATTCACATCTATACTCATTTAGCAAGTACACATCCAAATCTATCCAAATCTGATCCGATACTCACCAAACACTACATTAGGCACGCGAAATACTCGATGTCCAACCGCAATTCTGGATGGAGTTGCACTTGAGCTGTTTGTCGAAGCTAATTAACTCGCTACAATCCTTGAAAAACGCATGAACTGAAAACTAAACATCGAGGAGCGGACAAAGAAAGGTCTTTCTGCACTATATTCCTACAAGAAGTACACTGACACCACTTTGGGACTACTCTCACAATCATCATCTTCACAACTCAGAGTCTCCAAGTGAAATGGTTGCTGTTTTAGTGGCTTAGTGACATTTTTAAAACTACCCTAACCTAGTAAACCACTGATCAACAGATTATAATAAACAAGTAAGAAAAGCGTTAAGTTCGGTCGGGCCGAACTTTTTATACCCTCCACCACAAATTTCCGCCATTTGGGTGGATTAATGTGGCCACAACCTTCAAAATACCGAAATTCGGAAGGTACCGTTCTATGGGGGCTATATGATGGCGTGGACCTATACCTACAAATTTCTGGGGGAAAGTTTTATACGCCTAAAGAAGACTAAATACCAAATTTCAGCCATCTCGGTGTGATAATCAGGCTAAAACGTTCAAAATATCGAAAATCGGGAGATATTGTATTATGGGGGTTATATCAACACGTGGACCTATATAAACATTTTATGGTAGAAATGTTTCTTAGCCTCTGGAAACACAAAATACAAAGTTACAACCGATTCTTTAGTCAAATGTGTCTAATACATTCAAAATATATTAAAATGACGCGTACTTTATAAGGGGCCTTATGTGGGGGCTATATCAAAACGTGGACCTATATAACCCAACTTTGGTAGGAATGTTTTCTAGCCTCTGAAGACACAAAATACCAAATTACAACCAATTCTGTGGTCAAATGGGTCTAATACATTCAAAATATATTAAAATGACGCGTACTTTATATGGGGCCTTATATGGGGGCTATACCAAAACGTGGACCTTTATAACCCAACTTTGGTAGGAATATTTTTTGGCCTCTGGAGACACAAAGTACCAAATTACAACCAATTCGGTGGTAAAATGGGCCAAATATCTTAAAAATTCCTTAAAACGACGACGCGTCACGCGTCATTTTGTATGGGGGCTATACGAAAGCGTGGACCTACATAGCCCACTTTCAATACCAAAAGTCCTACGTAAATATAACATATTTTCCCAAAATTTCATCAACCTACGTCAATCCGTTCGGACGCTAGAGTGATTTCCACAGACGGACAGACGGACGGACATGGCTATATCGATGTAGAATTGCACGCTGATCAAGAATATATATACTTTGTGGGGTCTACAATGATTATTTCGAGTAGTTACAAACGTAGTGACAAACTTAATATACCCCCATCCTATGGTGGAGGGTATAAAAAGACGGCGACCGAAAATTTGAAGGGACTCCTCTTATGTTGACAACCCCTGCAAACAACTTATGAACCATGATCAGCAAGTCTGTACTTGGAATGTCCGAAAACTTTGCAGTTTACTCTCTGGTAAATATATTTGCAAAGTAAAGGCCTATTTTACGGCCTTGCAAGATATACAATCGAAACGGAAGAAGTCACAACAACACCAACTGATGCCGCACTGTACTGTAGCTGCTATGAAATAAGATATGACTTTGACTGTGGGTTTGTAGTTAACCGGTAGGCAAAACACCTCCTCCCTAAATAAAAACATTTCTGATTGGAATAAAATTATTCAAGTTTTTTTTGCTGCCATGTACCAACCGAAGACACGAATAAGCAAACCAAAGATATATTTTACGAGAAAAAATTACCGTTGTCATGACCATAACGTGTTTATTAGGCGATGCCTTATGCGATTTTAATGCAAAGTTAAGACGGGGAAAGTTGAAATTAATTGAAGGAGAATAGTAGGCTCCACATTTGGTTTATTTTTCCCACACAATCACACATAATGACATTATCACCGTGTTCAAACCTGATATGCATAAAGAAGACAGTGACATTTTGATTGTAAATCCCTCGGTCCGATAAACATGGTACGAGGGGAACAAAAAAAGCTTCTGGTCTAATAATGAAGACGCGAATATTTATCACCAAAAATGGTTTTATCATTTTACAATGTATTCTCCAGCATGTTGCATACAAGTTTTCATGCTCTCAAACCAATTTTTGAAGCACTTTTTCCATTTCGATTGAGACATCTCCAAAACATGGTTTTTGAACGCATCAACTGTACCATTAAATTTGTTAATAATGTCTTTCAGATCAAGTTTAGGTCTGCACTGCATTACAATTTTTAACGTATTGTGTTATTTGTACCGCAGCATCTAAAATGTTGCACTATATGTAAATCACCAACATTTAGAGGTCAAAACTATGAAAAATTGCGAGAGGTTTCTTAATTTTACAGAAATTACCACTGTTCGAATTAGTGAGTCCATTTCATCAAAACACAGTCAACAATGGCGTTCATTGTCGCGTTTACCTTCCACTTTTGGAAAATGCAACTGAATGAAATTCCCGAATTCTTCTTAGAAAATCTTGAATATCTCCAAAGACCGCGCGATACCGCACCAGTTTTATAGCTTTGGGAACAGAGGAGAATCCAATCTTTCAGATTATATATATATTAACACGTGAATGTACGTAATTCACTTTTGAAATGACCACGGAAAATAAAAAATTACAATTTTGAAAACTTCAAAAAATCACTTCTTTCCGACTAAAATTACACGAAAACAAAAAGGGTTTTTTGCATTGTTTTAAAGTGTAAAACATCATAATTGTTTTGTAAAATATTAAGAAAAATAAATCATGGCATACTGACTTACCATGGGTCCGCGCCACTCCATTTTTTAATGAATCAAAAATACATTTCTTACAAAAAAAAAAAAAAAAAAAAAAAAAATATTAAACCAAAGTGCAACTTTAAGTGCATTTTTTAGTCGCTTCGTGGAGTAAATCGGCAAACTGAGTATGGACCATTTGCAATGGAGTACTTAGCTAACGAATTCAATAAAAGTTTAATTAATTTCATTTCTTTGAAAATCCCTTAAAGTTCCACTAAACTTCCCAAATTTCGCACTGTGCGTTGGTTTGAATCGATGTGTGAGAGCTCACATTGTCATGGTGCACAATGTTTCGTCTACTCTTGTTCTTTTTTGTAGAATTTCTCAGATGACTTCAGGCAAACAAATTGTAGTGTACCACTCAGAATTAATCGTCCTACGTTGCTGTGACGTGCTTCGTTCATAAAAAACTTACGTTGAATTTGGCTCGTCTTCGACAACCCACACGGTCGGTTGCGGTTTTGTTTGGGGTTTATGCGAATATATCCACGATTCGATCTTATAATCGTCGTCTTTGCTCAAATCGACAATAGCCTTTTTTGAACGATTGTCAAATTGTGCTGGATCTAATGAGAAACACGCATTTTTGCGGCCAGGTGTTTATACAATATCAAAATTAGTTGGTGGGATGAATGCCCAAGGATGTCTCTTTTTCACGGTATATAACATGGTGATCTTGCATTATCCAGTTTTTCATAGTGCTACAGGATGGACCCTTATTGACATACAAAGATTTAATTTGATCGATGCACTCACTCTTGCCATGATTATCCACGTCGAAAGTTGAGAAAAATTATCGGACGAAAATGTATACAAGTAAATTCATTTTTTTTTTTTTTGCAATGTGATTTTTTCTAGTCACCGTAAACAACATAATACAGGATTGTATGTCAAACTGCCCTTAGTACCTTTAGGCTAAAAACTGTCAAACTTTCCAAAAAATATGTTGCCTAGGCCAGAATCTTTTCTATTTCCCCTCGTACTTGTCAAATGTCAAAAAACAAGTAGTTCGGCTAACAACTGTAACTAGAATCCTCAAAATACTGAAAATCCGGAGGTACTGTTTTAAGGAGGCTGTAACAAAACATGGACGTGGAGAATTGCCGTGGTCACTTAGGACCTCAAATGTCAAATTCTATATAGTTTGGTTGGTGGAGAAGCTTTCTGATCACGGGGTTCGATAAAAGGCGGTTCGGTCAAAAAATATAGTTAAATTTTTTAAAATACCAAAACATGGTCCAGTTTTGGTGTCGAAATTTTGCGGCCACTGAAAAATGTCAAAGCTCGAATAAAAATTTATTTGAAATCCTCAAAATTCCCAAAATCAGGAGGTACCATTATTTACAAAAACATGGACCTATGAGGACAATCTCTAGGGGAAAAATTTCGTAACTACTGGAAACCCGAATTGGCAAAGTGCAGCTGGTTCCGTTAAAATTGTAGCTAAAATCGAAAGATTCGATATATGGGGTATATTCCAAAACAGGGACCAATTTTGAAATTTTTTGTAGAACCTTAAATGGCAAAAAAAAAAACAGCTAGATCGACTAAAATTGCAGCAAAAACCCGTTACCGTTGTATGGGGCTACATCAAATCGAGGGCCGATATAGACCATCTTCGAACTTGACTAGCCTAAAACTAAAAGACGAATAAAAATTTATTTGAAATCCTCAAAATTCCCAAAATCAGGAGGTACCATTATTTACAAAAACATGGACCTATGAGGACAATCTTTAGTGAAAAAATTTCGTAACTACTGGGAACCCGAATTGGCAAAGTGCAGCTAGTTCCATTAAAATTGTAGCTAAAATCGAAAGAGTCGATATATGGGGTATATTCCGAAACAGGGACAAATTTTGAAATTTTTTGTAGAACCTTAAATGGCAAAAAACAGCTAGATCGACTAAAATTTCAGCAAAAAATCGTTACCGTTATATAGGGCTACATCAAATCGCGGGCCGATATAGACCATCTTCGAACTTGACCAGCCTAAAGCTAAAAGACGCCTCTGCACAAAATTTGCTAGAGTGCTTACCACAGACGGACGGACGAACATACATAGATCGACTCTAAATTTTAATTAATATATACATATATACTCGAACGCTTCATACCTCCACCATGAAATGATTTAAACTGAAATGTAGTAGTTAGTTTTTATACCCTCAGCACTAATGCTAACGAGGGTATATCACCAATATTTTTGAAAATTTAACATAGCTGAAGCAAAATGTGCCTAATCGAAATAATGGTTCTAACCAAGTGTGTTTGGACGAAATCCGTTTCAGACAATTTGGAGTTGATTTAGCCATATCCGTCCGTCTGTCTGTCTGGCTGAAGCGTACGATAACTATCGAACGGATAAACCGATTCAGTCCAAAATTTGGCTTTCGTAATATTTTGTCCAAACTTAGTTTAAGTCCGAAGATGGATTATATGGGTCCACTCCTTCCGGTACCTCTCCCACAACAGTTCAAAAATGTTCGGAAATTTTGTGCACACGATTACTCTTGAAGGGAATAACCGATTTGGTCCATACTTTGCACATCGTGAAATTTCTACCAGACTTAGATAAGGTTTCAATATGTACCTGATCGGTCCACTCCGTCGGGTACCTCCCACACAAAAATTCGGAAAAGTTCAGTTTAGGACCTGCTCTCGAATCGCTTTGATTTTTGTTGTAGCAACTTGTATTCGCTGTCCCCATACGACGGTACAAGTTTCATCAGGGACAATTCCACACTTCCTGAGAAAATAGCCTGAAATTTGCAAAAATCCCCTATGACAGCGTGTGTGGTGGTTGGAGCGCAAGATAACTCTCGGCGGATCCGCCGATTCGGTCCAAATCTGGCCTTGGTAATATTTTTTCCAAACTTAGTTTAAGTTGGAAGATAAGCTATATCGGTCCATTCCTTCAGGTACCTCCTCCACAAAAGTTCAAAACTTTTCGGTTAAATTATGCGCACAACTCTGAAAGGCAGTAATCGAATTGGTCCTTACTATTCATATCGTAATATCTCTACGGGACATAGATCAGGTTCGAATATGGACTATGTAGGTTTACTCCTTCGAGTAGCTCCAAAACACAATATTTAGGAAAAGTGCAGTTTAAGGCCTGCTCTCGGATCGTTTTGCTTCTTTTTGTAGCAACATGTACTGTTGTAATGGGGGCAGCAACCCATTACGACAGTACACTTTTTTGTCAGGGGCAAGTCCATACCTTCTGAAAAAATGTTCCGAAGGCTGTAAACAACCCTATGGGACCATGTGTAGCGGCTGGAACACACGATAACACTCAAACGAATCCCTTTGATTTTTGTTGTAACAAATTGTATTCGCTTCCCCCATTACGACGGTACATGTCCTTACTTCTTGAGATAATGGTCCAAAAGCTCCAAGAAGCCTGGCACACCAACTAAACTGAGTAGTAGGTAAGACAACACTCGAAGGGAGAAACCGATTTTATCCAAACGTTGTACATCGTATTATATAGACGGTAGAAGTATTGTGAGTTACTTATTTTCTTTAGGTCTGAGGCTGAGGGCAAATCTCTGTCGGCCAAGCCGACTGATACTTTTTTACTTGTTTTTTTAGTTATTACCCATTGGAGAAGTTTTATTGCCACTGGGAATCCTATTTGCTAATTACAGCAAATTTAGACCGAAAATCTAGGCAAAATACCTAAAATCGGGCATATGTCCAAAGTTTTAGGTTAAGAAGATTTTGACTACTGGAAATAGAAAATTCCAAATTATAGCTAATTCAGAGAGTATAGCTTTTAAAGATAATTTTTAAAGAGTTGATGCTTCTTAGCAATAATTCTGAAAAAATATATTAACTAAATAAGCACAACGTTCCTTACTTTCTATAATCTATCCTTTTGAATTCTCAAGAGTATACTTAAAACAGTCACTGTATCTCACGATGCTTCAATCTAGGTTTAAAAGATTTTCTGCGAATACGCAGTTAACCAAATTCCAATTATACATAAATCAACAATAAACAACATCCGAAATGTAACCATTCTGCCATAAACTTTAAAGATTTGATGCTACTCTTATTAACTTTCAAAAGATACGACTATCATAGATTCTGTTTTGAGAATTTATTTCTTGGCGTTTCCTTCCATTTCTTACATGAATAGGGTTGTGTGGCTGCAAAAACTACATTGATGTATGTATGCACATATACGAGGTTAGCTTTAAAGTGTCGTCAAAACTATTACCATTATGCGTGCCATATTTCATAATAAATCTGTATTTATACTATCATGACATGTATGTCTTTATTTCATTCTAAACAAAAGCGAATCGAATGCAGTCACTTAACACCAAATGAAATAGAGATTCTGTAAGTTTGCAAATTTTTTTTTTTGACTGCCGTTATGTATATGTACCATTATCAAGCAAAAGTACCCTGTCGAGTCCCTTAGAGAAAGCGACCATTTGAAGTCTCGCCAAAACATTTGAAAGTATCTTCGTTCGAATGAAACCCCTTTCATGTAATACCCTCAGATTAGAAATAATTGGCATCGTTGTTTTCTGCATATGCGACACGCAAGTCCTCAATATCCTTCTTCGTTTCGTGGTATATGACTTGTGCGTGTGTGTGTGCGCTGACAAAGAATGAACTGTCACAGATGTTTGATATCAGGGTTGTTACAACTTTAAAGCAGAACAACTATCGTCGTTGTCTTAGGAAATGAACAGCTTTGTGGTTATGAAACGAAATGGCCACATTTTAAGTCATATATAGAGACGAAACAGGACCATATATAAGAAAAATTACAAATGGATTTGCATATAAACATTCAATGATGCATTAACACGAAATTCAACAGGTTTTTTACTGTTTCGAGAGCAGCAAATTATGATTTTAAACTTGTTTTTTTTTTTTGATTTATTGAAAAACTCACATTATAAACTTACTTATTTACTTAGTTGGACTTATACTGCACATTTGTCATAAAAGCCGAACTAACAAGAGAGTAGATCTTTTGAAGATTTTTTATCTCAAACGCAACAAGCACCAGCAGTATCAGTGTTTTGTGAAATGTTATTTTTGTTTGACGAGATGTAGTTTTTAATTAATTGAATTAATTGAGCTATTATCATGACCCAAGGATTTTGTATTGAAAAAGTGAATTATGTCGAAGTCCCACACACCCAGATGATGCTAATTACCTGATGTGCCAGATGCTGCTAACTAGCTGATGCATACACCTTATCAGCGTTTTCCGGTTTTGAATAGCGCGGCTGGTAGGCCATCCGCTCCTGCTGCCTTATTATTCTTAAGTCGATTTATTGTTGTATTTACTTCAGCTTGGCCGGACGGTGTGCATTGAGTACCATTTTCTGGAATAGGATCTGCGATATCTTCGTCGTTTTCGCTAGTATTGGATACTAACAAATCGGGAAATTGATCTTACCATATCGTGAGCACATTACCAGTATAAGTTACCAAATTACCTTGCTGTTCTCTACAGGAGGATGTGCCTGCACCAAAGCTATGAGTTTGATGCTTCACTCTTTGATAAATATTTCGGACTTCGTTCTGGTTGCAGCTTACCGATGTACGTATGTCTGTTGCAGCAATTGCAACAGGTATCGGCCTGAATCTATGTTTGCTCCCCGGAACGATCGCACATCCAATACCCTCGATGATTGTCTTCCATCCATCACAACGTGATCAATTTGATTCCCTATTTTTGGTCTGGATATAGCCAGGTCCCTTTATAATGTCGAGATGCTAAAATCGGCCATGTTCTTTGCTGTTGCGAAGACTGTGGAGACTGAATGAAACTTTCCAATTTTTTCATTAAATCGCCTAGAATAAATAAATATCATATGTAGGACAACGGTCATATGTTTCTACTAAACTCAGTCTGGATTGGGAGCATGAGCGCAGATAAAGCTGATGTGGAAGAATTTTTCTTTTATCCTTATTGTAGCAAGTTTTTCATTCACTGGGGTGAATCTGGAAACCAGATGTTTTAACCTCCGTCCAACTAAAAATCCATGCTTTGGGCTATGGCAGCTATAATACAGTGCGCCACCTTTAGGTGTTGTTGTGACACCTTTCTCAATCCATCGTATTTCTTGTATGGCTTTAATATCGGCCTACATCATCAGATTGGCAATGCTGGCGTTAAACGAAGTACAAGATAAAACGTGTGGCATTGTCCGCAGTCACTTGAACCGAATTTAGCAACAGCCGTCGGTCCTGCGATTCGTTTGCTCCTGTCGATCCGTTCGCTTCTTGCGATTTGTTCGCTCCAGCCGATTCGTTCTCTCCTTGCGATTTGTTCGCTCCTGCCGATTCGTTCGCTCCTTGCGATTTGTTCGCTCCTGCCGATTCGTTCGCTCCTGTCGATCCGTTCGCTCCTTGCGATTTGTTCACTCCTGTCGATCTGTTCGCTCCTGTCGATTCGCTCGCTCCTGCCGATTCGTTCGATCTTGCCGATCCGTTCGCTCTCTGCGATTTGTTCTCTCCGTTGTCTAACTACATCTGACTCTTTTCTTTACAGAACAACAATCCGAATAGGAACGAACCGAAATCAACACCCGAAGACTACCGAGCCGAACTCAACACCCGAAGACTACCGTGCCTAACTCAAGACTCGAAGACTTCAGAGCCGAACTCAACACCCGAAGACTACCGAGCCGAGTCCAACACCCGAAGACTACCGATCCTGCAGATTTGGTCGCTCCTTGTGATTTGTTCGCTCCTGCCGATTCGTTCGCTCCTGTCAATTCGTTCGCTCCTGTCGATTTGTTCACTCCTGCCGATTCGTACGCTCTTGCCGATTCGTTCGCTCTCTGCGATTCGTTCGCTCCGTTGTTTAACTATATCCGACTCTTTACTTTACAGAACAGCAATCCAAATAGGAACGAACCGAACTCCACACTCGAAGACTACAGTGCCGAACTCAACACCCGAAGACTACCGAGCCGAGCTCAACACCCTAAGACTACCGAGCCGAATCAAACAGCCGAAGACTACCGAGCCGACTCCAACACTCGAAGACTACCGATCCGACAGCAATCCGAATAACATCAACGGGAACTACCGACCATTGCCAATCCGAGTATTGCCGAGCGAGGGCTGACGATCAGAAGATTGCCGTTTTCACTATTGCCGAGCCGAGTGTTATCGACCGACTGTCAACGACCAACCCCATCTTGTATCCGCTTATGTTTACGAAATTATATAAATAAAACTCTCAAGCACAGTTCCATCGTGTCTCATCTTACTTAAGGTTTGTGGGTCCTTGAGTCGAGCCTGGCAGCGGCTGAGCTAACCTCAGCCTTTGGTAAAACCACTCGCTATAGGTTGCACATAGCTAATTCCTAGAGGTTGTGGGATAGGGTATCACATGGTCGGCCCCGTCCGACTATAGCCTTTGTTTACTTGTTTTTTTATAATATGTTGCTTTTTGGAGGGATGGGTTACTAGCTCAAGGCCCAACCCAACTTTTTGACGTTCTTATGGCTGAACGCGCAAACATGTTAGCTCACTACCTTTAAAGGGTGTTTAAGGAAGCTTCCCAGGTGACACCTCGGGAGCTCAGTGTCAACTTGACATTAAAGAGGGACCCAGATGAGTCCTGGGCTTTGCCATGTTAAAGGCGGTCTGGGCCATTGCTTGGTATTATTCATCTTCTGCGTCAAAAAACAAAAAATGTCATTGCTTAGATTTTGACCTTAAGTTCGTCGGATGGTACAAGAAGGGTAATACTATAACTGAATTGAAGGAAAGCTGAAGTTGTTACCCTACGAACAAGACAACAATCACAAAACATATTACGACATACTCCTTCTTCACCCTCTGGCAGCTGTACGTCGTAAAAGGTGTCGTATATAAATCAATACATATTCTCAAGATGAAGAAATTTTAGTTTTAGAAGCAAGTATCTCTTTTTCGTAGTTTCCACTGAACAACATTGAATTTTTTTCTGAGAAAAAAGAAAATTCCATCAAATATTATTTATTCATTTCAGAAATGAGAACTCCAGAGAGATACAAAATTATCCTTTCTGATATGAAATCTGGCAACACTGGTCCAACCACAACTACACTGACACTTAACTGCCAGTCATTGCGGTATAACTGTAACTATAACAGTTAGTAAAATGTTAACTTTTTATGCATTCATACAAACGTTCGTCTGCATACTTTACATATTTGATATTCTTCGGTATCTTCCCTGCTGTGTTCTTCTCGTTTTTCTACTGCTCTTTCTATAAGACATTTGAAAGTGATTGCAAAATCCCAAATTTTCTTTTTTTAGGTATGAACATATTAAGGCTTTCTACGTTTCCTTTTCTTCGCACTCGATATAGGTAAAAGAAGTAGTAGTTTTGTATTATTTTTTTCCAACTGCATAGCCCGGTTCTTGGAAATGAATATGACAAGTGTTAACTGGGAACAGTAACCGCAATATAGCCATCAGCATTTTTTCTTGCATGCTGTGAGGTCTATCTAATATAAGTTTTATGCAAGAACAAATATGTACATGTGCATAGACTTTCATTTATATAATTGCACAATGTGGTCTTCATAAAATGAAACATATGGCGTTTGAATTTATTATTGTGCCAGAACTCATGTAATGTCAATAACTTTGTAATGTCAAATGAGATTAATTTTAAATTTAAGATTTTTTCTTGTTTAATAATGTTCATGGCCCAATAAAGAAGGTCATCCAATCAGCAAATTCCCCCAAAAATACAACACTGCACCTTCATTTACTGTCAAAACGGAGGCGAAAAATAAAAATTTCGCCTTGACACAGGCGAATTTGTATGTTGTCATGTTTGACATTAAATGAAGATAAAAAAATACAAACGTAAACAAAAATACGTACAATTTATTGTAAATGAAAAAAATTAAATTGGCGGACCATAAAATGTTTGCTTATAATAGAATCTCTTCAAAAAAGTTCGCAGTGGGATGTCAAATACAAAAATTGTCAAATTATTTATATATGCATGTATATTCGGCATCTTAATTTTGCTTTGACAAGACATGATGTCTTTTAACTCATCCCACCAATTCTTAAATGGAGGAACAAATCTGCAAACAGATTATTATTAATGGTGGAGCCGTCTTGAGTTTAAGTAGCAGTTTGATGTATTAGTCATACTGTTTTACAAGGAGGTCCATGTTGTGAAGCAAGCAGTGGTGGAGTAAGGATAACTAAGGTTTTTAGACTTCTATGTATTTAGAATTATTTCAAATATCTGAATTTTGTTTTTTTTCAGGAATTATGAATTTGCCCACAAAAATATTGCGATTTTTTCGAAGAAGAAGAAGTGTGAAATAATAGCAGAAGAAGTGTGAAATAATAGCTAATTCGGATGGCTGAAATGTTCAAAACATCTGAAATCCGAAGTGATCGTTATGTTTAAGCTATAACATAAAGTGCACCGATAAGAAGATTCATCTGACAAATTAAATGACAATTTGGATTTGATTTAGCCCTGCCCTGCGCACGATAACTTTCGAAAGATTGTTTTCCAAACCTTGTTCAAGTTCGAAGATGGACACTATCGGTGAGCAACATTCCGTACCTCCCCCCACCCCCCCCCCCCAAAAAAAAGTTAAAAATTACACTAATATGCTACGAGCTATATCTGTTGAATGGAGCAACCAAACTTTGGATCTCCTAATATTTTTCCAAATGTAGTTTTACTCCATATCGGGTTTCACCCACAAAATTTCAACATTTTTGTTTAAATGCAGTTTACTATCATTTTTAGTAATTGTGTTTTGATAAATATTGCTAACAGCATTGCTTTTTTTAAATATTTTTATTATTTAATCATATATTTCAAATATTTTAAATTAGTCTAAAAACAATAAATAAAAGTGTTAAAATTTACATAATAATTATATACTACAAATCAAAGACAAAACATTGAATGGATCTGAATAATGTTTAAAGTTGATAGTTTATAATTATTGCGTTTAAATTCATAAAGCATTTTGCACATTAAGACAAATAAGTCTTGGGGCTATATCTTTCTAGGTGCTACATCATATATTGAAACTCTTCTTCACATGGCGAAGGATAATAAAAGGCACTTACTATTTTGCGCCAATGTTTGTAAATATTTGTTTCTTTAATAAATAAGGAAATAATTGAACAGATCGTAAGACCAAGTTGAGTTAAGGATGCGTAGCCAACAGAGAATCCATCTATAATATATAATGATCATCCTGGATTGTGGTAAAAGTATATTATCTTCTTTGCGATACTGAAATTATAGTTAAAAAATATATTACAGTATTATAAAAGTTTAAAAGAAATGGGATCTATGTCAGATAAGAACTAGGACTGTCGATCAATCTGCATTATAAGACCAAAGGCAGACAATACTTCCCGACCGTCGTATCAAAGCAGTACTTATGAAGTGTGCCCATGTACAAGGACTTCGGTGGCCTGTCAGATAGATCGGCTGAGAGCCACTTGATCCATAATATATCGGGAATAATATATCTCCGTCATTCCGTTTATAGCTCGGTTGTTCCAAGTTATATAAGTGTGTGGGGAGAATTAAGAATCAAATTTACGTAAATAAACATACTTTGTAAACAATTATATACTTACGTTTTATAAACAGAGTTTCACAGATTTTTTAAGTGCCATTAATTTCTGCTTAGATTTTTTAACTTTTAGTCGTCTATTCAAATGTCGCACTCTAAATAAAATGCGACATTTTAAAAAAACTCCTTTACATGTTTTGGTAAATCTATGTTGCTGCTTTCATTTACGAGAGACTCTTTAATTTTTGGAGACTGTGAGATGGAAATTCCGTTTAATTTGTTGAAGATCATTTCCATCTTCTTTATTCTTGAGACGAAAGTCTCTGATGGTTTAATTAATTTTCCCTTTGACACCTGGTCCACCCATGTAAACGTATTTGAATGACATCTATATTCTTCAAGATGCATATTACGTATCATATATCCTCCAAAATTTTCTAATGCAGCCCCTTGAAGTCTATCGATGACATTCAAATCCGTTTCTTGAATGTCTGGTATCTGTGGAGTTTGTGTCACCATCAATTTTTTAATACTGTCGTCTTTTCCTTCTTCGTGGTTACTAGTTGGTATGGTTTCGAATGATTGATCCAAACACGCTTCTCCACTGGATTCAATCCATTGTGTTGTGTCGATATCAACGTTACCCGTTCCAGAAAGTAACTCCGTATTCCGTGAAAAATACATAGGAATTTTTTTGGTTTTTTGGTATTTAATATCAATAAATACTACCAATTTCTTACCCAATATGTATTTTCTTATGCGGAACTTGAAGTCCTGAGGAGTTGGGTGGTCGTTGAGCCCTCCTTTACTTCTTAATGCTCCAAAAAAGTTCTCAAGTACATCTTGGTTTAGACGACTTGTCAGAATGTATTCCATGTTGTACTTCTGTAAGTAGTCGTGCAACATAACTAACGCCTTATTGGACATTAGAATTCCCTTGTGGAAGATTTCAATGCTTTTTTTATTTGGCACAATCGGTGTACTCATAATCTTGTTCATTCGTTCTAAGGTATCCTTTTGCTTTTCGATGCAATTTCCAAAAGGTTCCTAACAATATACATATGCTTGTAAACATATGTTTATTTCGAAATGTATATTCCCACATACATTTCCGGGTAGTCCAAATGTGCTACAGGAGGAATTGTGAACATCGAACCAATCATTGACAAGCAGGATGAATTCAGCTGTGTCAATTGCATTATATAAAGCTAATCCGAGGGAATGACACCATATTATAGCATTTGCGGTTGTATGGGAGAATAGTTGTGTAGCTAATTTGACCTTTTGCCTCCCTGAAATATGTTATTTTAAATAAAATTTCAATTCAATTTTTCTACCTATTCCGAATACCTGCCCCTTTGACTGAAAGATGTTCGTCAGTCAATTTATGTGCTATGGAGACATCACTTTTCTTGGTGTACTTCATCAAATCTACAATTATTCTTGACGTTATGATTTTATTGTTTATCACGAGTCCTGTGTCAATGTAGTGATTCCTAATTAGTTTTATAAGGTGCGGAATATCCGCAAACACAAATACTTTTTCGGTTGATTTTGTGGGATGCCAAAAACCATGGTTTATCTTATGACAAAATAGAAATGGTAAAGGAATATTAAATTTAATATTAACTGTATGTGGTAAAATATTAATTGTCGTAAATGTAAATATATAATAACTGCTGAAGGTATTTTGAAGTGTACATCTTTTGGCGATCAAAGTCCAAAAAAAATCGTTACATGATCATCTCTGAATCTGTGGAAATGTATCATACTGAAGTTGTTACTGTAGAATAATGACTTTTTAATTTTTATTATGGAGCACCAAAAGCGCTTCTATTTAAACCACTTTTGGTTACAATGCCCAAACGCCTTCCCCTTGCAATCTTCATAATTCAAAATAAAGCTTTAACCAATTATTTAATACAAAAACACGATTTACTTACCTGGTGTTATCTCCAGACTTCGCCACATTCCTCGGTTGGTTGGCCCCATGTCGCAAACCGTGGCCACAACTTGATAACCAGCTTCACTTAATACGGATATAATCCGAAGTAAAAGCTCCCTCGTCATTTTGGTGTCAAAGCCGTAAAATATGGGTTGTTTCCACGATTTTTTAATTCCCCTTACCATTACGACATGCACATTTTTGGCCGGCTTCCGTACAACATCAATGTGCAAGTCGTACTCGTAGGTTACAGCCACTTTCATCTCATCGAAAGCTATCACACAAAGCTTTTCATCCAACGTCATGTAATTCGATGGATGACCCCAGAATTCCTTCGTCAACATTAATTTTGGAGCACCAATTGTGGAGAGTGGAGACGCTGGACAGAGGGTGTCCTTTTTTCATATAAGGGTCTGTACGCTCGTGGCCCAGCAGCGTGCAAACAAATAGCACTGGATATATCTCTCCACTCCCAAATAATTCTTTTGCCAGTTTTCAATTTTTTAATTTGAACTTCAGTAAATATGTTTTCAAGAGAATCTAAGTCGGATTTCGAATCCAAAAGCTCCCTTTTCAGTTCTTTGTTTTCATTTTGGAGATCTCTAACAAGATTCATGTACTTTTCAATTTCCGCCGCAAATATTACAGGGCTGTAAAAATACCATAAGGGAAAATAGAAAAGATAGTTGTGTCTTTCAAACTCAAAGAACTGAACAGAAATAGTTACAAAATAATGAAAATACAAGACGTTCGATAGGGTTGGTTTCTAACATATACATATATACATACTATAGAACAGTGGCGATGCGTGTGAAACTGAAAACGCGATTTAGTTTAGACGTATGACTCCTTTTAATAGGCTTATTTATTAGTATGACCCCTCCCAAAAATTTTAAATTTAAGGACGAAACTTACACTAATTTTAAACTTTGTAATGACCGATATGCATCGTATTGCATTGTTCGGACTCTGACGATGCAAATCGGGACCATGATTTATAATTCTGTCAGCAATGTATCTCGTCCAAATGAAATTTTTGAACAGATTTGAACCAAATAAAATTTTAGACAATTTGTCTGTGGCCGAATTTGTCCAAACTTTGTTGAGATGTAATATTTCTACTAAACGTAACTGAAGTTCGAAAATGGAACCTCACTGGAAATGCTACCTCAACATATATCAGATGTATACACGGGAACTAGGTGTAAAAAATTTCTCAACCCCGTATCTTAAAAATACGAATTTTCATGACAGATTAAAATCCATAAATTTTTCCTGCATCTATGTTTGGCAAAAGGCCTCGACACATAAGAAGCATGGCATTCTTCCTTAAGTCATATCTAGTAAATGACTAAAGACCATGTTTGACCTAGTTCAAATGAGATTCTGAAATCTTTTTATTAGGTCGAACTTGGTCTTTAGTCTTTTATCAGATATGTCTTCAGCAAAAATGCTATGCTTCTTATGTATCGAGGCCTTGAATTCCCTAATAATTGCATGTATTATTAGGGAATTGAGAACATATAATTCCTTAATACATGAATGCATTTGAACTTGTACCCAAAGATCAGTGTATAAAAAAATCAATATTTTATCTCTCCTGAAAATGTGTACATATGTTTAAGATACGAGGTTGAGAAATTGAGGAATCGAAAAGGGGCCCTGTACATTGAGTGTACAACAAATCACTTCCTTTAATAGTCATTTGTGTAATGTATACTTATTATTGTCCACAAAACGGTTTGAAATATTACTCTGTCTGAGTTTCCTGATGCTTCAATATTTTGGGTTCTGGTTGTTGACTTGCATTATTCCAACGTTTTTCATAGGGAGTTTCATTTCTTTCATGTAAATTTGAAACTATTTCAGTTATATTAACAACGCTTTCATCGTGGATGCTTGATTCGCTTTGTTGTTGTACGTGTTTTCTGCCAGGATTGGAACTCCTATAATATAACACTTATAGGGGAAACTTTTTATAATGTACAATTTTGCAGGGCTTACGGGTTCAAAAGTGATGGTCCATTTTCAGGTACAGCTAGTGGCAGAAGTCTCAATTTACACCCTGACTGCACTACATATGCCTTATTAAAATGCTCTTGGCACACTTTTGACGTGGCTGCAAATTGAATTTGGCAAATTTGACTCCACTTTGCCCTCATCTTCTCATCCTTGGGAACAGAAAAAAGGTTTAAACTCTTTCCAGGCTCCTCCTTTTTTCTGCATATCTTGCAAATTCTCATTATTTTTAAATACAGAAAACACAAAAAGGAAGAAACGAACAACAAAGTTTTTAAATATACATATTTTTATTTTTCACCAAATTTAAAACTTCAAACGTTTACAAATTTATTTTTGAAATAACTGACATTTGTTGGCATCAAGGCGAATTTATTGGTTGACATATATTGAAGCCAAGGCGAATTCAAACTCTGTTGACAGTAAATGGAGGTATCAGCTTGTCTTATTGGATGACCTTCTATTTGGTTCATGATAATGTTCCAAGTAAGTAGAGTTAACAAAAACAAATAACAATAGGGGATGGAAGATACCAAGGAACGGTCCTGACCGGCTTTAACATGGCAAACTCCAGGATTTATCTTGGTCCCTCTTTCATCTCAAGTGGACACTGACCTCCCCGTGGTGTCACCTGGGGTAGCTGCCTTTAACACCCGTTAAAAGTAGTGAGCTAAAATGTGCCGCGCGTTCGCCCATAAGAACGTTAAAAACTTGGGTTTGGGCGTCAGGTCAGTAACCCTCCCCTAGAAAAAGCTGCCTACCATGAAAAAACGAAAGAAAAGAAAAACAAACCCCTCTAAAGTTGACGAACCCCGCAAACGTTTTAAGGACCATGATCTGAGAATCTGCACTCTTTATAGAGAAGGTGCAGTTTACGCATTGGCAGATGTACTTGAAAAGTACAAGGCCGACATTACTGCCATACAGGAAATACGATGGATTGGGAAAGGCGTCACAACAACACCTAAAGGTGTCGCACTCTATTATAGCTGCCGTGACACAAAGCATGAGTTTGGTTGCGGATTTGTAGTTGGTCGAAGGTTAAAACATTTGGTCTCCAGCTTCTCCTCAGTGAATGAAAGACTAGCTGCAATTCGATTAAAAGCAAAATTCTTCAGCATCAGCTTTACTTGCGCTCATGCTCCCACTGAAGACAAGGACGAACAGACCAAAGATATATTTTACGAGCGCTTAGAAGAAACTTATGACCGTTGCCCTGCCCATGACATTAAAATTGTTCTAGGCGATTTTAATGCCAAAATTGGAAAGGAGAATATCTTTGGCCCAACTGTCGGGAAATTCAGTCCACAGTGAAACATCTGACAATGGTATGAGGCTGATAGACTTTGCAGCTGCAAAAAACATGGTAGTAGCAGTACCAGATTTAAGCATCTTGATATTCACAAGGGCACCTGGCTGTCTCCAGATCAAAAAACAAGTAATCAAATTGATCATGTTATGATAGATGGAAGACATGCATCGAGCGTGTTGGATGTACGATCGTTCCGAGGAGCAAACATTGATTTGGACCACTACCTTGTTGCAGCAAAGGTACGTACACGTCTAAATGTTACAAATAAAGCACGAACAGATACAAAGCGGAAGTTGGACATCGGTAAGCTGCAAACACAACAGATAGCCACAGCATATTCCACTCAATTAGCCCAATTGCTTAATGAAAGCACTCCTCGTCCGGATAACATATCAGCACGATGGCAAAATATTGTCCACTTCGTGCAAACAACCGCAAAATCCACACTTGGAGTGTCGTGCTGCTACCGAAGAGAAAAATTCGGCATATAGGGCTACTCTACAATCAGTAGCAACGCGTAGCGCACGAGAGTGGTATAGTGAGAAAAGGAGAAAGGAAAAACGATTTTTTCGCAGGAAAAAGCGAGAAATGGAAAGACAGGAGTGAGAAAAAATCGAGATATACAGGAGCCAGAATGAAGTCCGAATGTTCTATCAAAGAGTGAAACGTCAAACTGATGGCTTTGGTACGGGCACACCCTCCTGTCGAAACCAGCAAGGTAATTTGGTAACTGATACAGATAGTGTGCTCAGGATATGGAAAGAACATTTCTTCAAACTGTTGGTATCCGATAGTAGCGAAGACGGCGAAGATACCACAGATCCAATCCCAGAAGATGGTATTGAATTTATACCGCCTAGCCAAGACGAGGTAAAGACAGCAATAAGTAGGCTGAAGAATAACAAGGCAGCAGGAGCCGATGGCCTACCAGCCGAGCTGTTCAAAACAGGAGGCGACACGCTGATAAGGTGTATTCATCAGCTAGTTAGCCGAAAAAACGAGTACCCGACGATGAGCATCCTGTGCCCTGTCCACAAGAAAGGAGATAATACTGTATGTTCTAACTATAAGGGCATAAGTCTTCTCCCTATTGCCTACAAGATAGTGTCAGGGATAATGTGCGAACGACTAAGGCCTATGGTCAATGAAATAATGGGTCATACCAATGCGGCTTTAGACCTGGCAAATCCACTATTGACCTGATACTTAACCTGCGGCAAATCCTGGAGAAGACCCAAGAGATGCAGATCGACACTTACCACCTTTTGTTGATTACAAAGCAGATTACGACAGCGTTCAAAGGTATTCCAAGCCATGTCTGAATTTGGTATCCCTGCAAAGCTCATCCGGCTTTGTAGAATGACATTAACTGATACTCGATCGTCAGTTAAAATAGTAAAGAGCCTCTCCGTAGAGTTTAGTACCAAAAGGCCCAGCAAAATTTGAAGGAAGGTGTTCTATAAGATGACTTGATTTCATTGCATATTTTGCATTGGTTCAAAGCAAGTCGTGAAAGATCCGATCTTTTCATTAGCATTTAAACCCATGCAAAGGAAGTCATGAAAGATCCGATCTTTTCATCAGCATTTGAATAATTTTTACAGATCACTAGAAACAAACAAGTCGATTTGTACATCCCTACAGGTAGCGACATCAAAACAAAGGAGTATACATTTCCATAATTTTTGTTACAAAATTACAAATTAAATGTAGGTTCACGAACTAGAAATTGTTAAAGGAGTGTTGTTAGAGTCCATGTCGAATCTGAACTGGTGATGAGAAGATAATAGAAAAGCTTTTGTAAGATGAAACAAAATCAGTGGCTGAGAGTGGACGAAGTAAACTCTGTTGCGGTGCAGCGCCGGTGATTAAATTTAAATTTTGGGTGTAAACTTTATACTGATAAATTAGTTCTAGTTATTTCATGAATTAGTTTGAATTAATAAAGAGTTTGGTTTGTAATGAAAATCATATTTCAATACAGATTTTTCCATTTTCCAAACAAGACATGAAAATGTCATGCCAAAGGTTTGGTGAAAATGACATGCCAAAGCATTGGTCAAAATGACATGCTTAGGATCTGACAATGAATGTCATCTTAAGATCCGAAAATGAATGTCATCTTATGGTGGTTACGCTCATATAAAATTCATGAGTGAAAATGCTAAAAAGATGACATGCCAGATCACTTGCACCCATGATTCAATAGCATCCTTGGCATCGAACATTTTGCTGGGGAGGTTTCAGACAAGGTGATGGCCTCTGGTGTGATCTTTCCAACATTATGCTGGAAAAGGTTATACTAGATGATGTGGCACAATATATACAAACAGCCATATGTTACTTGCTTATGCCGATGACATTCACATCATAGGTCGATCGGCAGAGGAAGTAACTGATATTTTTGAAAAAGTCGAAAGAGAATCTGCTAAAGTGGTTGTGGCGCTAAACGGCGAGAAGACAAAGTTAATGGTGTCGTCGCGCAATGCGTCCATAGAGATCGGGCCAACTCTTGACGTTGGTGCCTATAATTTTGAGGTAGTAAGGGACTTCGTCTACCTCTGCACAGCCGTAAACACAACCAAGAACATCAGTTGTGAAATACGAAGAAGAATAGTGTTGGCCAACAGATGCTACTTCGGGCTGAGTAAGCAGTGAATAAAGCCACATCTCGTTAAACAAAAACAACGCATTACAAAACACTGATACTACCCGTGCTGATGTATGGTTCAGAAGCCTGGGTACTTGCGCAAGCAGACAAGGCAGTGCTTAGTGTGTTTGAGAGAAAAATTCTTCGATCTTTAGACCAATCTGCGTTGACGGTGAATATCGACGTCGTATGAACCACGAGCGATATCTGATATACAACGACATCAGTATAGATAAACGTATCGAGATGCACCGATTGCGTTGGCTAGGCCATATCATAAGAATGAGCGATGATGAACCCCCTAAAAATGCGTATAAATTCGGGCCTCATGGCGGTGCACGCAGAATCAGCAGGCCACAGAATAGATGCCCAGCAAAATGTTCGATGCCAAAGATGCCATTCAATCATGGGTGCAAGTGATCTGGCATGTCATCTTTTTAGCATCTTCATCGATGAATTTTATATGAGCGTGGACAACAAAAGATGCTATTCATTTTTGGATCCAAAGCATGTATTTTACGCCAATGCTTTGACATGTAATTTTCACAAATGCTTTGGCATGTCATTTTCACCAACCCATTGTAATAACATTATCATTACGACGAGAGTTGTATAAACGTTAGTTTTGATTTCGAGTCTTCGACAACATCAAGCCTATTGTAAATAATTAATCTTACATATATATTTAGAAAAATTTTTATAAATAACAAGTAAGCAAAGGCTATAGTCGGACAGGGCCGAACATGTGATACCCTACACCACTACCCTGCGAATTAGCTTTCAGCAAATCAAAATTCCTTTTGGAACATGGCAAATATAATCCTTAAATGTCGCCAATATTACTGAGGGGTATTTTGCCACCGTTCGGACTCGGCGATAAACAGTAGGTCCCATATCATCAGATAGCGGAATCCTATGCATGCATGTGGAATGCCGTAGAGGTAATATGATTAGACAAAAACTCGTTTTATAACAAAATGAAACGAATTAATCTGGACCTATTTGTTTGCATATTTTGACATATTTGCATAAAATGAACATATGCAAAACCATATGTAAGGATTTGTGGCCTATGTATCCCACCGAATTGACTGAAATTTTGTATTAAGTCTTCGTTGGGGGTATAAAATATTCGAACTAAAATTTATCGCTATAGGTCCACGTCTTCATATAGCTCCCGTAGAACAGTAGCTTTCGATATCCAATATTTTGAAGGTTGAGGCATCAATATACCACTGAAATGGCTGACATTTTGTATTAAGTCTTCGTTGGGGTATAAAACTTTCCACCCGAAATTTGTGGGTATAGGTCCGCGTCTACATATAGCTCCCATAGAACGGTACCTCTCGATTTCGGTTGTGGCCTCAATATCCCTCTAAAATGGCTGATATGTTTTATTAAGTATTCGTTGGGGGTATAAAACTTTCGACCTGAAATTTGTCGGTATTGGTCCAGGTCTTCATATAGCTCCCATAGAACAGTACCTACCGATTTTCTGCATTTTGAAGGTTGTGGCCTCAATATCCCTCCGAAATGGATGAAATTTGGTACTAAGTCTTCGATGGGCGTATTGAACCTTTCACCTAAAATTTTTTACCCTCAGCCTTAAGGCTAAAGAGGGTATTTACACGTTGATACGACCAAAAATGTGCCTCATCGAAATAATGGTTTTAGACCCCAAGTATATTTGTACGATATCCGTTTCAGATAATTTTAAGTAGATCTAGCAATGTCCGTCCGTCTGTCTGGCTGGTGCGCACGATAACTCTCGAACGGATCGATTCGGTTCAAATTTTGGGTATCGAAATATTTTGTTCAGATTTAATTTAAGTTCGAAGATGGGCCATATAGGTCCACTCCTTCAGGTACCTCCCCCACAAATGTTCAAAAATTGTCGCAAAACTTGTGCGTACGATAACTCTCGAAGGGAGTAACCGAATTGAACCAAACTTTACATTTGGTAATACCACCTCTAGGCATACATCAGGTTCGAATATGGATTATATCGGTCCACTCCTTCAGGTACCTCCCTCACAAAATTTGAAATAAGTGCAGTTTAGTGACAACTTACGAATCGTTATGTAATTTTATGTAACAGGATGTTCGTGCGGCCCCCGTTACGTCATTGTAATTTTTTTCGAGGGCAAGTCCATAGTTCCCGAGATAATGGCGCATAACCTCAAAAAAACGCTGCACTATGTCGTGAGTTCAAATAAACGGTGGCGTTTGCAGACGAATTTTTGTATAAATACTTATAGTTCACTGACAATGTCGAGAGCAAAAATTGGGAAGGTCCACGTTTTGGGATAGTCCCCATGCAACGGTACTTCTTAATGTTTCGGTATTTTAAATATTTTAGCTAAACTTATCAACCAAATTGGTTGAAATTTGAGATGCGGGGTTTTCACTTTACAAAAAACTTTTCCGATAAAAATTATGGACATAGGTCCACGTTTTGATATAGACCTCATATAACGGTACCTCCCGATTTTCGGAATTTTGAAGATTTTACATATGTTTCACGCCCTGTCTGGCTGGCTGTTGCGCACGATAACTCTCGAACGGAGCAACCGATTCGGGCCTAAATTAGGCTTTCGTAGTACTATGCCCAAACTTAGTTTACGTTCGAAGATGGGTTATATCGGTCCACTCCTTCCGGTACCTCCCCCACAAAAGTTCGAAAAATTTGTGCGCACGATAACTCTTGAAGAGAGTAACCGATTTGGCCCACACTTTGTACATCGTGAAAGTTCTAACAGACTAAGATGAAGTTCCAATATGCACTCAACTGGTCCACTCCTTCGGGTACCTCCCACACAAAATTTTGGAAAAGTTCAGTTTAGGACCTGCTCACGAATCGCGTTGATTTTTGTTGTAACAACTTGTATTCGCAAAAAAAACCCATGACACCGTGTGTAGTGGATGGAGCGCAAGATAAATCTCGAACGGATCTGCCAATTCGGCCATAGTTTAAGTTCGAAGATACGAGTAAACCATATCGGTCCACTCCTTCAGGTACCTCCCTCACAAAAGTTCAAAAATGTTCGGAAAAATTATGCGCGCAATAACTCTTGAAGGGAGTGACCGATGTAATCCATACTCTGCACATCCAAATATATCTACCAGGTATAGACCAGTAGTGCGATTCTCTATCTCATTTTTTGAGTTACCGACAAAAATCGGTAAAATTGAAACGCAAAATTATGAATGAAAAGTTCAAATAAAAGTTGACAACACTCTTGCTATCGGTAGAACTTTACGACCACTTTTTGTTCGTCGCTAACTTACCGAAAAACATCGGTAATTACCGAAATTATAAGCATTTTAATTTTACCGACAATTGTCGGTAACTCAAAAAATGAGTTAGAGAATCGCACTACAGGTTCGAATATAGGCTATATTTGTCTACTCCTTTTGGTACCTCCAACACACAATTTCGGATAAGTTCACTTTAAGACCTGCTCTCGAATCACTTTGATTTTTGTTGAAGCGATTTGCATTCGCTACCTCCATTACGACGGTAAAAGTTTTTTTCAGGGGCAAGTCCATATTTCTTGGTCCATATTTCCCGAAAGATGTAAAAAACCCTATTTCACCATATGTGGCTCTCGAACTGTTCTACGATTTGGTGCAACATTTGGTCTTCGTCATCTTTTGTCCAAACTTAGTTTCATGGGACCCATATCGGTCCTTCCTAAGAGTACCTCCCCCACAAAAGTTCAACATTTGTGTTAATTCCTAATCCACATTTTTGTCGGCAAGTTCAAATGTTCAAAAAGGGCTACAAAATTCTGAAGAAGCCCTAAATACATTCAATCTGTCCGTAGATAAAATTTTCAATTCACATTGGCTGAGGGTATATCTTTTTACTTGTCCGGTATAGGTTTAGGCCTTCATATAGCTTCCATAAAACGATAGCTCCCCATTTTCAATATTTTGAAGGTTGTGGCTGTGGTTACATATTTCTCTGTTTATTGACTTGTCTGAAGAGAATTTTAAACAGAAAAAATGTACACATAAACATTTTAGAAGATATCATTGAAATATTTATTACATACGAAATTGTTGCATACGAAAATATGTAAAATATGTAAAATACATAAATTTTGCATATGCAAAAAATAATATTTGCATATGCACAATTTATACATTATCCATAATTTTGGGTATGTGATATATTTCGATTGGAATTTAATCAGAAGCCAAAAATATGCCCTGTCCCAAAATTTGACAAATATAGAGTTAGCATAAAATACCGCCGTCTACATATCATTGAGCTAATATAAATCGGGGTGCACTCACTGATATGAGAGAAGGCTTCTTTGTCCCTACTGGGATGTTTTTGGAACAATTATATATTATACATTTCTAATAAATGTTTTTAAATTAGAAAATTGGCTCCACGCAATTTGCAAAAACTGGGAATTTCTCTGTAATGATAGAGAAAATTTGTAACATGGGAGGAAGAGGTGGTTCTCTTCACAAAACTCATTATATTTTAGGCAGTTCTCTTCACAAAACTCATTATATTTTAGGCAGTACGCCCGTTATCAGACACATATTATTGCAATTTTCATCAGATGAAAGGTGAATAGTTATATTTCCATATATAGGCGACTTTGCCGGTATATGCCCTCCAGGAATTCAAATATGGACGAAAAATAAAATGTTTTTATTTTTCATACAAAAGTCATGGTCCATTTCACCCGCTAAATAATATCAGATCATCATCCAACATTTTAGGCATCTTCTTCGACCTTAACCCTTACCTCGTGCAAAATTTCGTGACTAATGAGCTATAGTTGCGGTCTCTATTGTGCTTATGATTACACTACAAGCAAACAACGGGATATATTAGGCTGTAACTCTGTTATCTGAACGCGTAAATCAACATAGTTGGTATCAATGGAAAGGGCAAGAGGTGGCCTTCTAAATATTATTTACTTTGGTGGAATGTGTCTTGCAGGAATAAATATATAAACGGTATATTACAAATTTTCACAATTTTCACACAAAAGTTTTGGTCCATTTGACCCTCTAAACTTCACCCGATCACCATCTCAAATTGCTCGAATTCGAATTTTTGCGGCGATCGGGCTATTATTGCGACCAACAGAGCAGCTACAAAATCGGATAAAAATTATGTTTTTAGTCCACTTCACCCGCTAAATATTTCAGGATCATCACCAATAAGAATAGGGATCTGTTCTGGTCTGAACCCGACCTCCATGCAAAATTTCGTGACGGCCTGGAGCGTGTTTACAATTTATAATGGACAGACGGACCGACGAAGGGACAGACACACATCTCAAAATCGCTTTATCTCGTCGAGATATGAAGATTGGTATACCACATTGGGGGTCTCCGACGAATATTTCGCGGTGTTACATGAATTTTTGTCAAAACAAACTTATAATACCCCTACCCACATAGTGGTGTAGGGTATAAAAACACAAAATTCATCTCATTGGTTCGATGGAATAGGTTCAAATGCTGATGAAAAGATCGGATCTTTCACGACTTCATTTTCATGGGTTCAAATGCTGATGAAAAGATCGGATATATCACGACTTCCTTTGCATCGGATCTTTAACGACTTCGTTTAAACTAATGCAAAATATGCCATGAAATAACGTCATCGCATGGAACCCCTTCCTTCAAATTTTGCTGGGTGGCGTAAACAAGTGGATGAAGAGATGACAAATTGCGGTATTCCACAAAGAGAGACACTAAACAGAGAGAGTTAGAGATCTTTTCTTAGTTCGGCTTATGGAACAAATGTTCTGTGATGGGCCAGCTAAGTAAGTAAAACAAATACGAGATGGCTATAGTCGGACGCGGCCGACCATGTTGTGCCGTACACCACTTCCTCTGGGCATTGTTTTTCCATGAAAATTATTTTCTGTGATTGAGACGCGTCATGTGTTATTTTCTTTGTTTTACAATGGACAGACGGACCGCTTTCTCAAAAAAATTAAAATTTGTGTTAGGAAAATAAAAAATTACCAAAGGCATTATAACATGCTTTCGGTGATTTTTACCGGACGCTGTGCCCCTGAATTAACTTTAAATGAAATGTGCTTGCACCTGGGAAGTTTTTGCGGATTCTGAAGTTACAATGTTCATAGATAAAAACGATTTCGTTTGATAACCGCAAGTTTTATGGAAATGGGAGTGTAAAAAATGTTGTAGCAGTGAAAATTCTCTACAAAATTTTCTTTAGTCTCATTTAATACTATTCCAATACTATGTATTGAACAATAACGTAATTATGTTTACACTTCCCACAATTAAAGTTGTGGGATCTCTGTATATATTAGGCTGACCATGCATATGAACATAATTGGCTTCAATGGAAAGGTCAGGAGATCCTAACTTACCTGTGAGGAACATATCTTCCAGGAGTAAAATTATAGTCATTATACTAGAAATGATTTGATATATTTTGGCTTTTTATACCCTCAGCATTTATGCTAACGAGGGTGTATATACACTTTCATACGGGCAAAATGTGCCTTATCGAAATAATGGTTTTAGACCCCAAGTATGTTTGGACGAAATGTGTTTTTGGAGTTGATTTAGCCATGTCCGTCCGTCTGTCTGTCTGGAGCGCATGATAACTCTCGAACCGATCAACCGATCCGGTCCAAAATTTTGCTTTCGTAATATTTTGTCCAAACATAGTCTAAGTTCGAAGATGGGTTATATCGGTCCACTCCTTCCGGTACCTCCCCAACAAAAGTTCGGAAATGTTCAGAAAATTTGTGCGCACGATAACTCTTAAAGGAAGTGACCGATTTGGTCCATACTTTGCACATCGTGAAATTTCTACCAGACTTAGATGAGGTTCCAATATGGACTCCCCCTTCGGGTACCTCCCACACAAAATTTCGGAAAAGTTCAGTTTAGGACCTGCTCTCGAATCGCTTTGATATTTGTTGTAAAAACTTTTATTCACTGCCCCCCCCCCCCCCCCCACATGCCACGCTATAAGTTTCATCAGGGGCAAGTCCATACTTCCTGAGAAAATAGCCTGAAAGGTACAAAAAACCCCTATGACACCGTGTGTAGTGGTTGGAACGCAGGATAACTCTCGAACGGATCTGCCGATTTGGTCCAAAATGTGAAGATAATCCATATCGGTCCACTCCTTCAGGTATCTGCCCCACAAAATTTCAAAAATGTTTGGAAAAATTGTGCGCACGATAACTCTTGATGGGAGAGACCGATTTGGTCCATACATTACACATCCTAATATATCTACCAGATATAGATCATGTTCAAATATGGACTATATTTGTCCACTCCTTCCGGTACCTCCCACACAAAATTTCGGGTAAATTCACTTTAAGACCTGCTCTCGAATCACTTTGTTTTTTGTTGAAGCAACTTGCATTCGCTGCCTCAATAACGACAGTAAAAGTTTTTTCACGGGTTAGTCCATACTTCTTCAGAAAACAGCACGAAAGTTGTAAAAAACCCCTATGGCACCGTATGTAGTGGCTGGAGAACTCGAACTGAATACTGCGTTCATCCACACTTTTGACATTATAATATTTCTTCGTATATTAGATGAAATTCGAAGGTGGTGCTTATAGGTCCACTCCTTACGGTATCTCTCCCGTAAAAGTTCGAAAATATTCGCAAAAATGGTACGCGCGATTTCTCATAGACGCAGCAACCGATTTGGTCCAAACTTTGGATTTCTAAATATTGTCGAAACTTAGTTTACGTTCAAATTTGGGCCCTATCTGTCCAATCCTTGTGGTACTACCACCCACACAAATGTTCAACATTTTTGTGTGGTTCGAGGATCCTTTGGACATTTTTACCGAAGGTTTTCCTAGTGGCCCTGTTTACAGCGATATTATGTTTTTCGTAGGCTAGTGTGATAAAAAGCCCTATCTATCGTTATCCCCGCAAATTTTTGAGCTTTAATCCTATCTATACTTTTGTCGGTTCATACGCCCAAAATTTTGAAAACCCCACTGAGTACATGCATTTTTTTGGAAAAAAGTATTTTAATCCACATAGGCTGAGGGTATATCTCTGTCGGCAAAGCCGACTGATACGTTTTTACTTGTTAAATACAATATTGACCACAAAAACGTCTTAAAATCGACGACTTGGTAATCTAGTCCTATAATGTCCGCGATTTTCAATGGGATTTGGCAGTTTATTGACTAAAAATTGCCTTAAAAAATGAGAAAAAAAGTTATATTTTAAGCGAAATTATGAAACAAAGGGCTATTGTTAACGCCATAACTGAAGTTGAATCATTTAGTAAATTGCCTAAACTTATTTTTTCTAGTTATGAAAATTCTCTAGGGTTGCCAAATATTTTGGTTATAATATGGGTCGAAATGAAAATATTTAATGTAGATGTGTGGATTTCCTTAAAGTTTTAGTTACTTTCCAAAATACGAAACAATGGCCACTAGTACCAAATTGAAGCCTAGCGCCTGTAGATTTCAAAACTGTATAGACTTTTTTCGGAAATTTGGGGTTTTGGCAGTTTTGACCAAAAGTTTAACTCCCTTTTTTAGTTGCTGAATATATAATTTTAGGAATATTATTAAGTAATTTTATTGTCCTTTCTTGCATTTAGTTTCAATATAATATTTTTTGTGCTATTAGCGATTTCTATTGTAATGGTAACTTAGAGCTGCAATGAAAACTCGCGAAAGAAAAAAAGTTTTACCCCCAAAACTTTTTCCTTTTTCGAGTTCACTTTAATAAATAATTTATCTTTTTGGGACATCCTAATGTTGGAACACGCTAAAAAGTGGAGATTTTCCCTGGGAAACAAAAATACATTATTACAAGTAATTCTACAGACAAATGTGGTTAAATCTTTTAAAGTACCAAGAAAAGGATGGTAACCCTATATGGAGGCTGTGGTCAAAAGTGGACCGATATGACATTTTTTTATAAGATGGTGTTCTGAAGTCTGAGTTCATTAAAAGAACATAATGACAATTTTTCGCGAGAGGTTAACTATGCAATAAGAACTCTTGGTACAGGATTACAGCAAAAAATACCGGATTACAGTAAAATACTTCAAAGCAGAATGATCCATCCATTCATTGATAACACTGTTAACACAAATTTTGGGGCAGAGATAACTCCTTTTGGAGATGAAAGCCCTTGGTGAGTATATTAAGAAGCCCGAAGGACAGATCCGCCGTAAGTCGAACTTCCGCATTATTGCGTGATGAAGTTTTTGCTAGAGACCCTGTAAGGCATCTGAAAATAACGTTATATCTTTGTTAACTGTTGTTTTCGCTTATTTATGAGATGACATATCTTCAGTCAAATCGAATGAGGATTATTTTCGTAGAGTACTTCGAAATTCTAACACGCTTCCTTCAATGACTTTTTCGTCCTTTATTTTACGAGCCGCTATAAAATTACCACAAGATGACGTTTTTCAGCTTTAAAATGTTCTGCAAAAATGTCGCTCAGAAAATTCTGGTTACGGCTCTCATTGCCAACTAATCGATTATGTCGCGTTTTCGTGGTCATTTTGTGCATTTACCCTGTTTTTGTTCAGAAAAATAGTTCAAAAATTAACTATTGGGGTTCATTTCTTTGGGTACCTCCTACAGACTTTATAAAAGGACTAGCAAAGTACCCGCTACTTCGTATGCGAAAAGGATATAACAACAAATAAACAATATATAATATGAAAATGGCGAATTTTTATCAATTTTTATTTTAGTACTGTTCGTCTCTTTTTAATTCGATTTTCAAAAAGATCAGCCGTATCTCACCCTTACACATTAACAGCGAGACAAACGTTGAATAGCAATACTCACCCTAACTCCAAAACATACAGATTCCAGCACAGTCTCTACACCCAACAAATCGAGTACCATTAGGTACTTTTCGTATACTCATAACACGTTTTCGACAACATATATCAATCCTACACTGACTTGAATACAAAATAAAAACAGTAATCGTAATTCCAAATCTCAAGATTCCAGGTGTATCCGTTCATCCAATTCCAAATTGTACCATTTCGTACCCTTCGTACCCATAAGTAAGGTTTTCGAAAACTACCTCAATCCTTCACTTTAACAGTAACCTAAATTCCACATTTCAGGATTCCAGCTCTATCCGTTCATACAAATACACATTGTCCCAAATTAAGTACCATTTAGAATTTTTGTTCCCATAATTACAAATTTCCAAAACTACCTCAGTACTATGTTCAAACAATAAGCTTAATTCCGAATTTCAGGATTCCAGATATATCCGATCACTCAAATCCAAATTTGGTACCATTCAGTACTATTAGTATCCAAAGTACGAATTTCTAAACCTACATCTATCAACACTCCAACATCAATTTTAATTCCGAATTTCACTATTCCAAATGTATTCTATCACTGAAATCCAAATTGTACCAAATTTAGTACTTTTCCTACACATAACAAAAAATTTCCAAAACTTTATCAATCCTACATTCCAACTCCTTATTCCAAATCTCGGGATTCCAGCTGTATCCGTTCACCCAAATCCAAACTGTACCAAATTTGATACCATTTAGTACTATTCGTACCCATGAGTACGAATTTCCACAACTACCTCAATCCTACACGCCAACAGTAATCTTAATTTCAAATTTCAGGATTACAGCTGCATTCGATCACCGTAATCCAAACTGTACCAAATGTGGTACCATTTAGTACTTTTCGTATCCAAAGTACGAATTTCTAAACCTACCTCTATCAACACTCCAACAGTAATCTTAATTCCGAATTTCAGGATTCCAAATGTATCCGATCACACAAATTGTACCAAATTTGGTACCATTTAGTGCTTTCGTACCCATAACTAAAAATTTCAAAAACTTTATCAATCCTACACTCCAACAGTACTCCTTATTCCAAATCTCGGGGTTCCTGCAATATCCGTTCACCCAAATCCAAATTGTACCAGATTTGGTACCATTTAGCACTTTTCGTATCCGTAAGTACAAATCGTCTAAACTACCTCAGTGCTATGTTCAAACACTAAGCGTAATTCCGAATTTCATGATTCCAGATACATCCGATAACTCAAATCCAAATTTGGTACCATTTAGTACTATTCGTATCCAGAGTACGAATTTCCAACCCTACCTCTATCAACACTCCAACAGTAATCGTAATTCCGAATCTCACGATTCCAAATGTATCCCATCACTGAAATAAAAATTGTACCAAATTTAGTACCATTTAGTACTTTTCCTCCGATAACTAAAAATTTCCTAAACTTTATCAATCCTACACTCCAACAGTACTCCTTATTCCAAATCTCGGGGTTCCAGCTATATCCGTTCACCCAAATCCTAAATGTACCAAATTTGGTACTATTTAGTACTATTCGTACCCTTGAGTACGAATTTCCACAACTACCTCAATCCTACACGCCAACAGTAATCTTAATTCTAAATTTCAGGATTACAGCTGCATCCGATCACCATAATCCTAATTGTACTAAATTTAGTACCATTTAGTACTTTTGTTCCCATAGGTCCGAAGTTCCAAACCTACCTTACAAATGTATCCGATCACCCAAATCCAAATTGTACCAAATTTAGTACCATTTAGTACTTTTCGTAGCCATAAGTACGAATTTTTAAAAGTATCCCAATTCCACACTCCAATTGTAATCTTAATTCCAAATTTCACTATTCCAGGTCTATCCGATCACTTAAATTCAGATTGTACCAAATTTGGTACCATTTAGTACTTTTCGTACCCAAAAGTACGAATTTCCAAAATACCTCTATCCTACATTCCGACAGCAATCCTAATTCTAAATTTCAGAATTCCAGCTCCATCCGTTCCCCCAAACCCAAATTGTACCTTATTTGGTACTATTTAGTATCTTTCTTACCCATATGTACGAATTTCGAAAACTACCTCCATATCTCAAACCTACACTCCAACAGTAATAGTAATTCCAAATTTCAGAATTCCAACTTTGTCGGTTCGCCTAAATTCAAATTGTACCAAATTTAGTACCATTTAGTACTATTCGTACACATGAGTACACATTTTCAAAACCACCTCCTTATATCAACTCATCTTCTAAACCTTGATTTTCATTCCAAATTTCAAGGTTTTAGCTCTATCTGTTCACGTAATAACAAATAGTACTAAATTTAGTAACTTTTAGTACTTTTCGTACACTTATAGTTCGAATTTACAAAAACCCTTTGGTACACCTTTCTAGCTCTCCATCAGTGACCCTTATTCCAAATTTCAGAATTCTAGCTCTTCGCGTTTGCCTAATACAAAGGGTACCATATTTAGTACCTTTTAGTACTTTTAGTACAGTTCTAGTTCGAATTTCCAAAAATCCAGCCTTATCTGACACCTTCGGCCCAAGAGTGACCCTCACCCAAAATTTCAAGATTCTAGCTTTAGCCGTTTAGTCTGGACGTTGATTATCAGTCAGTCAGTCAGTGAGTCAGTGAATCAGTGAGTCAGTGAGTCATCATTACTGAACTCTTTTATAAGTATAGATTAAATCCAGTTAAAATCTCTTCTCGGATCGCGTTGAAATTTTAATAACGGGTAGTTATTGTGATCCTGTTCCGTCGGCTATTTTGATATTTTTCGACAGATTTATTCTGCCCTAAATGCTTTTTTATACTTTTACTTTTAATAATGGTATAGGATGTTGTTTGTAAACTCAAAGAGATTTTTTATACACTCCACCATAGAATGGAGGGTATTTGAAGTCTGTTTTTTCGTTTATTACGCATTGAAATAATCATTATAATCATTGCGACTTTTGATCGGGATAACATTCTGAGTCGATCTAATAATTTCCGTCCGACTACTGTAATCCTCTAGAGCCCACAATAATTGAGCTAGAACACAATATATGTGTCATTTTGAGATAGGTAGGTCAAGTTCGAAAATTACCTTTTTCGGCACACGTTTTGGTATAGCCTCCATATAACGGTACATACCGATTTTAGGCATTTTGAGGATTTTAGCTATATTTTGACCGAAGCACCTGTTATTTGATATTTGAGGGTCAATGCAGTCACTTAACTTCTCCACCCAAAATGTTCAGCATAGGTCCATGTATTGGTTTAGGCCCATATTCGGTATTTTTTTGGATTTTAGCTACAATTTTTAACCGAACTAGCGGTAATTTGACATTTGAGGTTCTCCGTGGTCACCGAATTTTTCCATCAAAAATTGTCAACATAGGTCCATGGTTTGATTTAGTCCCCCTATAACGGTAACTACCGATTTACGGTATTTTGAGGATTTTAGCTAAAACTTTTGACCGAGCTAGATGTAAATTGACATTTGAGGATCTCTGTGTTTGCGAAACTTCTGCACACAAAATCGTCAACATAGGCTCATGTGTTTATATAGCCCCCATATAACGGTACCTCCCGATTTTAGGTGTTTTGAGGGTTTTATCTACAAATTATAATTAAACTTGCTGTAATTTAAGATTTAAAGTTATTAGTGGTCACAGCACGTCTCTACAAAAAAATTGTTTATATATGTACATATTTTGGTATAGGCCCCATTAACCGTACCTCCCGATTTTGCGTGTTTTATGGGTTTTAGCTACAATTTTTAACCGAAATTGCTGCAATTTGACGTTTGAGGTTCTCCGTGATTAGGAAACTTCTTCACTGAAAATCGTCAAGATAGGTCAATGTTTTGGTATAGGCCCCATATAACCGTAAACATATTTTTCAGATTAGATAATTTAGGCATTTGGGGCACCCGTTGTCGAAGAAGTTTTGCACCTAAAATTGTGGAGAGGAAAGGAAACTATTTATTCCATTTTTATTAAGAACTAGCTGAACCCGGTGCGCTTTGCTGCCCCGACTACGATAAAATATAATGGAATGCCACAATTATTTTAACGTTTTTAATATTTTAATGAATAAATATAGGAGGTATGAAGGCGTAATATACCTATTCAGGGTTGTTATGGAGCTACTATGGTATTTTTGTGTGTTTCAGGAGGTAACACTCCTAATATATCTATACTTATAAAAGAGTTCAGTAATGATGACTCACTGACTCACTGATTCACTGACTCACTGATTCACTGACTCACTGACTGACTGATAATCAACGCCCAGACTAAACGGCTAAAGCTAGAATCGTGAAATTTTGGGTGAGGGTCACTCTTGGTCCGAAGGTGTCAGATAAGGCTGGATTTTTGGAAATTCGAACTAGAACTGTACTAAAAGTACTAAAAGGTACTAAATATGGTACCCTTTGTATTAGGCAAACGCGAAGAGCTAGAATTCTGAAATTTGGAATGAGGTTCACTGATGGTGAGTTAGAAAGGTGTACCAAATGGTTTTTGGAAATTCGAACTATAAGTGTACGAAAAGTACTAAAAGTTACTAAATTTAGTACTATTTGGTATTACGTGAACGGATAGAGCTAAAATCTTGAAATTTGGAATGCCAATCAAGGTTAGAAAGATGAGTTGATACAAGGAGGTGGTTTTGAAAATGTGCACTCATGTGTACTAATAGTACTAAATGGTACTAAATTTGGTACAATTTGAATTAGGGCGAACCGATAAAGTTGGAATTCTGAAATTTGTGAATTACTATTACTGTTGGAGTGTAGGTTAGAGATATGGAGGTAGTTTTCGAAGTTCGTACATATGGGTACGAAAGGTACTAAATAGTACCAAATAAGGTGCAATTTGGATTTGGGGGAACGGATGGAGCTGGAATCCTGAAATTTAGAATTAGGATTACTGTCGGGGTGTAGGATAGAAGTATTTTGGAAATTCGTACTTTTGGGTACGAAAAGTACTAAATGGTACCAAATTTGGTACAATATGAATTTAAGTGATCGGATAGAGCTGGAATAGTGAAATTTGGAATTAAGATTACTATTGGAGTGTGGGATTGGGATACTTTTGGAAATTCGTACTTATGGCAACGAAAAATACTAAATGGTACCAAATTTTGTACAGTTTGGATTTGGGTGATCAGATACATTAGGAATCCTGAAATTCGAAAGTAAGATTACTTTTGGAGTGTTGGATAGAAGTAGGTTTGGAAATTCGGACCTATGGGAACAAAAAGTACTAAATGGTACTAAATTTGGTACAATTTGGAATACGGTGATCTGATGCAGCTGTAATTCTGAAATTTGGAATTAAGATTACTGTTCGCGTGTAGGATTGAGGTAGTTTTGGATATTGGTACTCTTGGGTACGAATAGCACTAAATAGTACCAAATTTGGTACAATTTGGATTTGGGTGAACGGATATAGCTGAAATTCCGAGATTTGGAATAAGGAGTACTATTGGAGTGTGGATAGATAAAGTTTTGGAAATTTTTAGTTATGCGTAGAAAAAGTACTAAATAGTACTAAATTTGGTACAATTTAGATTTCAATGATGTGATACATTTGGAATCGTGAAATTCGGAATTAAAATTGTTGTTGAAGTGTTGATAGAGGTAGGTTTGGAAATTCGTACTTTGGATACGAATAGTACTAAATGGTACCAAATTTGGATTTGAGTTATCGGATGAATCTGGAATTCTGAAATTCGGAATTAAGCTTATTGTTTGAACATAGCACTGAGGTAGTTTTGAAAATTTGTACGTATGTGTACGAAAAGTACTAAATGGTACCAAATCTGGTACAATTTGGATTTGGGTGAACGGTGAACTGGAATTCAGAGATTCGGAATAAGGATTACTGTTGGTGTGTAGGATTGATGAAGTTTTTGAAATTTTTAGTTTTATGGGTACGAAAAGTACTAAATGGTACCAAATTTTAATTTATGTGATAGGATACATTTGGAATCCTGAAATTCGGAATTACGATTACTGATGGAGTGTTGAAAGAGGAAGGTTTGGAAGTACGTACTTTGGATACGAAAAGTACTAAATGGTATCAAATTTGGTACAATTTGGATTACTGTGATCGGATGCAGCTGTAATCCTGAAATTTGGAATTAAGATTACTGTTGGCGTGTAGGATTGAGGTAGTTGTAGAAATTCGTACTCATGGGTACGAAAGTACTAAATGGTACCAAATTTGGTACAGTTTGCATTTGGGTGAATGGATATAGCTGGAAACCCGAGATTTGGAATAAGGAGTACTGTTTGAGTGTAGGATTGATAAAGTTTTGGAAATTTGTAGTTATGGGTAAGAAAAGTACTAAATAGTACTAAATTTGGTACAATTTGGATTTCAGTGATAGGATACATTTGGAATCGTGAAATTCGGAATTAAAATTGATGTTGAAGTGTTGATAGAGGTAGGTTTAGAAATTCGTACTATGGATACGAATAGTACTAAATGGAACCAAATTTGGATTTGAGTTATCGTTTGAACATAGCACTGAGGTAGTTTTGAAAATTTGTACTTATGGGTACGAAAAGTACTAAATGGTACTAAATTTGGTACAATTTGGATTTTGGTGATCTGATGTAGCTGCCATCCCCAATTTTGAATTTAAAATACCTGTTGAATTGTAGGATTGATAAAATTTTGGAAGTTTTTAGTTATGGGTAGGAAAAGTACTAAATAGTACTAAATTTGGTACAATTTGGATTTAGCGAACGGATAGAGTTGGAATCAAGAAATTTGGAATTAAGATTATTGTTGGAGTGTAGGATTGAGATATAGAAGTAGTTTTTGAAATTCGTACTTATGAGTGAGAAAAGTACTAAATTTGGTACAATTTGGATTGAACAAACGGCTAGAGCTGGAATCTTGAAGTTTGGAATTAAGATTACTGTTGGGGTGTAGGATTGATGAAGTTTTGGAAATTCGTACTTATAGGTACGAAAAGTACTAAACGGTACTAAATTTGGTACAACTTGGATTTGAGCGAACGGGTAAAGCTGGAATCAAGAAATTTGGAATTAATATTACTGTTGGAGTGTAGGATTGAGATATGCTACAACTTGGGTTTGAGCGAACGGTTAGAGCTGGAATCTTGAATTTTGGAGTTAATATTACTGTTGGGGTTAGTTTTGGAAATGCGTACTAAGTTTTAGAAATGCGTACTTATGCTTACAAAAAGTACTACTTTTTGTACAATTAGGATTTAGGTGAAATTATAGCGCTCGAATCCTAAAATGTGGAATTAGGTACACTTAGGGGTACGAAATGCTTCCATGTATGGTACAATTTTGTATTGGATGAACGGATAGATCTGGATTCGTGAGATTTGGAATTAAGATTATTGTTATCATTTGCTTATAACGTCCAATTTAAGAAATATGTGCCATAAATATACGTAAAAAGTTGTAAATGGCACAGGATTTGGTACAATTTGTTATTGTGTAATGGGAATTTTGAAATAATAGGAGGAGGTTCGTATGTATATATTTACATGTAAAGTACTAAATAGTTCTATAATTGGGGGAACAGATATAGCTAGAAATGAGGATGGCGGTTGTTGGGTTAGGCCGTATTTGCGCTGAGAACCTCAATTAAAATATCTCAAAAAATGTGGATTGCTCTTGATGTGTAGGCGTGACAAAAATCGAACTAAAGTGGTACGTATTAGTACACAAAATGTTTCCACCATTCTACATTATATATTGTTCATTTGTTTTATATATTTAACGCATACGAAGTAGCGGGCACTTTGCTAGTATCATAATAAAACATAAATCTTAAGAAGTCTTTCAAAGACATTATAGTTTAAAACTGTAGCCTTGGTCAATTCCTTCCCGACTATAAGTACTTCTGTAAATACTGATGATTTTTTCTGACTGCCGAAAATATATATGGGTAGCTATATTCCTATATGAACCGCTCTCGATATAATTCGTCAAATTTATTTTTAGACCAAATCCCGTCTCACATTCACATTTTGTGCATAAAATACAGAAAATCAGCCGCAAATATACATATATGGGAGCTATATTTAAATCTGAACCGATTTCGATATGATTTGCTACAGTTACTTCTAGACTAACCACCGTCACACATTCCAAATTTCATTGAAATCGGACAAATATAGCGTGTTTCGTGCATCAAATACCTCAAATCTGCCTAAAATATATATGAGAGCTGTATCCAAATCTGAACCGATTTCGATATAATTTGGCACATTTATTTCTAGACCAAGTTTTGTAACACATTCCAAATTACAGCGAAATTGGACATATATAGCGTGCTTGGTGCATAAAATTCAGGAAATCGGCCGAAAATATATATGGGAGCTCTATTCAAATCTGAACCGATCTCTATATAATTAAGCACAACTATTTCTAGAACAAATTTCGTCAGACCCTCCAAATTTCAGTGCAATTGGACATATATAGAGTGTTTGGTGCAAAAAATAAGGAAATCGGCCGAAAATATATGTGTATGGGAGCTATATCCAAATCTGAACCAATCTCAATATAATTTGGCACAATTATTTCTAGAATAAATTCCGTGAGAAATTCAAAATTTCAGCGTAATTGGACATATATAGCGTGTTTGGTGCATAAAATAAGGAAATCGGCCGAAAATATATGTGTATGGGAGCTATATCCAAATCTGAACCGATTTTGATATAATTTGGCACGTTTATTTTCAGACCAAGTTCCGTCATACATTCCAAATTTCATCGAAATTGGACATAAATAGCATGTTTGGTACATAAAATAAGGAAATCGGCCGAAAATATATGTATGTGGGAGCTATATCCAAATCTGAACCGATTTGAATATAATTTGGTAAATTTATTTCTACATCAAATTCCGTCACGCATACAAAATTTGGAGATTGTATCTCTAACAGTTCTAAAGATATTTACATACAAAATCTGAATTTTTTGGAGGTACCTCCGGTTTTGATGCTATATCTCAACGCGAAATTTCAAAAACTGATATAGTCTATTTTCATTCCAGGCCATGTAGCAATGTACCCTAAAAATTTCAGTAAGATCTGTTCAGCGGTTTTCGAGTCTATAAGGCACAAACAAACAAACAAACGTACAAACAAATTTCAATTTTATATATACAGATATTTTATGGTGAAGCGTATAAACAATTTGGCCCGAACTAAGGAACTTTTTCCTTGTTTTATTGAACTACGCGTGATTTTAGATTTGAGGTTCCCAGGGGTCACAAAACTTCTCCACCAAAAATTGTCAACATGGACATTTTTTTTGTATTGCCCCAATTTTAAAAGTACCTCCCGATTATCAATATATTGATAATTTAGCTACATTTTTTGTTTATCGGCCTATTATTTGGCATATGAAATTCCCTGTGGTCGAAAAAAATCTATACCAAAACCTGTCAACATAGGTCTACGTTTTGGTATAGACCCCTATAAGGGAAGTGGTCACAAAAGTTTGGCATCAAAATTATTTTTTATTAATTTTCTCGTTTAGAGTTAAGCTTGATGATCGGAAATTATTTGCAAGTGAAAAAGGAAAGTCAAGGACACGAACCCACATAATCACCAAATTACGTTACCTGCCTTCACTGGTGGTAAAGCAGATCTTCGGACGTATCGACTATGTAGTGGCTTCTCTGTCCTAGAACTTTTCGTTTTTCAAATGCAAATGTGTTTTTATACATTTACGCGGATATTTGGCCGCTGAAATGTATTTTCTTCACGACAAACGCTTTTTTGCGCTGCCTTTGAAGTTATGAGTTTTGGCTTTGAACGCTAACACGCCGTGACAACATTTTTTGATATGTTTTCAAGGACGTGGGTTCAAATCCGAGCCGGGCTAAACCTATTTGTCGTGGAGGATACAAAAAAGTTGCCCTAACCGAACTTAACGACTTTTATTATTTGTATTTGCATTAAGCAAATGAGTCCAAGAAGTATTACACTCACACATTCCCCATAACCATAGCATAAAAAACTATACATTTTGTAATATTCAAAACAAGTAAGAAAAGTCTATAGTCGGACGGAGCCGACCATGGGATACCCTATACCACTATCCCTGGACAATCACTCTCCACGGAACTTCTTTTCAGCTATTGTGATAATTTAATTATCAAATATCAGAGATGTAATGTATAATACTTATGACCAAAACCAAAAATTTATATAGCATGACAAAGACATTTTTGTAGCAGGAAAGGAAAATTTAGTTCACACCAACTAAAATGTAATGAAACCCGCTTATGTAGTACTACTACTTCCGTTGTTTAACCGCCACGTTATTGAAATTTTTTACCAATTTCACACAAAAGTTTCAGTCCATTTAACCCGCTAAGTATTATCTGATCTTCACGTTGGTTTGTACGCTTCTTCTTCATCATAAACTCAAACTTTGTTTAAAATTTTGCGGGTTATTATTTTGACCTACAGAGCCGCTACAAAATTGGTTAAAATTTTGTTTTTGGTCCATTTCATCCCCAAAATATTTCACGATCATCACCAAAAACTAATCATTTCTATTCTGGCCCGAACCCAACCTCCTTAAAAAATTCGTTACAATCGGTCCATAATTGCGCCCTTAAGCTTGTTTACAATTTTTAATGGACGGACACAAATCGCTAAATCGCTTTATCTCGTCGAGATATGAATTTTGGCATACCAAATAAGGGGTCTAGGACAATATTGCGTGGTCTTACATAAACTTTTGGAGAGACAATATGTAGCATGGGATAAAAATGTGGTTCTCTACACAGAACCCATTATATATTAGGCAGTAGACCCGTTATCTAGCAAACACTTTATTGCAATTTACATCAGTAGTTTTTTTCCATATGTAGGCTACTTTGCGAAATATATATGTCCTCAAGGAATTAAAATATCGACCAAAAATAAAATGTTTATATTTTTCATACAAAGGTAATGGTCCATTTCATCCGCTAAAGAATATCAGATCATCATTCAAAATTGTAGGCATCTTTTTCGACCTATACTCTTACCCGGTACAAAATTTCATGACTATTGATGTATAATTGCGACTTCTATCGAGTTTTTATAACACTACAAACAAATAACGGAAAATATTAGGCTGTAACTCTGTTATCTGATCATTCACACCAACATAATTGGCATCAATTGAAAGGTCAAGCGTTCCATTTTCAAGTATATCTTACTTGTCCGGAATGTCACTTGGAGGAATTAAGATATAAGCTGTATATTGAAAATTTTCACAATTTTCACACAAAAGTTTTGGTCCATTTGACCCTCTGAATATTATCCGATCGGCATCTCAAATTGCAAGCTTATCCTTTGTGATATACTCTTACCTTATTTAAAAATACGCGTTGATCGGACTATTATTGAGACCTGCAGAGCCGCTAGAAAATTGGATAAATATTATGTTTTTGGTCCATTTCACCCGATAAATATTTCACTATCATCACCAATAAGAATAGGGATCTATTCTGATCTGAACCCGACCTCCATACAAAATTTCGTGACGATCGGTCCATAATTGCGGCCTGGAGCGTGTTTACAATTTATAATGGACAGACAGACGGACGGACGGACGGAGGGACGGACGGACACACATCTCAAAATCGCTTTATCTCGTCGAGATATGAAGATTGGTATACCACATTGGGGGTCTCCGACGAATATTTCGCGGTGTTACATGAATTTTTACCAAAACAAACTTATAATACCCATTTCCACATTGTGGTATAGGGTATAAAAACATGCTTTTGGAGTTTCCTTAAAACTGTACATTATTTTAGCATAACCACCTAAAGAATAATAACTTTTTAGTCAACCATACCTACTCCATTAAAACCAAATCACATTGTCACATTCACATTTGTTCAAGCTTACCCTACTGTAAAAAATAAATTGTGGTTAGTGGTTGTCACCTGCATTTGTTGGCAATTTTGCTATGAAAAAAATATTTTAGTGCAGCTATTTGATGGAAATAAAAATGGGGTTATAGTGAATGCAAACGGTAACGAAGGGAACTGTGTGCTTTAATATCATAATTTTCTTACATTTAATTTTCTGACAATTTAATTAAAATTGAACAAATCCAACAATTGAGATATGAGGTTACCTAAAGTCACTACTTTAAGATAAGTATTTTTTGTTATTGTTTTTTAGGAATTAAATAAATTTTAAGTGCATCCTACTTTAAAAAACTTGTTGTTTGTTTAAAAACAAAAGGGAGATAAGGCTGCTTTACCTTACAATAATTCAGTAACAAACATTTAAACAAAACTGCCAAAATGAATCTAGAAATTCAGGAGTTAATAGACTTTTTGTTTGTTTTATCCAGGGAAAGAAAAGAGAAAAATTGTTCATCTTTATTTAGGATTATCGTGAAAATGCACCTTTGGCCCCATACAAATAACTATGGAACAAAGATCACTCGGTTGGCACGGGGGTAGGAGTTTGGAGTTAGGTCGCCCTAATGTAGGAGTTCCAAAACAAACAAAAAAATGTTTTTTGAATCGCCCTTATGTACATACCTTAGGTCTTGTTATACGTTGACAGTAAATATAAGATAAATTTTTATCAATAAAAACAAACCAACACTCACTCAAAATATCTCAGTATAAATAAGAAGTACTCTATTAATTTACTCCTTAATGCATTCGCCTTGCAAACATTTCATTAATTTAACAGTAAACCATCAAATTATGACTTTCGTTTTATTGTAATGTTGAAATTTTTATTGTTGAACATTGAGAGTGCGTGATTTGCTTTAAATGATTTAGTTTCCGCTCAGTACGTCTAATGCTAGGCAAATACATAGGAAATATAGACTAAAAAGAAGATTGTCGGTCATAATGTTAAGTCACGTAGACGAAATATACATTAATTTAGACAAAAGCATTGCAAATCATTACGAAAACTAGGTCAATGTTTAAATTTTGCGATGCTCTTTAGTGTAGTATGAATGTTTTTTTATGTTTGTATTTCAGTTTATTAGTCAAAGACATTTCCCAAATACTTTGTAAAGTATAGTCTTTCTTTATTCAACAAATATACATTTTAGAAGGAATAAGAAATAAATGGTATGTTGCACTGCACGTGGTGAAAATAACCGTCAACAATACCTTTCGTCAACAATACCTTAATATTCCTTTATGAGGGACAAATCATTGGAATGTCTCACTCCTTAATGTTTGACAAGATACCAAAAACGATACTGAACGGCCTTAACATGGAAAAGAAAGCATACCGCTGACTTTAAGATAAAGAAATTACTGTATAGTCTGAATAATCCGAACACCACATGTTTCGGCGATGTCCGAATTATCGAATTGTCCGGATTATGGAGTAGTTACAAACACATATTATATGTTTTTGTAACTTCTCTGTAACTTTGTAGATTAAAATCATTAATAAAGGACGTTTACTAGATAATAATCTAACCTCTAAGGTAAAATAAGCAAATATCATGGGTTTAAGGCTAGGATCAGCTTTCCTGGCCTCCAAATTTATTTTAAATTTTACTCCTCCAGAATAATTTAGGCGATATTTCCTGTGTATTGTTGTTGTCAAAAACTTCTAGGCAATTGGTGTATAGTTTCTTTTAAGGATATAAACTTCGCAGCCCATATTGATTTTCAGTGTCCATAGGACATGAGCCTCTTACGACTTGAAATATTACTTCAGAATTCAAATGAACTCAACTCATGGTGGTGAAACCAAAAAAGTTATTATTTTATATGCATACTAGCAAATGCCCGCTAAATATTATGTCTTGTTCAGACTGACGGTAATTCGCCCTCTATTCGATGTTCGACCCCAAATCACGATACAATTACTTGATTTCCCATACAAAATTTCGAGAACGAACAACGATTTTTGTACATTGTTCAATTTAAATTACTCTCAGAACGACGATAAAATGTGTCCCATCTCTAACAAATGAGTGAATTTATCGAAATAAATTAATTATGACAGGAAAAATAAAAAATTAAAAATGTATTAAAAGTCCAAACCTTTTTAGAAAAGCGACTAGTATATATTCAAATCATAGCAATTTTTGTCTTCTCTTTCATTGCAGTTACATTTCTTGTCCATCGTTTCAAATTCGCGTACAAATTTAGAAACAACAAGTAAAAAGTCGCTTTTTATACCCTCCACCATAAAATAGTCTTAATTAAAATGGAATAATTAGAGTCCTTTTACAATTTTAGGTGGAACAACTTTTCGACAATGGTTAGACTCCTCCTGCCTCCCACTATTGCTTAAATTACACTGTGAACACAAATGTTGGAAAAGAGATAATTCCTTTTGGAGATGAAAGCCCTTGGTGTGTGTACACTAAAAACCATGAATGACAGATGCGCCGTGAATCGAACTTCCGCGTTATGGCGTGATGAAGTTTTTGCAAGAGACCCTGTAAGCCATCATGAATTAGCATTATATCTTTGTTTGTTGTTTTTGTAGAGCACTTAAGCAACAGTGAACAAAGATATAACGCTAATTCCTGATGGCCCACAGGTTCTCTAACAAAAATTTCATCACGCCATAACGCGGAAGTTCGACTCACGGCGGATCTGTCCTTCGGGGTTCATAATATACTCACCAAGGCCTTTCTTCCCCAAGAGGAATTTTCCGTGCCCCAGACTTTCACCTCCATTTTGTTGCACAGTGTTATCTGATCTAATCTAAAAAAAAATGTGTTCAGCTAGGTGAAAGGTACCACCTACGGGGCTGTATCAAAGAGTCAACCTATCTTTAAATTTTTTGGCGGAAAAGTTTTATAGCTGCAGGGAACTTCAAGAGTCAAATTGAGGGTAGTTTCATCAAAGAAATTTCGTGACCACTGAAAATTCCCGAATTCGGGAGGTAAAGTTATATGGGGGGATATACCAAAACATGGACCTATATTGACGATTATTTTTGAATAGACAAAATTTTAGCTAAAATTCTCAAAATACCGATCATTATAGCTAGTTCGGTTGAAAATTGCAGCTAAAATTCTCAAAATACCGAAAATCGGGAGATACCGATATATGGGGGCTATAAAAAACATGGACCTATGTTGACGATGTTTCGTTGGAGATGTTTTATGACCACTGAGAACTTCATATGTCAAATTACAGCTATTTCGGTTAAAAACTGTAGCTAAAATTCTCAAAATACCCAAAATGGGGGGGGGGGGGTACCGTTATATGGGGACTATACCAAAACATGGACCTATGTTGACGATGTTTGGTGGGGATGTTTTATGGCCATTGAGAACTTCAAATGTCAAATTACAGCTATTTCGGTTAAAAACTGTAACTAAAACTCTCAAAATACCGAAAATTGGGAGGTACCGTTATATGGGGGCTATACCAAAACATGGACCTATGTTGACGATGTTTGGTGGGGATGTTTCATGACCACTGAGAACCTTAAATGGCAAATTACAGCTAGTTCGGTTAAAAATTGTAACTAAAATTCCCAAAATATCGAAAATCGGGAGGTATCATGATCACTGAGAACCTCAAATGTCAAATTGCAGATAGTTCGGTTAAAAATTGTGGCTAAAATTCTCAAAATACCGAATATCGGGAGGTACCGTTATATGGGGACTATACCAAAACATGGACCTATGCCAATATCCTTTGGGATATAAGTTTGTTGATCACTAGGAACCCTAAGTGCCAAATTATAGCTAATTCGGTCTGCAAATGTGGCGAAGAACGTCAAAATACCTCAAATCCGGAGGTACCGCTATATGGGGGCTATACCAAAGAGTGAACCGATATAGCCCATCTTCGAACTTGACCTGCCTATGGAAAAAAGACCCTCGCGTGCAAAATTTCAGCACTCTATCTCAATTATTGCGGACGCTAGAGTGATTACAACAGACGGACAGACGGACATGGCTAGATCGTCTTAGAATTTTATCCTGAACAAGAATATATATACTTTATAGGGTCGCAAATGATTAGTTCGATGTGTTACAAACAGAATGACAAACTTAATATACCCTCCATACTATGGTGGAGGGTATAAAAATCAAATGCCTGCCGGAAAGTCTGTATACCAAAAAGTTATTTTGACAGGTCTCTCTCTCGTTTATTTTTAAAATAGAAAAATTTTAAAATACACTGAAACACACAAAAATTGTGAGAAATGTAGAAAACATGAATGAAACTAATATAATTTAATATTAAATAGATATCTGAAAGAAGGACAAATATTTTTTCAGTTCATATCAATTAATTTTACTCGTCTTTAGCACGGAAATTTCTTTAAAATCAGTAAATAAAAAGTATGAAAATATGAATCATGTTGCTATGAATTGTGTACCATGTCGTATGAACGGGTTAATTCGTGTACGTAATTATGAGAACTAACGACGTTATTCAAATGCTGGTATGAACATGGCATAACCCTTTCACAAAAATATCGCACATTCAAAATTCAAGGTTCTAGTTTCAGCGGTTTCACGGACAACCCGAATAGGTCCGTAAAATTGTCGGTATTCAAAATAGGCATAGAAATCCACCTATATTGTCCATTGTCCATTTTTTTTTTAATTTGGACCTTGAATTCTTAGATACCTAATAAAGGTAAATTTTTTTAAACATTTTAAATTAGGCCTTTTTGTTCCCCACTGAGAACAAAAAATTGTCGCATAGGCCCACGTTTTCGAGTTCCCTTACAAAAACGTTTAAAAAAACTTTTTGCTGAAAAGATACTTGACATTTGACTACTTGATTTCAGTACATTATTTAGAAACCGCTTCTGTACACATACACTGAATGAATCCATATATACTTGTCTAACTCCGGACTTTATCTCAAATTTTAAAGTGATCTCATTCCAAATTTCCGTTCACCCAAACTCAAGTTGTACTAAATTTAGTTCTTTTCGACCTTTGGTCCATCTTTGTTACTCTTCATCAGTGACCCTCATTTCAAATTTCAGGATTCCAGCTATATCCGTTCACCCAAATCCAAATTGTACGAAATTTAGTACCATTCAGTACGTTTCGTACACTAATAGTTCGAATTTACAACAACCCTTTGGTACATTTTTGTTTGACTTCATCAGTGACCCTTATTCCAACTTTCAGTATTCCAGCTCTATCCATTACCCAAATACAAATTGTACTAAATTAAGTATCATTAAGTATTTTTCGACCTTAAGTCCATCTTTGTTACACTTCGTCAATGGCCTTCATTCCAAATTTCAGGATTCCAGCTCAGTCCGTTCACCCAAATCCAAATTGTACTAAATGTAGTACCATTTAGTACTTTTCCACTTTTGGTCCATACTTGTTACCACTCACCAGTGACCCTCATTCAAAATTTCAGGATTCCTGCCCTATCCGTTTACCCATATCCAAATTGTAAGAAATTTAGTACAATTTAGTACTTTTTGTACCCTTATAGTTCGAATTTACAAAAACTCTTTGTTTGTCTTCATCAGTGACCCTCTTCCAAATTTCAGGATTCCAGTTCTATCTGTTCCCCAAATCCAAATCGTACTAAATTTAGTACTTTTCCACCATTGGTCCATCTTTGTTACTCTGCGTCAGTGACCCTCATAATACCTAATGGTACAACGTTTAGTATATTTCAGTACTTTTCGTACACTTATAGTACGAATTTCCGAAAACTCTTTGGTACATCTAAGTACGAATTTCCAAATCTAATCTTAAACTCCAGTAGTAATCTTAAATCTAAATTTCAGGATTCCAGCTTTATCGATTCACCCAAATCCAAATTGTACCAAATTTAGTACCATTTAGTACACATAATTACGACATTCCAAATGTATCTCCATATCTCAATCCTACACTCAAACAGTAATCTTTTTTCTAAATTTCAGGATTCCAGCTCCATCGGTTCACCCAGATTCAAAGTGTACAAAATTTAGGACCATTTAGTACACATAAGTACGAATTTCCAAAACTACCTCCATATCTCACTCCTACACTCCAATAGTAATAGCAGCTCTAATTTTCATGATTCCAGCTCTATTCTTTCACACAAATCCAAATTTAGTACCATTTAGTACTATTCATACACATAAGTACTATTTACCTAAACTGCCTCTACTTTTCAATCATACCCTCCAACAGTAATCTTAATTCTAAATTTCAGGATTCCAGCTCCATTCGTTCACCTCAAATCCAAATTGTACTAAATTTAGTACCATTTAGTACACATAAGTACCCATTTAAAAAGCTATTTCCATACCCCAATCCTACACTCCAAAAGTAATCATAGTTCTAAATTTAACGATTCCAGCTCTATTCGTTCACTCAAATCCAACTTTAGTACCATTTAGTACTTTTCGTACACATAAATACGATTATCCAAAACTGTCTCCACATTGCAATCCTAAACTCCAGCAATAATCTTAATTCCATATTTCAGGATTCCAGCTCCATTCGTTCACCTAAAATCCAAATTGTACTAAATTTAGTACCATTTAGTACACATAAGTATCCATTTCCAAAAGTATTTCCATATCTCAAGACTACATTCCTGCAGTAATCTTAAATTCCAGTTTCATGATTCCAGCTTTATTCGTTCACCCAAAATCGAAATTGTACCAAATTTAGTACCATTTAGTACATTTCGTACACATGAGTTCACAACCAGAAAACAACTCCTTATATAATCGTTAGTTCTCAACCTTAATTATCATTCCAAATTTCAAGCTTTTAGCTCTATCCGTTTACATGATACCTAATGGTACCAAAATTAGTACATTTCAGTACTTTTCGTACACTTATAGTACGATTTTCCAAAAACCCTTTGCTACATCTATCGTACACATAAATAGGGACCCACGTTCCAAATTTCAGAGTTCTAGCTCTACGCGTTCGCGTAATACAAAGGGTACCATATTTAGTGCCTTTTGCTACTTTTCGTACCCTTCCAGTTCGAATTTCAAAAAATTCAGCCTTATCTCACCCCTACACACCAACAGCAACCCACACTAAAAATTTGAAGTTTCTAGCTTCAGCCGTTTCGTCTGGGCGTTGATGAATCAGTCAGTCAGTCACTCACCTCACTACTCTTTTATATATATACCCAGTAAAATTTTAAGGAAGGAGTTCCATGCGATGACGTGATTTCATGGCATCTTTTGCATTGGTTCAAACGAAGTCGTGAAAGAGCCGATCTTTTCATTAGCATTTGAACCAATGCAAAGGAAGTCGTGAAAGATCCGATCTTTTCATCGTCATTTGTACCCATGCAAAGGAAGTCGTGAAAGATCCGATATTTTCATCAGCATTTCAACCCATTCCATCGATGCAATAGAGATGAATTTTGTGTTTTTATTATACATATTTTTCTAAATATATAAGATTAATTATTTACAATAGGCTTGATATTTTCAGAGACTCGAAATCACAACCAACGTTGTTAAAACTCTCGTCGTTATGATAATGTCATTGCAAAGAGTTGGTGAAAATGACTTGCCAAAGCATTGGTGCAAATGACATGCCAAAGCATTGGTGAAAATGCCATGTCAAAGCATTGGTGTAAATGACATGCTTTGGATCCAAAACTGAATAGCATCTTTTTGGGTCCACGCTCATATAAAATTCATCGATGAAAATGCTAAAAAGATGACATGCCAGATCACTTTCACCCATGATTGAATGGCATCTTTGGCATCGAACATTTTGCTGGGTAGATGCAAATCTTTTAGCCTATGGAATTTAAACCTATTGATGCATAACAACGAGAATACAGTACAACAAACTTTAGTTGCCGGTGACTCTGTATATCACAGAATGAAAATAAAAGAATTCATACGATTCTTTTAAAAGTTTATTGAAATTTCTATACAAGTAGTACTATTCCCTAAACCACGTTGTTGCGTTATACAAAAAAAAAAAAAACTTAAAAACAATCAAATGAGATTGAAACTTCAACTAAAACAAAACAAACAAAAAACAGCGGATGGCACGCACCGGGAAACTTTGTTTAAAACAAAAACAAAATTCCAACAACAACCTCACAGGCAACTTTGTTGATGTTCTTTTCAACTCACAGAATTCGATGAATTCTTTGTTGATACGTGCTGACATGTTGCAAAATATTTTGATTCTGGTGTTTCTTTGGAAAAGCTGAAAAGTGAGTGTGATTCTCATTTATATGAGAATACTAGACACTTCAAGAGTTCGGTTTTTCGCTAAAAAGGCATTGTTCGCACAGAAAGTCTAATTAATTTCGTGCCCGAATTCGAAAATAAAACACTTTAGTTTTTCGATGAAAAAGTTTACAATTTATTATTCTTTATGTTGCTCTCGATTCTATGTCGGTTATAAGTCAACTAAAAATCCTTATTTCTAATCCCTCTTGTAGGGCCACATAAATAAAAAAGGAACACAAGCGAATTAAAACGATCAAAACAAACAAAACGATCAAACAAACAAAAATATTCGCACACAACAAAGAGAAGGGCCACAGTTACTAATATGTATGTCAATAGACATACATACAGAACTGGCGAATAATCACAACAACAGTGTCGTTGTTGTGATTGCCCATCCAACACAGAACGGACGACGAAACTAATAACAGACAAATGCCTAAGCTGTGTAGGCATAGTTGTTGTTGTTTCTCGTTGCGACGGACACGACCAGTGTTTGAATTTGCTACCAGCACAGCACTGAAATCACTAAAAATATGCTATTGCTATGCTGTGCTGTTTTCAAAAACAAAATCGAAAACTGTTGCTGTGCTATGCTGCGAACATAAAAGTAGCACAGCACATGGTCTATGCTGTGCTTCTGAAATCTTCACAGCACATAGCATAGCATAGTCATCAAAATCAAAAACGAATGCTGTTGCTATGCTGTGCTGCGAACATAAAAGTAGCATAGCACATGGTCTATGCTGTGCTTCTGAAATTTTCACAGCACATAGCATAGCATAGTCATCAAAATCAAAAACGAATGCTGTTGCTATGCTGTGCTGCGAACATAAAAGTAGCACAGCACATGGTCTATGCTGTGCTTCTGAAATCTTCACAGCACATAGCATAGCATAGTCATCAAAATCAAAAACGAATGCTGTTGCTATGCTGTGCTGCAGACATTTTAACAGCCTAGTAAACAGCCGCAGTCAAGAAAACAAAAACGAAAACTATTGCTGTACTGTGCTATGAACAACGTCAACAGCATAGCATCAAACATAACCCAGAAAAATGTTTGATGGCAAAGAAGTATGTATGTATTTTAAATGTAACAGAATTTGCTATTGACCTGTGAAACCATGACTAAATGCACATTTCGATATTTTTAACACACTACTATGTTAATTGACAAAACAGCAATATATAATTTTTTAAAGTACCAAAAAATCGCTTATGTCAAATTGTTACGAATCTCTTTACCTGAATGAAAAATTTGAGAAATAAGGAAAGAAACCCCATGATTATTTGCTGATTATTATTATTAGTCTACTGTAAAAAGCCCAAACATTCCTGTATGTTCGGCAACTAAATAATTGTTGTTATAGATAACAAAATTTCAAAGAAAATATTGAATAATTGATCGTTCTAAAAATATTCTTAGGATAAATATAAAAACATTTCGATAGACCGCTAAAATATAACAAATTTGACACAAAATATTATAAAACAAGTAAAAAAGTATCAGTCGGCCTTGCCGACAGAGATATACCCTCATCCTGTATGGATAGAAATACTTTTTTTTCCAAAAAAAAACTTATGTTTTTAGGGGGGGTTTCAAAATGTTGGCCGTATGCACCGACAAAAGTATGGATAGGATTATCACACTAGCCTGCGAAAAACATAATATAGCTATATTCGGTTCAAGCCTTCCAGGCACTACATATGGTGCCATAGAGGTTTTTTACAACTTACGGGCTCTTTTCTCAAGAAGTATGGACTTGCCCCTGAAAAAACTTTTACTTTCGTTATTGAAACAGCTAATGCAAGTTGTTTCAACAAAAATCAAAGTGTTTATTTATTATTGTCTTTTAATTAAAAATCAAAGTGATTCGAGAGCAGGTCTTAAAGTGAATTTATCCAAAATTTTGTGTGGGAGGTACACGAATGGGTGGACAAATATAGTCCATATTCGAACCTGATCTATATCTGGTAGATATTTTAGGATGTGTAAAGTATGAACCAAATCGGTCACTCCCATCAAGAGTTATCGTGCGCACAATTTTTCCGAACATTTTTTAAATTTTGTGGGGGAGGTACATGAAGGAGTGAAACGATATGACTTATCTTCGAACTTAAACTAAGTTTGCACAAAATATTACAAAGACCAAATTGTGGACTTTTCTCAGGAAGTATGGACTTGGCCCTGATGAAGATTATACCGTTATATGAGGGGCAGTGGATGCAAGTTGCTACAACAAAAATCAAAGCGATTCTTGAACAGGCCCTAAACTGAACTTAACCGAAATTTTGTGTGGGAAGTACCCGAAGGAGTGGACCGATTGAGTCTCAACACACGGTGCTCTTGAAACAATTTTAAATGGAAGGTGCTTACACCTCGGAAGTTTTTGCGGATTCTGAAACTACAATGTTCGTAGATGAAAAAAATCAAAAAACCAAAAAAATCGCCGGAGCGCTTTTTAAATAAATCGCGATTTAAGTTGACATTTTTAGGGGTTTTTTAGGTTTTCGCGATTTTGCTTAGAAACCTCAAGTCCTATCAAAATGGGACTAAAGAAAATGTTGTAGACATGAAAATTATCTACAAGATCGACCTTTATGGCATTTTCGTAGTTTTTACCATTTTTGAGATATAGAAGTTCAAATTGGAACAATTCAAATTCAATTCAATTCTGTATCGCCCCCTTATAAAACAATGCCATGTAGGGTGCGCATTAACTAACTTTTGATGAAAACCGCTTACACAGGGAAAGTTTTTGTGAATTCTTAAACAGCAGTGTTCATAGATGAGAAAAATCCAAAAACAAGAAAAAATCGCTGTAGGGATTTTTAAATAAATCGCGGTCAAAATTCACATTTTTTGGTTGTTTTTTGGGTTTTCACGACTTTGCTTGGAAACCGCAAGTTTAATCCAAATGGAGCCAAAGAAAATGTTGTAGCTGTGAAAATTCTCTAAAGGATTGACGTTTATCATTTGTTCCCAGCCTGTACCATTTTTGAGATAAAGAAGCTCAGTTTACATTTTTACGTATTTTTGTTAGGGTTTCGCGATTTTGCTTGAATACGGTATGTTTTATCGATATGGGACCTGAGAAAATCTTAAAGCTGTGAAAATTCTCTACAAGACTGGATTAAGTAACTTATCCTAAGTTGTAACATTTTTTAGATATATAAGTTTAAGTTGGGAATTTGCAGCCATGACATTGTTTTATAAGGGGGCGATACAGAATTGAATTGAATTTGAATTGTTCCAATTTGAACTTCTATATCTCAAAAACGGTAAAACCGACGAGAATACCGTAAAGGTCAATGTTGTAGAAAATTTTCATAGCCACAACATTTGTTTTAGTCCCATTTTGATAGGAATTGCAGTTTCTAAGAAAAATCGCGAAAACCTAAACAACCCCTAAAAATGTCAAATTAAATCGCGATTTATTTAAAAAGCGCTCCGCCGATTTTTTTTGTTTTTTGATTTTTCTCATCTATAAACATTGTTGTTTCAGAATCCGCAAAAACTTCCGAGGTGTAAGCACCTTCCATTTAAAATTGTTTCAAGAGCACCGTGAACATTGTCAGTGAACTATAAGTATTTATGCCAAAATTCATCTGACAACGCCAACTCCTTTTATATTTGACCACCGTTTATTCGAATCTCGGGAACTATGGACTTGCCCTCGAAAAAAATTACAATGACGTAAAAGAGGCCGCACGAACATCCTGCTACAAAAAATTTCATAACGATTCATGAGGTGTCACTAAACTGCACTTATTTCAAATTTTGTGTGGGAGGTACCTGAAGGAGTGGCCCGATATAATCCATATTCGAACCTAATGTATGCCTAGAGGTAGTATTACCATATGCAAAATTTGGTTCAATTCGGTTACTCCCTTCGAGAGTTATCGTGCGCACAAATTTTGCGACAATTTTTGAACATTTGTGGGGGAGGTACCTGAAGGAGTGGACCTATATGGCCCATCTTCGAACTTAAATCAAATCTGGACAAAATATTTCGATACCCAAAATTTAAACCGAATCGATTGATCCGTTCGAGACATATCGTGCGCACCAGCCAGCCAGACCGACAGACAGACAGACGGACGGACATTGCTAGATCTATTCAAAATTGTCTGAAACGGATATCATACAAACATACTTGGGGTCTAAAACCATTATTTCGATGAGGCACATTTTGGTCGTATCAAAGTGTAAATACCCTCTTTAGCCTAAAGGCTGGGGGTATAAATATAGTAACAATAGTTTCTTGAAACTAATTTATTTAGTCGGTAACCACACTAGCATGAATTTCACTGAAATTTTGACATGAAATTATGCGTCTCTAGATCGACGTCCATAGTAGAGTAAAATCATAAAATTTCTGTAGTGGGGAATTCGATTTAAGAACACCTAATTTCATGAAATTTTTTAATGAAATTCACGCTAGTGTGGACCGGGACTTATGGAAGCGAACTTCGAGTTTCTAAATGCATGTTATTGCCACTTGTACCTGTTTTAATATATGTACTAGAGTGGTTTTAAAAATCGATGTCCAATTTTTATGCGGCACCCTCCTAAAACGTTTAGTTTTGTTAAAAATTAAGATTGACAGAGTTTGAGCTCAATCGGAGTATGTTAACACGTGCCACTGGTGCCTCAAAGTTTCCATGGTCCCTTTATATAGCCAAAATTAAAATCTGACCCGATTTTCAAAAATTTTTGTGGGATTACTTGTTTAGCAACTTGTAAACTGTTTTCATCGATTGGACAATAAATGTGATCTGTAAAGTGAAAATTCGCCAATACAAATTAAAATTAAAATTGGTCCCCATTTTATAGGGCCAAAGGCGAATTTTCAGAAAATCACTCTATAGACCAAATTTATTATCCAATCGATCAAAAAAGTACCATGTATGTACCTTGTAAGCAATAAACAGCACTGAACAACTCATAGGGCCATTATTATAAGTTTTCTTTTACTATTGGATGTTTTTGAAAACGCAAAATAAGCGAATTTGAAGACATTAAAAATACAATTTTCACATTTTAATATTATTTTAACCGAAACGCTAAAAAATCTGATCGAAAAATCCAAACTATAACCAAAGAAAGCTTATTTATAATAATGGGGGTTAGTGAGTTTGCTGGGTTAACATTAATTATGCTATGCTATGTAGAAATGTTTACAGCACAGCAGAGCACAGCAATCTTATTTCGATTTCATGACTATGCTATGTGCTATGCTACTTTTATGTTCGTAGCATAGCACAGCAACAGTTTTCGTTTTTGTTTTTGAAAACAGCACAGCATAGCAACAGCATTCGTTTTTGATTTTGATGACTATGCTATGCTATGTGCTGTGAAGATTTCAGAAGCACAGCATAGACCATGTGCTATGCTACTTTTATGTTCGCAGCACAGCATAGCAACAGCATTCGTTTTTGATTTTGATGACTATGCTATGCTATGTGCTGTGAAGATTTCAGAAGCACAGCATAGACCTTGTGCTATGCTACGTTTATGTTCGCAGCATAGCACAGCAACAGTTTTCGATTTTGTTTTTGAAAACAGCACAGCATAGCAATAGCACTCGTTTTTATTTTTGATGCTGTGACTATGTGCTATGCTGCGTCACTTTCACAGCGCCAGCATAGACCTTGTGCTGTGCTGTGAAAAACTAGCAGCAAATTCAAACACTGGACACGACACAAAAGGGAATAAGTACAAGTACTACACACATTAGGGTGGGACGAACGAACAAAACATTAAGGTGGGCCGAATTAATCGTAAAAATTAAAAAGTTAACAAATTTCGAATTAAATTAAAATAAATAATAAAATCAAAGACCCAATACATATAACAACAAAAATCTACAAAAACATAAAAGCGATCTCCTCCAACATCCTCCGCCCGTTGAAACGTCTAGGTTCAAACATATTGTAGCAGCAAGGGAGCGTTTTTGTGGATAGGGCGACAACGGCAATAGCGAGACTACGAACGACTTGTAGCTACTTGATAATAGATTCCCTTGACATATATTGTTGAATACGGTGCAATTATTATTTATGTAGTTCCTGAAACATCTTTTTGGCAACAAGAAAGATTTTATGGCGGTCCGCCAAATTCGATAAGCAAAACGAGCCAGATGTACTAGTGAAATACACTTCCAAAGAGATAGTTCTTGGAGAATCATTTGGACTACGTTATTGGACTTTGAATAACTTTTCTTTGGACATCTGTTGGAGATACAAAAAACAAAAGCGATTATTCGTATACGATATAAATATGATAAAAGCTTATCTATAATGTCGAAAATGACATCATTTCCACAAATGATAGTATTGATGGCGGCAGCTTTCCGAAATTCTGGAACATCGAGTGTAAATTCGTCTTCTGTACCAGGCGAATTTGAGACATCTTTAGCTTGGACGTGTCTCCGAAATACGATTCGAGTTTCTTCTTTGGGCTTTCTGACAGTATTTACTATCAAATAGTTCAGAGTCGATGAACTAGGTTCGATCCACGTGAGTACCTTCTTAAGTATTGGCCAAAAGTACAACGACAAGACGAAATTTTCTATCTTTAGTTTGATTTTGAGCAAAGTTGTGGTGAGAAAAACGACAGCACGACGAACTAAAGATTGAACTTTGCTGGCAGCGACTTTCAACAATTTCAGATTCCAAGTAAATTTTAGATTTCTAGATACGAGCGACAAAATTGATCTTCTCAGATTTGTGACATCGGGCAAAGCGAAGCTACAAAGAACGACATCTTGCTTAGATTTCCAGGACATATACAAGGTTTTGGTGATGTAGTTGTCCGATGCTTTTAAGGCGATTTCTTCATAATTCGAATTGAGAGACGCATGGTTGTTTTCCCATTTGGCCAATTCGAAACCATGCCATTTCAAGATTTGTATTAACTCGTCCCTCTTGAGAGCTAGAGTTTCGATGTTATCGGCCCAAGTTAGTGCGTCATCGACGTAAAGATTTTGTGGTAAGACCTCCGAACGACTAGGATAAAATATGCTATGTTTATCTGTAATGAGAAACGAAATACGACTTGCGAAAAATGGGGCGGCCGATAAGCCATTATTAACAATGTTCAATTGGAATACCTTTATATTATCCTTTTTGTTACTTCTCCACAAAACGAGTTGAGAAGTTCTATCTGGTTCTCCAATACGAAACTGCCGATACATTTTCGAAATGTCTGCAGTGAGAGTGTATTTGATCCAACGAAACGAAAAGAGTGTGGTGATCAAATCCTGTTGTACTATTGGACCGACCATCAATTTATCATTCAACGAATGATTCGACGAAGTGTGAGAGAAAGCATCAAATACGACTCGAAGTTTTGTAGAACAACTTTGAGGCTTGAGAACACAATGATGAGGTATTAAAAAAGGCAAATTATTCAACAATTGGTTGTAGGGCGACATGTATCCGAGCGACACATATTCTTGCATGAATTCTTCATGCATCGATTTCAAAGTTGATTCACGTTCAAGTCGACTTTCGAGCGACAAAAAACGTTTTCGAGCTACTTCAAAAGAGTTACCAAGACAGTTGGGTAATTTCTTGAATGGAAGACGAACTTTTACTCTTCCATAAGAATCAAAACGACTATATTCGACAAAATGATCTTCGCAGGCTTGTTCTTCATTGTATGTTGTAGGTTTGGAATACTCCTCAACATTCCAGATTTTGTTCAACGAATCATCAACATTTTGTTCTTGTGTACTTACGATTAAGTTACACGTCAACGACGACGACGAATTAGGACGACTGGGAGACGAACCACCAACAATCCAGCCGAATACTGTATTTGTAAGACATGGCAGACCATTTCCGAACGAAATTTTGCCATCCAGCAACAAATCGAAAAAGACTTCGGCACTTAAGAGCACATCGATAGGTTTTGGCTTGTAGTACAATGGATCAGCTAATTCTATGTTTTGGGGAATCCACTGCGAAGTATTGATTAATTCACCAGGTTGACGAGACGAAATGTTTTTAGTAACAGCAAATGTCGAGGACCACATGAACGAATTACTTCTTGATTTTATTGTAGTGTCCACAGAAAACTTGATTGCTGTTCTAACTTCTCCGATTCCAGAGATTTCTTGAGAAAACGATCTAAATTTGAGCTTCAGCCTTTTTGCTGTTTCCTCCGAAATGAAATTCAATTCAGAACAAGAATCGAGTAATGCTCTTACCGCCTGAAATGAGCCACAACTATCCTTCATCAAAATCAAAGCGGTTGGAATTATTGCTCTCTTGAATGAACGAGCCACTAACGAAATTGGATTTGAGCTGGTCGATGGTTGCGGTGAGTTACCATTCGAATTCGAAGAACTAGGTTGTTCTGGGCAACTAAATATATGTAATAGAGTATGATGTGCAGAATCACAAACTCTGCATCGAGATTTTGAGGGACAGTTGGACACCATATGACCTTTTCGAAGGCAGTTGATGCAAAGTCCACTACGTTTTACGAAATTAAAACGTTCCGAAACGACGATGTTAGAAAACGACGAACAAGTGGCTAGGTTATGTTCACTTGAGTTACAATATGAACAGTTCGAATTTGAGTTGACAAACGTATGAACCGACCGATTGAATCTACTATTTGGTTTAGGATTATTTACAACCACTTTTTCAGTAACGTCAGTTCTCTTTCTATTGCTTTCGAGAAACTGACAACGATGACTTAAAAGTTCATAGCACAAATTCCATGAGGGCAATGATTTAAAGTCTTGTTTCTCATCATAATTGTCTTTTGTTTCAATGTCTACTTTCGAAAGTACCATATGCACTAAAATTGCATTCATGACATCTGCCTCTGATTCGAGCGACAATAACGAACCACGAACAGCAGATACGGTATCAATAAGATGGCGCAACGAAACACTATCACTGCTTTGCATTTTGGGAACGTTGAATAACGATTCGATATGTTCTAAGAATATGAGCACTTTATTGTCATATCTTTCTTGCAATCTTTGTAAAGCCTTTTCATAATTTTCTTCACAAATTTGGTATGGTTCGACCACGGCTAAGGCTGGACCCGAAAGACAATTAATTAAATAATTAAACTTCTCAATTATACTGATCGCTGGGTTATCATTAACAATGTTGTTGAATGCTGTTATGAATCTTTGATATTCACTATATTTTCCACCGAAATTGGGCAACTTTAGTGAAGGTAAACGAGAACTAGAACCACAAGCCATAGACACATTCATTAAACTATTGTCCACTGACACTGAGCCACGTCTTTTGTTTATCAATTTCAATATTTTGGCTTTTGCAACGATAAATGTTTCTTCTAAATCACTTCTTCCATTGTCATTAGCATTAATAGCTTCTATTTGACTTTGTATTGTGCACAATTGTTTAAAGTACGAGTCCAATATTTCTAGCCGACATTCTAAAATGGTCGAATCCATTTTGGATCCATCTTTTTCCACTTTTTTCTGTATGTTAGAAATGTTCTTTTTCACTAAGCTACGTTGTTGTTTAAGAGAAGCTAGTTCCGAATCAATAGCAGTCTCTTCCACGATGTCAATATTGTCTTTTGGCATTTTGAGAGATAAAATAATCCAAGAGAATCACAACGAACAACAAAAGAGAATTTGGCTTCTATTTTAAAATAAAAGCGCCAAAAAGTTTATGAAAATGCACTGATTTTCACTCAATATGGTGTCTTTTTATCAAAGTATTGTTTTCTAATACGAATTAGAACACGAATGTTTGTATGTGTATATTCCAACACTTTCCACGAACGACTATTAATGTTTGAATGAGTGTACCGCGATTGCGTAACACCTTCAAATTATTCGAGCAACAAAAATTCACTTTCTGCTAAAGAATGTAATAATTCTTTTCGAAAATAATATAGTTTTTACGGCGGCAGCGATTAAAGTTAATCAACGAAAATGTTTATGTTTATAAAGTGGACGACTATTTGATTAAGTTGCAACAGCGAATCTGTTGGGCAACAACAACAACGAAAATCACAAATGCTTGAAACACAAATGTTTCCACTTTATTCTATTTTGTTCAATTAATTATGCAAATAATTAATTTACTTTAACTTTATCGCGACCGTCCTGTCACGGTCGCCAAAATGTTCGCACAGAAAGTCTAATTAATTTCGTGCCCGAATTCGAAAATAAAACACTTTAGTTTTTCGATGAAAAAGTTTACAATTTATTATTCTTTATGTTGCTCTCGATTTTATGTCGGTTATAAGTCAACTAAAAATCCTTATTTCTAATCCCTCTTGTAGGGCCACATAAATAAAAAAGGAACACAAGCGAATTAAAACGATCAAAACAAACAAAACGATCAAACATCAGAAACGAGAATATTCGCACACAACAAAGAGAAGGGCCACAGTTACTAATATGTATGTCAATAGACATACATACAGAACTGGCGAATAATCACAACAACAGTGTCGTTGTTGTGATTGCCCATCCAACACAGAACGGACGACGAAACTAATAACAGACAAATGCCTAAGCTGTGTAGGCATAGTTGTTGTTGTTTCTCGTTGCGACGGACACGACACAAAAGGGAATAAGTACAAGTACTACACACATTAGGGTGGGACGAACGAACAAAACATTAAGGTGGGCCGAATTAATCGTAAAAATTAAAAAGTTAACAAATTTCGAATTAAATTAAAATAAATAATAAAATCAAAGACCCAATACATATAACAACAAAAATCTACAAAAACATAAAAGCGATCTCCTCCAACAGGCATCATTTCAAAAACTGAGAAGCCAATTGATAATTCCCTTCGTCGGGATGAAATCATGACTTTGGTAGCGATCAGTAAAATTTTGCAACACAGTCAGTTCGTTTTGAAAAACATTACTCTCTGTAATAGAAAGTAAGGATGAAGTTTAAGCCATTGGGGGTAACAGTCCAGACTTAAAAACAAAAAAAAAACTGTAAAAGTAAAATGCTAAAAGTTCAGAACCTAACGACATTTTTCTTTAAATTGGCGACCAAACAGTATAGTCGTTAAATTCTGCCTATAGTAAGAGTGTTGTCAACTCTTATTTAAACTTTTCATTCATAATCATGCATTCATTCATAAACATGCTCCCAAGGGACTCGATCACTAATCAGGAGGCTTGTTAAGTTACACCATTAGACGAAAGGAAAAAGCAATATCGATTTGTAGGGGAACTAGGTTACTCAACACTGGCCATAAAATTCTGCTGCTTGATGTCCGGATTATCGTGGCACAAAAAATATGAGATGTCCGGATCACAGACTCAACAATGTTCAAAATTCTAGTGTCCGGATTACCGCGTTGTCTGGATTATACACAAAATTCCCTCATAGAAAAATTGTTTAATGCCACTAGTATTTTAGGACGAAGTTAGTTTCGGAAAATTTTGAGTCGATTTAGTTTAAAATTTTTTGCTAAAGTGGTATGCTCTCTAAGGTAGTAACCGATTTGGTCTAAATTTTGATATTTGAAAAGACCTAAAAATCCTACAGTGACACTAAAATGCCAAGACACCAATCAAAATCCCAGGTTAAGTTATGTTAGAGGATTATCTGGACATTTTACTCCATCTGATTCTAATTACAACGATATAATTTTTTGTGGGCAGAATGGACTTTGACATTAAGATAAACAAGTAGGAAAAGCGTTAAGTTCGGTCGGACCGAAGTTTTTATACCCTCCACCACAAATTTCAGCCATTTCGGTGGATTAATGTGGCCACAACCTTCAAAATACCGAAAATCGGAAGGTACCGTTCTATTGGGGCTATATGATGGCGTGGACCTATACCTGCAGATTTCTGGGGGAAAGTTGTATACCCCCAACGAAGACTAAATACCAAATTTCAGCCATCTCAGTGTGATATTAAGGCCAAAACATTCAAAATACCGAAAATCGGGAGATATCGTCCTATGGGGGTTATATCAAAACGTGGACCTATATAAACATTTTATGGTAGAAATGTTTCTTTTCAATAATTGTGAAAATTTAATTATCAAATATCAGAGATGTAATGTATAATACTTATGACCAAAACCAAAAAGTTATCTAGCATGACAAAGACATTTTTGTAGCTGGAAAGGAAAATTTAGTTCACACACACTAAAATGTAGTGAAACCCACTTATGTAGTACTACTACTTCCGTTGTTTAACCGCTACGGTATTGAAATTTTTACCAATTTCACACAAAAGTTTCAGTCCATTTAACCCGCTAAGTATTATCTGATCTTCACGTTGGTTTGTACGCTTTTTCTTCATCATAAACTCAAACTTTGTTTAAAATTTTGCGGGTTTGACCTACAGAGCCGCTACAAAATTGGTTAAAATTTTGTTTTTGGTCCATTTCATCCCCTGAACATTTCACGATCATCACCAAAAACTAATCATTTCTATTCTGGCCCGAACACAACCTCCTTAAAAAATTCGTTACAATCGGTCCATAATTGCGTCCTTAAGCTTGTTTACAATTTTTAATGGACGGACACACATCGCTAAATCGCTTTATCTCGTCGAGATATGAATTTTGGCATACCAAATAAGGGGTCTAGGACGAATATTTCGTGGTGTTACATAAGCTTTTGAATAGACAATATGTAGCATGGGATAAAAATGTGGTTCTCTACACAGAACACATTATATATTAGGCAGTAGGCCCATTATCTAGCAAACACTTTATTGCAATTTACATCAGAGGAAAGGTCAGTAGTTTTTTTCCATATGTAGGCTACTTTGCGAAATATATATGTCCCCAAGGAATTTAAATATCGACCAAAAATAAAATTTTTATATTTTTCATACAAAAGTAATGGTCCATTTCACCCGCTAACGAATATCAGATCATCATTCAAAATTGTAGGCATCTTTTTCGACCTATACTCTTACCCGGTGCAAAATTTCGTGACTATTGATGTATAATTGCGACTTCTAGCGAGTTTATTATTACACTACAAACAAATAACGGAATATATTAGGCTGTAACTCTGTTATCTGATCATGCACACCGACATAATTGGCATCAATTGAAAGGTCAAGCGCTCCACTTTCAAGTATATCTCACTTGTCCGGAATGTCACTTCCAGGAATTAAGATATAAGCTGTATATTACAAATTTTCACAATTTTCACACAAAAGTTTTGGTCCATTTAACCCTCTAAATATTATCCGATCCGATCACAACTTCTCCTTTGTGATATACTCTTACCTTATTTAAAATTACGCGTAGATCGGACTATTATTGAGACCTACAGAGCCGCTAGAAAATTGGATAAATATTATGTTTTTGGTCCATTTCACCCGCTAAATATTTCACGATCATCACCAATAAGAATAGGGATCTATTCTGATCTGAACCCGACCTCCATACAACATTTCGTGACGATCAGTCCATAATTGCGGCCAGGAGCGTGTTTACAATTTATAATGGACAGACGGACGGACGGACGGACACACATCTCAAAATCGTTTTATCTCGTCGAGATATGAAGATTGGTATACCACATTGGGGGTCTCCGACGAATATTTCGCGGTGTTACATGAATTTTTACCAAAACAAGCTTATAATACCGTTTTCCACATTGTAGTATAGGGTATAATGACGCGTACTTTATATGGGGGCTATACCAAAACGTGGACCTATATAAACCAACTTTGGTAGGAATGTTTTTTGGCCTCTGTATACATAAAATACAAAGTTACAACCAATTCGGTGGTAAAATGGGACAAATATCTTAAATATTCCTTAAAAGGCCGACGCGTCACGCGCCATTTTGTATGGGGGCTATACGAAAGCGTGGACCTACATAGCCCGCTTTCAATACCAAAATTCCTACGTACAAATAATAGATTTTCCCAATTTTTCCCACCCTCGTCAATCCGTTCGGACGCTAGAGTGATTTCCACAGACGGACAGGCGGACGGACATGGCTATATCGATGTAGAATTGCACGCTGATCAAGAATATATATAGTCTGTGGGGTCTACAATGCTTATTTCGAGTAGTTACAAACGTAGTGACAAATTAATATTCCTCCATCCTATGGTGGAGGGTATAACAAATAAAAATAAAAACTTGGTGACCAACGGTTGGCAGATCCCACAAAATACATTAGGGCAGCTCAAAAAACGATTTTTTTTTTGTGCAAGGCTGTGAGGGCGGAAGTCGCTATCCTCGTTTTCCCGCACACACAAACCAATACATTATTGTGTTTTTTTTAAACCATTTCGTAGTTAATTCATTTTTCCCTAGAACGAAGGAATTTGTTTGTTTTGTTCCCAAATACAATTTTGTAAGTTACTTGTGATGTTTTTTTTTTGCATAGCGGTGGAACATTTGGGAGCAAAATATCATCATAGTGAATAGCCATGCGATGTAAACATAGTACCGTTGCATAGGAAATATGGGTCTCATCAATTAGGGTTCATATTGTGTATCCGAGGGCCGAAAGCTCCCATTTGCATTTTGTCTCCAAAGGGTGCCGATTGGTCTCATTAATTAGGACTTATCTAGAGTATCCGAGGACCGAAAGGTCTCGTGTATCAGAGTCTACACCAGGGCCGCAGAGTATCGTGCGGCTACAGTTTTCGACACAGCGAACGCCGACAAGGCTCGGGCATCGATGGACGTACGACGATTTATAAAGATTCGCAGGATCCTAGAGTGATACCCAGCGAAGCAGCGGAAGAACTCGACCATTCAAGAGGAGGGCGTTCGGAAACGTTATCAGGTGTCCACGACCGAAGCCAGCTGTAGCAGTTGTTGAAGTATAAGAATAAATTGTATTATAAAGAAAATAAAGGTTGAATTTGTAAACTAAAACTGAAAGTCTTTTCCCTCTCCGTCACTGCAGAATATAAATTTCTGTGACGAATCCTGCCGCCTGAGTATACTCAAGCAACAGGCGGGAAACGTGTCGTTACAAGGCCTACCCCCTAATTTATCCAATTTGATCCAAAAATCCACCACTCCTGTTATTAATTTTTTACAGTCATTGGCTGAGGGTTTACACTTTTTACTTCTTTTCCTTTCATTTACATTCACACAAACAAGTAAGAATGCAGTTAAAGGCGGCCGGGCCGAAATTTTTATACCATCCACCACCACTGTATTGAAGTAAATATGAACAATTTGTAACTACAACGTTAAGTATAATTCCTTGGAGGAGAATAATATCATAATTGGTGATAATCACTTTATACTGATAATTTTCTCTATGAATATTTTCTACCCATTGAAATTCCAAAATACCAAGTTACATCCACTTCAGAAGGAAAATGTAGCAACCCTCTTTAAAAGAGCTCATCGTTGTTCTTTCTACCTTCTGACTAAACACAATGCCAAATGACAGCAATCTCGGTTCGAACATTTGACAAAAACTTCTCGAAATACATAAAATTTGGCAATACACCCCGTTGATTTGTAAGGATAGTTTTTTGCGAGTATGTTTTCTATATTCTGGGAACACAAAACTCCAATTAATAACCAATTCGGTAGAAATTATGACTATAATCTTAAAAAAATCGTATATAGATCATTTGGCAAAACGTGGACGTATCCAGTCTATTTTTTTTTTTGCACGGAATGGTTTGTACCTCGTACAATGTTGAGTACCCCTAGCTAAAACTTTAAAAATTTCGAAAATCCGTTAGTGCCGTATCTTCAAATTTCTGGTGGAAAGTTTTATACCCCTAACGAAAACTATATACCAAATTTTAGCCATTTCGCTGGGATGTTAAAAGCACAACTTCAAAATACAAAAATCGCAATGTACCGTTCTAGGGCTTCTGTACATACCGATAAATTTCAGGTGGAAAGTTATATACCCCCAACGAAGACTAAGTTCCAAATTTCAGCCAAGGCCACAACCTTTAAAATGCCGAAAATCGGGAGGTACCGTTCTTAGGGTCTATATGAAGAAGTTGACCTGTACCCAAAAATTGTAGGTGGATTGTTGCATAGTCCCATCAATGACTGAATACCAAATTCCAGTGGTATATTGAGGCCACAATCTTCAAAATACCGAAAATCGGGAGGTACCGTTCTATGGGGCTTATATGAAGACGTGAACCTATACCGACAAATTTCAGGTGTAAAGTTGTGTACATCCAAAGTAGACTAAATACTTACTAAGATGGCATAACATTTGTTCCATAGACCGAACTAAAAAAAAATCTCCAATTCTCTCTGTTTTGTGCTTCGGTTTCTGGAAAACCGCGCCTTGTCCTCTCTTCATCCACTTGTTTGCGCCATATATTCTTTGGCTTGCCAATTCTGCGTGCACCGCTTTGTGGCCCGAATTTATACGCCTTTTTAACGGCTTCCTCATCGCTCATTCTTATGATATGGCCTAGCCAACGCAATCGCTGCATCTCGATACGTTTATCTATACTGATGTGGTTGTATAGCTGATACAGCTCGTGGTTCATGCGACATCAATATTCACCGTTAAAGCAGATTGCTCCGTAGATCTTTAGAAGAATTTTTCTCTCAAACACGCCAAGCACTGCCTTATCTGCTTGCGCAAGTACCCAGGCTTCGGAACCATACATCAGCACGGGTAGTATCAGTGTTTTGTAAAGCGTTATTTTTGTTTGATGAGTTGTGGCTTTGTTTTTAAAGTGCTTACTTAAGCCAAAGTAGCATCTGTTGGCCAATGCAATTCTTCTTTTTATTTCACAACTGATGTCGTTTGTTGTGTTTACGGCGGTGCCGAGGTACACGAAGTTATTTACTTCCTCAAAATTATAGGAACCAACTTCAACAGTTGGTCCGAGATCAATGGACGCATTGCGCGTCGACACCATCAGCTTGGCCTTCTCGCCGTTTACCGCCAGACCCACTATAGCAGATTCTCCTTCGACCTTCATAAAGGTATCGGGTACTTCTTTTACTGATCGTTCCATGATGTCTATATCATCAGCATAAGCAAGTAACATGTGGCTATTGGTGTATACTGGGCAACTTCTTTTGGCGTTTGCCTCTCGTATAACCTTTTTTAGCTGTATGTTGAAAAGATCACACGAAAAGCTGTCTCCTTGCCTGAAACCTCTTTTGGTACAAAACTCTTCGAAAAGATTCTTTCCTATTTGAACTGAAGATCTTGTGTCAGTTAGTGTCATTTTACAAAGCCGAATGAGCTTTGCGGGGATACCAAACTCAGACATGGCTTGAAATACCTTTGAACGTAGCGGGCTGTCGAATCTGCATCTCTTGGGTCTTCTCTAGGATTTACCGCAGGGTAAATATCTGGTCGATGGTGGACTTGGCAGGTCTAAAGCCGCAGTGGTAAGCTCCAATTATTTCGTTGACCATGGGCTTTAGTCGTTCGCACAATATCCCTGACACTATCTTGTAGGCGATAGGGAGAAGACTTATGCCCCTATAGTTATAGGATGCTCAGGTTCCAATCGTCGGGTACCCGTTCTTCCTGCCAGATGATGCTCCGGTTGTAAACAGCTGATAGGCCATCAGCTCCTGCTGTCTTATTATTCTTCAGCCGGTTTATTGCTGTATTTACCTCATCTTGGCCGGGTGGTATACATTCAATGCCATCTTCTAGGATTGGATCTGTGGTATCTTAGTCGACTTCGCTACTATTGGATACCAACAGTTTGGAAAAATGTTCTTTCCATATCCTTAGCACACTGTCTGTATCAGTTACCAGATTACCTTGCTGGTCTCAACAGGAGGATGTGCCAGTGCCAAAGCCATCAGTTTGATGTTTCACTCTTTGGTAGAATTTTCGGACCTCATCCTGTCTCCTGTACATCTCGATTTGTTCACACTCCCGCTTCTCCATCTCTCTCTTTTTCCTGCGGAAAAGACGTTTCTCCTCTCCCCTTTTCTCCCGATACCTCCCCCGTGCGCTACGCGTTGCTACTGATTGTAAAGTAGCCCTATATGCTGCATTTTTCTCTTCGGTAGAAGCACGACACTCCTGGTCACACCATGGATTCCTTGGTGGATATCTCTGGTATCCATTGCCATTGTCCTGATATGTTATCGGGACGAGGAGTGCTTTGATTAAGCATTTGGTCCAGTTGAGTGGAATATGCTGTGGCTATCTGTTGTGGTTGTAGCTTGTATTATAAAGAAAATAAAGGTTGAATTTGAAAACTAAAACTGAAAGTCTTTTCCCTCTCCGTCACTGCAGAATAAAAATTTCTGTGACGAATCCTGCCCCCTGAGTATACTCAAGCAACAGGCGGGAAACGTGTCGTTACAAGGCCTTCCCCTAATTTATCCAATTTGATCCAAAAATCCACCACTCCTGTTATTAATTTTTTAAAGTCATTGGCTGAGGGTTTACATTTTTTACTTCTTTCCCTTTCATTTACATTCAGCAACCAGTTTAATACAGAACACAAACAAGTAAGAATGCAGTTAAAGGCGGTCGGGCCGAAATTTTTATACCATCCACCACCACTGTATTGAAGTAAATATGAACAATTTGTAACTACAAAGCTTTTCTCAACGTTAAGTATAATTCCTCTGAGGAGAATAATATCATAATTGGTGATAATCACTTTATACTGATAATTTTCCCTATGAAGATTTTCTACCTATTGAAATTCCAAAATACCAAGTTACATCCACTTCAGAAGGAAAATGTAGCAACCCTCTTTAAAGGAGCTCATCGTTGTTCTTTCTACCTTCTGACTAAACACAATGCCAAATGACAGCAATCTCGGTTCGAACATTTGACAAAAACTTCTCGAAATACATAAAATTTGGCAATACACCCCGTTGATTTGTAAGGATAGTTTTTTTGCGAGTATGTTTTCTATATTCTGGGAACACAAAACTCCAATTAATAACCAATTCGGTAGAAATTATGACTATAATCTTAAAAAAATCGTATATAGATCATTTGGCAAAACGTGGACGTATCCAGTCTATTTTTTTTTTGCACGGAATGGTTTGTACCTCGTACAATGTTGTGTACCCCTAGCTAAAACTTTAAAAATTTCGAAAATCCGTTAGTGCCGTATCTTCAAATTTCTGGTGGAAAGTTTTATACCCCTAACGAAAACTATATACCAAATTTTAGCCATTTCGCTGGGATGTTAAAAGCACAACTTCAAAATACAAAAATCGCAATGTACCGTTCTAGGGCTTCTGTACATACCTATAAATTTCAGGTGGAAAGTTATATACCCCCAACGAAGACTAAGTTCCAAATTTCAGCCAAGGCCACAACCTTTAAAATGCCGAAAATCGGGAGGTACCGTTCTATGGGGGCTATATGAAGACGTTGACCTGTACCGAAAAATTGTAGGTGGATTGTTGTATAGTCCCATCAATGACTAAATACCAAATTCCAGTGGTATATTGAGGCCACAATATTCAAAATACCGAAAATCGGGAGGTATCGTTCTATGGGATTGTGTACACCCAAAGTAGACTAAATACTTACTAAGATGGCATAACATTTGTTCCATAGACCGAACTAAGAAAAAATCTCCAATTCTCTCTGTTTTGTGCTTCGGTTTCTGGAAAACCGCGCCTTGTCCTCTCTTCATCCACTTGTTTGCGCCATATATTCTTTGGCTTGCCAATTCTGCGTGCACCGCTTTGTGGCCCGAATTTATACGCCTTTTTAACGGCTTCCTCGTCGCTCATTCTTATGATATGGCCTAGCCAACGCAATCGCTGCATCTCGATACGTTTATCTATACTGATGTGGTTGTATAGCTGATACAGCTCGTGGTTCATGCGACATCAATATTCACCGTTAAAGCAGATTGCTCCGTAGATCTTTAGAAGAATTTTTCTCTCAAACACGCCAAGCACTGCCTTATCTGCTTGCGCAAGTACCCAGGCTTCGGAACCATACATCAGCACGGGTAGTATCAGTGTTTTGTAAAGCGTTATTTTTTGTTTGATGAGTTGTTGCTTTGTTTTTAAAGTGCTTACTTAAGCCAAAGTAGCATCTGTTGGCCAATGCAATTCTTCTTTTTATCTCACAACTGATGTCGTTTGGTACAAAACTCTTCGGTGAGGTTCTTTCCTATTTGAACTAAAGATCTTGTGTCAATTAGTGTCATTTTACAAAGCCGAATGAGCTTTGCGGGGATACCAAACTCAGACATGGCTTGAAATACCTTTGAACGTAGCGGGCTGTCGAATCTGCATCTCTTGGGTCTACTCTAGGATTTACCGCAGGGTAAATATCTGGTCGATGGTGGACTTGGCAGGTCTAAAGCCGCAGTGGTAAGCTCCAATTATTTCGTTGACCATGGGCTTTAGTCGTTCGCACAATATACCTGACACTATCTTGTAGGCGATAGTTATAGGATGCTCAGGTTCCAATCGTCGGGTACCCGTTCTTCCTGCCAGATGATGCTCCGGTTGTAAACAGCTGATAGGCCATCAGCTCCTGCTGTCTTATTATTCTTCAGCCGGTTTATTGCTGTCTTTACCTTATCTTGGCCGGGTGGTATACATTCAATGCCATCTTCTGGGATTGGACCTGTGGTATCTTAGTCGACTTCGCTACTACAGTTAGGAAAAGTGTTCTTTCCATATCCTTAGCATACTGTCTGTATCAGTTACCAGATTACCTTGCTGGTCTCAACAGGAGGATGTGCCAGTGCCAAAGCCATCAGTTTGATGTTTCACTCTTTGGTAGAATTTTCGGACCTAATCCTGTCTCCTGTACATCCCGATTTGTTCACACTCCCGCTTTTCCATCTCCCTCTTTTTCCTGCGGAAAGGACGTTTCTCCTCTCTCCTTTTCTCCCGATACCTCCCCCGTGCGCTACGCGTTGCTACTGATTGTAAAGTAGCCCTATATGCTGCATTTTTCTCTTCGGTAGCAGCACGACACTCCTGGTCATACCATGGATTCCTTGGTGGATATCTCTGGTATCCATTGCCATTGTCCTAATATGTTATCGGGTCGAGGAGTGCTTTGATTAAGCATTTGTTCCAGTTGAGTGGAATATGCTGTGGCTATCTGTTGTGATTGTAGCTTGCCGATGTCCAACTTCCGTGTTGTGTCTGTTCGTACTTTGTTTGCTACGTTTAACCGGGTGCGTACCTTTGCTGCAACAAGGTAGTGTTCCGAGTCTATGTTTGCTCCTCGGAACGAACGCACATCCAACACGCTCGATAAATGTTGTTTTCTGATCTGGAGACAGCCAGGTGCCCTTATGAATATCGAGATGCTTAAATCTGGTACTGCTAACCACCATTCTCCTTTCTAATTTTGGCATTAAAATCGACTAGAATAATTTTAATGTCATGGGCTGGACAACGGTCATATGTTTCTTCTAAGCGCTCGTATCTTTCGTCTGTTCGTCCTTGTCTTCGGTTGGAGCATGAGCGCAGATAAAGCTAATGTTGAAGAATTTTGTTTTTATCCGTATTGTAGCAAGTCTTTCATTCGCTGGAGTGAAGCTGGAGACCAGATGTTTTAACCTCCGACCAACAACAAATCCGCAACCAAACTCATGCATTGTGTCATTGCAGCTATAGTACAGTTCGTCACCTTTAGGTGTTGTTGTGACGCCTTTCCCAATCCATCGTATTTCCTGTATGACAGTAATGTCGGCCTTGTACTTATCAAGTACATCTGCCAATGGGTAAACTGTACCTTCTCTATAAAGAGTGCGAACATTTCAGGAACAGATTCGCAGATCATGGTCCTTAAAACGTTTGCGGGGTTCGTCAACTTTAGAGGGATTTGTTTTTCTTTTCTTTCGTTTTTTCATAGTAGGCTGCGTTTTTCTAGGGCAGGGCGCCCAAACCCAAGTTTTTAACGTTCTTATGGGTGAACGCGACACATTTTAGCTCACTACCTTTAACGTGTGTTAAAGGCAGCTACCCTAGGTGACACCACGGGGAGGTCAGTGTCCACTTGAGATGAGAGAGGGACCAAGATAAATCCTGGACTATGTCATGTTAAAGCCAATAGTATACTTAGGCTAAATCCTTCAAAATACCGATAATCGGGAGGTACCGTTCTATAGGATCTATATGAAAACGTGGACTGATATAACCCTTTTTCAACACCAAACGAATTAAGCTCTATCTTAAAAATTGCGACATGTATTTTGATTTCAACAGACGAACGTGAAAATTCGACTTAGAACTTTATGCTGATCAAGAATATATATACTTTATATGGTCTATATCGAATATTTCGATTTTATACACTCCATATTATGGTGGAGGGTATAACAAAAATTCTATGTTGATAGTAACTAATGAAAAAATATTTCGTTTTGTAGTTTTTTTAATTTGTGATAGAAGTTAGTTTTTATTTTGTTATAATTAAAAGAGTAAAACAAACTTCGACATTTGAATATAATTGTAAACAACTTCGTCGTAGAATAATACTATTAAAATTACGCACCTGTCATAATAATGAAATTTCTTTGTACCACAAATACCAGGAATCAAGTTATAAAATATTAAAATATTTTTCCTTTCACCATGTAAATTTCTATTTAATTGTTCGAAAGGCATGCTAATTGCTTTCATATCAGTACTTCGCCTTGACGTTAGTGAGATTATTTATGTATAATGCAATCTTACTTTCTGTTTAATGAACATTTGGTAATGGAAATATTGGTATAACTTGCAAAATTCAAAGTAACATATATTTGTTTGGGCCATTATGATGTTTGTTATTGGGACGACATCACGGGCTTGTGGTGACCAAAACGAGAAAATCAATTTTCCGTCGCTTTTCATCTAAGTTTTCAAACTTTGAATTTCAATTCAAAACGTTTATTTATTAATTGACGTCAGTTGTAATTTTACAAATTACTTCACATTTACATGAATTTACATACACTACAAATATCTGCAGAGCACAACAATTAAACATTGAAAAAATAAAACTTTATACCAAAAATAGAACTGAACAACAACAATTTAAGTCAAAATAATTAGGGTACATATTTTTTGCCTGGGTAAAAAGAAGCCATTCAACGAGTTAAGACTACAGCACCCGAAAAAAACACAATGAACATTACCTAGTACGTGTTAGTGCAAACAAAAGGTCGAAAATTAAAGTTATGTTTTTCACATAACCGTAGTACTCAGAGTGTTTGTACAAGAAAAGGAAAAATAGAAAAAATCTGAGAATAGAAATAAAAACACGAAACTCTGAACAAAAACCCATGGCATGGGGTTATTTCAACAACAGGAATCTACGTTGGTGTGTAGAAATATCTGCGTTTTAAATATAAGTTTGTTTTGTTATAACAATTGTGCAATTTATGGCAATAAAATTAATCTACAATTTGAAATGTGTGAAAGTTTTTATTAGAATATTTATAAGAAATTTTGTCGTAACAGTATTTTAGCAGTTGTCAGAAAACCAAGTATGAAGGAGACAGATATGTGGTATTCTATATAGGTAGAAGAATCTGGACACTTCTTTAAGTAGAGTACTATGTCATCTTCAGTATATCGTCATCATAAATGCCCAAAGTCGTAACAAACAAAATAATAACTTACTAAAATATTCGATGCCAAAGATGCCATTCTATCATGGGTGCATCTTAATCGATGAATTTTATATGAGCGTGGACCCCAAAAGATTGTATTAATTTTTGGATCCAAAGCATGTCATTTACACCAATGCTTTGACATGTCATTTTCACCAATGCTTTGGTATGTCATTTCCACCAATGCTTTGGCATGTCATTTTCACCAACCCTTTGCAATGACATTATTATTACGACGAAAGTTTTATCATCGTTGTTTGTGATTTCGAGTCTGCGACAACATCAAGCCTATTGTAAATAATTAATCCTATATACTTAGAAAAATGTGTATAAATAAAAACACAAAATTCATCTCTATTGGATCGATGGAATGGGTTCAAATGCAGATGAACAGATCGGACCTTTCACGACTTCCTTTGCATTGGTTCAGATGCTAATGAAAAGATCGGATCTTTCACGACATCCTTTGCATTTTTTCAAATGCTAATGAAAAGATCGGATCTTTCACGACTTCGTTTGGACCAACGCAAAAGATGCCATGAAATCACGGCATCGCATGGAACCCCTTCCTTCAAATCTTGCTGGGTAATTTTTAGAGTTGGGCAATCTCGTTCTATTGAACGATTCCGATCACTGTCCTCGTTCAATGACGAATGAGTAACATCATAAAAACCAACTTGTGAAATTAAGTAAACACAGTTTTTTCAAAAAAATTACCGGTGTCTATTGAACGTGATAGTGATCCGGATCGTCCAATTGAACGAGATTGCCCAACTCTAGTAATTTTTCTGGAGAAGCAAAAAACTTTATACAATAAAAAACTGGTTTATGGAATATTAATCTTATGAGGGCGAATATTTGGGATATTATCAATCATATACAAATGGGAATAAGTAATGAAACCAAAACCGCGGAAACGGTTGATTTTGGAATCCTTCATTACAAAAAATCTGCAATGTTATCCCATTTTCCATAATGTCATTTCTTAATAGGATCGTTATTTGTGAAAGTAAAAGCTTGAAATTTTGCAAGAGCATGTGTTTTAGTTTTCAATCAAAAAACAAATTTTGACTTTTTTGGAGATACGTCTTGGGACATTTATGGTGACGATATGTAAACCACGGTGGAATTCTACTGATGGACACACTGTGGCGTTCTATAGGGTAACAATCTTGACGCGATACAGGGGGCTTAGGTCGCAATTTTTCAGCACTCGATATGTCATCTTGAATGGAAGATATTATCCCCGTTCTACATGACATTTTGGGAGCGAAAAAGTGTAACTGACCAAAGGTTACCCAGGTAGCGATCACCTACCCATCAGAGATTCCCCAACACCGGGGTGTCATGCGGAATAACAGTGGCTATCGGTGTTGCAATGTTTGCAGTGCATTATGATCGAACTTGTATGGGAAGAGCGGCCAAAAATACTTCCTGTGCAGATATCAATACGAAAATTTCAGTAAAGGCTAGTTTAGCAACACAAATAAAGAGAAGCAAAAAAAAAAAATCAACATAGGTCCAACTTTAGGTATAGCTCCCATAGAACGGTACCCCTGATTTCTGGCATTTTTGGGGTCTGGACCACATCTTTCAATGAAATTGACTAAAATTTGGCTATCAGCATTCCATACTGTTAGAAAACCTTCTTGCAAAAATTTTTTGAATTGCGTCCACGTTTTGATAGGGTCACATATAATGGTACCGTCCGATTTTCGGAAATTTGAAGGTTTTATATAAATTATTAATTTGAAATGGCCGAAATGCCACTTAATCATAATTGTCGATTAATGTAGGTCAACCCTTTGATGTTGTGCCATAAATCGTCACCGCCCAATATTCGGATTTTTTTAGAGTTCTAGCTGTAATAATCAATCAAAATGGCCAAATTTTCCAAGTTTTACATTGAGGACCACGTTTTGGCGTATCATTCATATAACTGAAAAGCACAATTTCTCTTTTATATATTTAAAAATCTGAACTGTTTAACCTGCACATTTTAATAAATTACAAAAACACCTTTGAAAGGTACTCTAGTGTTTTGGGGACAAATTCCAAGGATGCGAAAAGATGCAGCTGATATTTTGAAAATAACATCTTCAGAATACTTTTGCTCTTTAACAAAAAATCGTTGAGGGGAAAGAGGGAAACATAACTAATACTTTACATGAAATTTAATTATACCGAAGAGATGACATTACAAAAGTCCTTCAGTCAACACAAGTATTCATTAATGAATACCAAAAATTAACAATCTCAAAACTGCATAAAACTTAAGTTAATACATTGTTTTTCAATATTCGTATTAAGTTTAGGCAGTAAAGAGTTCATTTAGTTTCATATTAATATTTTACTTTCACCTAACTTTTGCACTGAATTCACCTCAAAATCCAATGGACAGGAAAGACTATCGTTTTGCGATATCGTATTGCAAACGATTTGTCAACAAAGACCCCAAAAATATGAAATTAATTCGGAAGAACTTTAAGTTTGTGAGGAGGTTCGATAAAGGATCTTCCAATTAATGAAATTCCCACGTCGTGTGAGGGAGATAATCCTGTCGACTCCAACCCACCTTCAAAACCCACAGCTGACCAGGCTAAATCACTGCCCGAACAGGCTGTGAAGGAGCCAAAAAGGCAAAAAACCAGCCCAAAAAACCAAAGACAAATGTCTTCCCACACCCCACAACGGAGATGACTTTTCCAATACAAATGTTCCCCGGAGATGACTTTTCCAATACAAAAGTTCACCGGAGATGAATTTTCCAATACAAAAGTTCACCAGACATGACTTTCCCAATACAAAAGTTCACCAGGCATGACTTTCCCAATACAAAAGTTCAACGGAGATGTCTTTCCCAATACAAAAGTTCACCGGGCATGACTTTCCAATACAAAAGTTCACCGGGCATGACTTTCCCAATACAAAAGTTCACCGGGCATGACTTTCCCAATACAAAAGTTCACCGGGCATGACTTTCCCAATACAAAAGTTCACCGGGCATGACTTTTCCCATACAAAAGTTCACCGGGCATGACATTCCCAATACAAAAGTTCACCGGAGATGACTTTCCCAATACAAAAGTTCACCGGGCATGACTTTCCCAATACAAAAGTTCACCGGGCATGACTTTCCCAATACAAAAGTTCACCGGGCATGACTTTCCCAATACAAAAGTTCACCGGAGATGACTTTCCCAATACAAAACTTCACAGGGCATGACTTTCCCACTACAAAAGTTCACCGGGCATGACTTTTCCCATACAAAAGTTCACCGGGCATGACATTCCCAATACAAAAGTTCACCGGAGATGACTTTCCAATGCAAAAGTTCACCGGGCATGACTTTCCAATACAAAAGTTCACCGGGCATGACATTCCCAATACAAAAGTTCACCGGAGATGACTTTCCCAATACAAAAGTTCACCGGGCATGACTTTCCCAATACAAAAGTTCACCGGGCATAACTTTCCCAATACAAAAGTTCACCGGGCATGACTTTCCAATACAAAAGTTCACCGGGCATGACTTTCCCAATACAAAAGTTCACCGGGCATGACTTTCCCAATACAAAAGTTCACCGGGCATTACTTTCCCATACAAAAGTTCACCGGAGATGACTTTCCCAATACAAAAGTTCACCGGGCATGACTTTACAATACAAAAGTTCACCGGGCATGACTTTCCAATACAAAAGTTCACCGGGCATGACTTTCCAATACAAAAGTTCACCGGGCATGACTTTTCCCATACAAAAGTTCACCGGGCATGACTTTTCCAATACAAAAGTCCACCGGGCATGACTTTCCCAATACAAAAGTTCACCGGAGATGACTTTTCCCATATAAAAGTTCATCGGGCATGAATTTCCCAATACAAAAGTTCACCGGAGATGAGTTTTCCAATACAAAAGTTCACCTGGGAGGATTTTTCCAATACAAAAGTTCACCGGAGATGACTTTTCCAATACAAAAGTTCACCGGGCATGACTTTCCCAATACAAAAGTTCACCGGGCATGACTTTCCCAATACAAAAGTTCACCGGAGATGACTTTCCCAATACAAAAGTTCACCGGAGATGACTTTGCCAATACAAAAGTTCAACGGAGATGACTTTCCCAATACAAAAGTTCACCGGGCATGACTTTCGCAATACCAAAGTTCACCGGAGATGACTTTTCCCATACAAAAGTTCACCGGAGATGACTTTCCCATACAAAAGTTCACAGGAGATGACTTTTCCCATACAAAAGTTCACCGGGCATGACTTTCCCAATACAAAAGTTCACCGGAGATGACTTTTCCAATACAAAAGTTCACCGAAGATGACTTTTCCAATACAAAAGTTCACCGAGCATGACTTTCCCAATACAAAAGTTCACCGGAGATGACTTTTCCAATACAAAAGTTCACCGGGCATGACTTTCCCAATACAAAAGTTCACCGGAGACGACTTTTCCCATACAAAAGATCACCGGAGATGATTTTTCCCATACAAAAGTTCACCGGAGATGACTTTCCCAATACAAAAGTTCACCGGAGATGACTTTCCAATACAAAAGTTCACCGGAGATGACTTTTCCAGTACAAAAGTTCATCGGAGATGACTTTGGCAATACAATAGTTCACCGGAGATGACTTTCCCAATACAAAAGTTCACCGGAGATGACTTTTCCAATACAAAAGTTCACCAGACATGACTTTCCCAATACAAAAGTTCACCAGGCATGACTTTCCCAATACAAAAGTTCACCGGAGATGTCTTTCCCAATACAAAAGTTCACCGGGCATGACTTTCCAATACAAAAGTTCACCGGGCATGACTTTCCCAATACAAAAGTTCACCGGGCATGACTTTCCCAATACAAAAGTTCACCGGGCATGACTTTCCCAATACAAAAGTTCACCGGGCATGACTTTTCCCATACAAAAGTTCACCGGGCATGACATTCCCAATACAAAAGTTCACCGGAGATGACTTTCCCAATACAAAAGTTCACCGGGCATGACTTTCCCAATACAAAAGTTCACCGGGCATGACTTTCCCAATACAAAAGTTCACCGGGCATGACTTTCCCAATACAAAAGTTCACCGGAGATGACTTTCCCAATACAAAACTTCACAGGGCATGACTTTCCCAATACAAAAGTTCACCGGGCATGACTTTTCCCATACAAAAGTTCACCGGGCATGACATTCCCATTCAAAAGTTCACCGGAGATGACTTTCCAATGCAAAAGTTCACCGGGCATGACTTTCCAATACAAAAGTTCACCGGGCATGACTTTCCCAATACAAAAGTTCACCGGAGATGACTTTCCCAATACAAAAGTTCACCGGGCATGACTTTCCCAATACAAAAGTTCACCGGGCATAACTTTCCCAATACAAAAGTTCACCGGGCATGACTTTCCAATACAAAAGTTCACCGGGCATGACTTTCCCAATACAAAAGTTCACCGGGCATGACTTTCCCAATACAAAAGTTCACCGGGCATTACTTTCCCATACAAAAGTTCACCGGAGATGACTTTCCTAATACAAAAGTTCACCGGCCATGACTTTACAATACAAAAGTTCACCGGGCATGACTTTCCCAATACAAAAGTTCACCGGAGATGACTTTTCCCATACAAAAGTTCATCGGGCATGACTTTCCCAATACAAAAGTTCACCGGAGATGACTTTTCCAATACAAAAGTTCACCGGGGAGGATTTTTCCAATACAAAAGTTCACCGGGCATGACTTTCCCAATACAAAAGTTCACCGGAGATGACTTTCCCAATACAAAAGTTCACCGGAGATGACTTTGCCAATACAAAAGTTCAACGGAGATGACTTTCCCAATACAAAAGTTCACCGGGCATGACATTCGCAATACCAAAGTTCACCGGAGATGACTTTTCCCATACAAAAGTTCACCGGAGATGACTTTCCCATACAAAAGTTCACAGGAGATGACTTTTCCAATACAAAAGTTCACCGGAGATGACTTCTCCAATACAAAAGTTCACCGAGCATGACTTTCCCAATACAAAAGTTCACCGGAGATGACTTTTCCAATACAAAAGTTCACCGGGCATGACTTTCCCAATACAAAAGTTCACCGGAGATGAATTTTCCCATACAAAAGTTCACCGGAGATGATTTTTCCCATACAAAAGTTCACCGGAGATGACTTTCCCAATACAAAAGTTCACCGGAGATGACTTTCCAATACAAAAGTTCACCGGAGATGACTTTTCCAATACAAAAGTTCATCGAAATTGACTTTGGCAATACAATAGTTCACCGGAGATGACTTTCCCAATACAAAAGTTCACCGGAGATGACTTTTCCAATACAAAAGTTCACCAGACATGACTTTCCCAATACAAAAGTTCACCAGGCATGACTATCCCAATACAAAAGTTCACCGGAGATGTCTTTCCCAATACAAAAGTTCACCGGGCATGACTTTCCAATACAAAAGTTCACCGGGCATGACATTCCCAATACAAAAGTTCACCGGAGATGACTTTCCAATGCAAAAGTTCACCGGGCATGACTTTCCCAATACAAAAGTTCACCGGAGATGACTTTCCCAATACAAAAGTTCACCGGGCATGACTTTCCAATACAAAAGTTCACCGGGCATGACATTCCCAATACAAAAGTTCACCGGAGATGACTTTCCAATGCAAAAGTTCACCGGGCATGACTTTCCCAATACAAAAGTTCACCGGGCATGACTTTCCCAATACAAAAGTTCACCGGGCATGACTTTTCCCATACAAAAGTTCACCGGGCATGACATTCCCAATACAAAAGTTCACCGGAGATGACTTTCCCAATACAAAAGTTCACCGGGCATGACTTTCCCAATACAAAAGTTCACCGGGCATGACTTTCCAATTACAAAAGTTCACCGGGCATGACTTTCCCAATACAAAAGTTCACCGGAGATGACTTTCCCAATACAAAACTTCACAGGGCATGACTTTCCCAATACAAAAGTTCACCGGGCATGACATTCCCAATACAAAAGTTCACCGGAGATGACTTTCCAATGCAAAAGTTCACCGGGCATGACTTTCCAATACAAAAGTTCACCGGGCATGACTTTCCCAATACAAAAGTTCACCGGAGATGACTTTCCCAATACAAAAGTTCACCGGGCATGACTTTCCCAATACAAAAGTTCACCGGGCATAACTTTCCCAATACAAAAGTTCACCGGGCATGACTTTCCAATACAAAAGTTCACCGGGCATGACTTTCCCAATACAAAAGTTCACCGGGCATGACTTTCCCAATACAAAAGTTCACCGGGCATTACTTTCCCATACAAAAGTTCACCGGAGATGACTTTCCCAATACAAAAGTTCACCGGGCATGACTTTACAATACAAAAGTTCACCGGGCATGACTTTCCAATACAAAAGTTCACCGGGCATGACTTTCCAATACAAAAGTTCACCGGGCATGACTTTTCCCATACAAAAGTTCACCGGGCATGACTTTTCCAATACAAAAGTCCACCGGGCATGACTTTCCCAATACAAAAGTTCACCGGAGATGACTTTTCCCATACAAAAGTTCAACGGAGATGACTTTCCCAATACAAAAGTTCACCGGGGAGGATTTTTCCAATACAAATGTTCACCGGAGATGACTTTTCCAATACAAAAGTTCACCGGGCATGACTTTCCCAATACAAAAGTTCACCGGGCATGACTTTCCCAATACAAAAGTTCACCGGAGATGACTTTCCCAATACAAAAGTTCACCGGGCATGACTTTCCCAATACAAAAGTTCACCGGAGATGACTTTGCCAATACAAAAGTTCAACGGAGATGACTTTCCCAATACAAAAGTTCACCGGGCATGACTTTCCCAATACAAAAGTTCACCGGAGATGACTTTCCCAATACAAAAGTTCACCGGGCATGACTTTCCCAATACAAAAGTTCACCGGAGATGACTTTGCCAATACAAAAGTTCAACGGAGATGACTTTCCCAATACAAAAGTTCACCGGGCATGACTTTCGCAATACCAAAGTTCACCGGAGATGACTTTTCCCATACAAAAGTTCACCGGAGATGACTTTCCCATACAAAAGTTCACAGGAGATGACTTTTCCCATACAAAAGTTCACCGGGCATGACTTTCCGAATACAAAAGTTCACCTGAGATGACTTTTCCAATACAAAAGTTCACCGGAGATGACTTTTCCAATACAAAAGTTCACCGAGCATGACTTTCCCAATACAAAAGTTCACCGGAGATGACTTTTCCAATACAAAAGTTCACCGGGCATGACTTTCCCAATACAAAAGTTCACCGGAGATGACTTTTCCCATACAAAAGTTCACCGGAGATGATTTTTCCCATACAAAAGTTCACCGGAGATGACTTTCCCAATACAAAAGTTCACCGGAGATGACTTTTCAAATACAAAAGTTCACCGGAGATGACTTTCCCAATACAAAAGTTCACCGGAGATGACTTTGGCAATACAATAGTTCACCGGAGATGACTTTTCCCATACAAAAGTTCACCGGAGATGACTTTTCAAATACAAAAGTTCACCGGAGATGACTTTCCCAATACAAAAGTTCACCGGAGATGACTTTTCCAATACAAAAGTTCACCGGGCATGACTTTCCCAATACAAAAGTTCACCGGAGATGACTTTCCCAATACAAAAGTTCACCGGAGATGACTTTGCCAATACAAAAGTTCACCGGAGATGACTTTGCCAATACAAAAGTTCACCGGAGATGACTATTCCAATACAAAAGTTCACCGGAGATGACTTTTCCCATACAAAAGTTCACCGGTGATGACTTTCCCAATACAAAAGTTCACCGGAGATGACTTTTCCAATACAAAAGTTCACCGGAGATGACTTTCTTAATACAAAAGTTCACCGGAGATGACTTTCCCATACAAAAGTTCACCGGAGATGACTTTTCCCATACAAAAGTTCACCGGGCATGACTTTACCAATACAAAAGTTCACCGGAGATGACTTTTCCAATACAAAAGTTCACAGGAGATGACTTTTCCAATACAAAAGTTCACCGGAGATGACTTTTCCAATACAAAAGTTCATCGGGCATGACTTTCCCAATACAAAAGTTCACCGGGCATGACTTTCCCAATACAAAAGTTCACCGGAGATGACTTTTCCAATACAAAAGTTCACCGGAGATAACTTTGCCAATACAAAAGTTCACCGGAGATAACTTTCCCAATACAAAAGTTCACCGGAGATGACTTTGCCAATACAAAAGTTCACCGGAGATGACTTTCCCATACAAAAGTTCACAGGAGATGACTTTTCCCATACAAAAGTTCACCGGGCATGACTTTCCCAATACAAAAGTTCACCGGAGATGACTTTTCCAATACAAAAGTTCACCGGAGATGACTTTGCCAATACAAAAGTTCACCGGAGATGACTTTTCCAATACAAAAGTTCACCGAAGATGACTTTTCCAATACAAAAGTTCACCGGGCATGACTTTCCCAATACAAAAGTTCACCGAAGATGACTTTCCCAATACAAAAGTTCACCGGAGATGACTTTTCCAATACAAGAGTTCACAGGAGATGATTTTCCCATACAAAAGTTCACCGGGCATGACTTTTAAAATACAAAAGTTCACCGGAGATGACTTTTCCAATACAAAAGTTCACCGGAGATGACTTTTTCAATACAAAAGTTCACCGGGCATGACTTTCCCAATACAAAAGTTCACCGGAGATGACTTTCCCAATACAAAAGTTCACCGGAGATGACTTTTCCAATACAAAAGTTCACCGGAGATGACTTTCCCAATACAAAAGTTCACCGGGCATGACTTTCCCAAAGTTCACCGGAGATTACTTTTCCCATACAAAAGTTCACCGGGCTTGACTTTCCCAATACAAAAGTTCACCGGAGATGACTTTCCCAATACAAAAGTTCACGGGAGATGACTTTCCCAATACAAAAGCTCACCGGAGATGACTTTTCCCAATACAAAAGTTCATCGGGCATGACTTTCCCAATACAAAAGTTCACCGGAGATGACTTTTCCAATTCAAAAGTTCGCAGGAGATGACTTTGCCAATACAAAAGTTCACCGGAGATGATTTTTCCCATACAAAAGTTCACCGGGCATGACTTTGAAAATACAAAAGTTCACCGGAGATGATTTTCCCATACAAAAGTTCACCGGAGATGACTTTTCCCATACAAAAGTTCACCGGGCATGACTTTCCCAATACAAAAGTTCACCGGAGATGACTTTTCCAATACAAAAGTTCACCGGAGATGACTTTTCCAATACAAAAGTTCACCGGAGATGACTTTGCCTATACAAAAGTTCACCGGAGATGACTTTTCCCATACAAAAGTTCACCGGAGATGACTTTTCCAATACAAAAGTTAACCGGGCATGACTTTCCCAATACAAAAGTTCACCGAAGATGACTTTTCCAATACAAAAGTTCACCGGAGATGACTTTCCCAATACAATATTTCACCGGAGATGACTTTCACATACAAAAGTTCACCGGAGATGACTTTTCCCATACAAAAGTTCACTGGGCATGACTTTCCCAATATAAAAGTTTACCGGAGATGACTTTTCCAATACAAAAGTTCACCGGAGATGACTTTTCCCATACAAAAATTCACCGGAGATGACTTTTCCAATACAAAAGTTCGCCGGTCATGACTTTCCCAATACAAAAGTTCACCGGAGATGACTTTTCCCATACAAAAGTTCACCAGACATGACTTCCCAATACAAAAGTTCACCGGAGATGACTTTCCCAATACAAAAGTTCACCGGAGATGACTTTTCCAATACAAAAGCTCACCGTAGATGACTTTCCCAATACAAAAGTTCACCGGAGATGACTTTTCCAATACAAAAGTTCACCGGAGATGACTTTTCCAATACAAAAGTTCACCGGAGATGACTTTTCCAATACAAAAGTTCACCGGAGATGACTTTCCAATACAATATTTCACCGGAGATGACTTTGCCTATACAAAAGTTCACCGGACATGACTTTTCCCATACAAAAGTTCACCGGAGATGACTTTTCCAATACAAAAGTTCACCGGGCATGACTTTCCCAATACAAAAGTTCACCGAAGATGATTTTCCAATACAAAAGTTCACCGGAGATGACTTTCCCATACAAAAGTTCACAGGAGATGACTTTGCCAATACAAAAGTTCAACGGAGATGACTTTCCCAATACAAAAGTTCACCGGAGATGACTTTCCCATACAAAAGTTCACAGGAGATGACTTTTCCCATACAAAAGTTCACCGGGCATGACTTTCCCAATACAAAAGTTCACCGGAGATGACTTTTCCAATACAAAAGTTCACCGGAGATGACTTTGCCAATACAAAAGTTCACCGGAGATGACTTTTCCAATACAAAAGTTCACCGAAGATGACTTTTCCAATACAAAAGTTCACCGGGCATGACTTTCCCAATACAAAAGTTCACCGAAGATGACTTTCCCAATACAAAAGTTCACCGGAGATGACTTTTCCAATACAAGAGTTCACAGGAGATGATTTTCCCATACAAAAGTTCACCGGGCATGACTTTTAAAATACAAAAGTTCACCGGAGATGACTTTTCCAATACAAAAGTTCACCGGAGATGACTTTTTCAATACAAAAGTTCACCGGGCATGACTTTCCCAATACAAAAGTTCACCGGAGATGACTTTCCCAATACAAAAGTTCACCGGAGATGACTTTTCCAATACAAAAGTTCACCGGAGATGACTTTCCCAATACAAAAGTTCACCGGGCATGACTTTCCCAAAGTTCACCGGAGATTACTTTTCCCATACAAAAGTTCACCGGGCTTGACTTTCCCAATACAAAAGTTCACCGGAGATGACTTTCCCAATACAAAAGTTCACCGGAGATGACTTTTCCAATACAAAAGTTCACCGGAGATGACTTTCCCAATACAAAAGTTCACCGGGCATGACTTTTCCAATACAAAAGTTCACCGGAGATGACTTTCCCAATACAAAAGTTCACGGGAGATGACTTTCCCAATACAAAAGCTCACCGGAGATGACTTTTCCCAATACAAAAGTTCATCGGGCATGACTTTCCCAATACAAAAGTTCACCGGAGATGACTTTTCCAATTCAAAAGTTCACAGGAGATGACTTTGCCAATACAAAAGTTCACCGGAGATGATTTTTCCCATACAAAAGTTCACCGGGCATGACTTTTAAAATACAAAAGTTCACCGGAGATGACTTTCCCATACAAAAGTTCACCGGAGATGACTTTTCCCATACAAAAGTTCACCGGGCATGACTTTCCCAATACAAAAGTTCACCGGAGATGACTTTTCCAATACAAAAGTTCACCGAAGATGACTTTTCCAATACAAAAGTTCACCGGAGATGACTTTCCCAATACAATATTTCACCGGAGATGACTTTGCCTATACAAAAGTTCACCGGAGATGACTTTTCCCATACAAAAGTTCACCGGAGATGACTTTTCCAATACAAAAGTTAACCGGGCATGACTTTCCCAATACAAAAGTTCACCGAAGATGACTTTTCCAATACAAAAGTTCACCGGAGATGACTTTCCCAATACAATATTTCACCGGAGATGACTTTCACATACAAAAGTTCACCGGAGATGACTTTTCCCATACAAAAGTTCACTGGGCATGACTTTCCCAATACAAAAGTTTACCGGAGATGACTTTTCCAATACAAAAGTTCACCGGAGATGACTTTTCCCATACAAAAATTCACCGGAGATGACTTTTCCAATACAAAAGTTCACCGGGCATGACTTTCCCAATACAAAAGTTCACCGGAGATGACTTTCCCAATACAAAAGTTCACCGGAGATGACTTTGCCAATACAAAAGTTCAACGGAGATGACTTTCCCAATACAATAGTTCACCGGGCATGACTTTCGCAATACCAAAGTTCACCGGAGATGACTTTTCCCATACAAAAGTTCACCGGAGATGACTTTCCCATACAAAAGTTCACAGGAGATGACTTTTCCCATACAAAAGTTCACCGGGCATGACTTTCCCAATACAAAAGTTCACCGGAGATGACTTTTCCAATACAAAAGTTCACCGGAGATGACTTTTCCAATACAAAAGTTCACCGAGCATGACTTTCCCAATACAAAAGTTCACCGGAGATGACTTTTCCAATACAAAAGTTCACCGGGCATGACTTTCCCAATACAAAAGTTCACCGGAGATGACTTTTCCCATACAAAAGTTCACCGGAGATGATTTTTCCCATACAAAAGTTCACCGGAGATGACTTTCCCAATACAAAAGTTCACCGGAGATGACTTTCCAATACAAAAGTTCACCGGAGATGACTTTTCCAATACAAAAGTTCATCGGAGATGACTTTGGCAATACAATAGTTCACCGGAGATGACTTTTCCCATACAAAAGTTCACCGGAGATGACTTTTCAAATACAAAAGTTCACCGGAGATGACTTTCCCAATACAAAAGTTCACCGGAGATGACTTTTCCAATACAAAAGTTCACCGGAGATGACTTTTCCAATACAAAAGTTCACCGGAGATGACTTTTCCAATACAAAAGTTCACCGGAGATGACTTTTCCAATACAAAAGTTCACCGGAGATGACTTTTCCAATACAAAAGTTCACCGGGCATGACTTTCCCAATACAAAAGTTCACCGGAGATGACTTTCCCAATACAAAAGTTCACCGGAGATGACTTTGCCAATACAAAAGTTCACCGGAGATGACTTTGCCAATACAAAAGTTCACCGGAGATGACTATTCCAATACAAAAGTTCACCGGAGATGACTTTTCCCATACAAAAGTTCACCGGTGATGACTTTCCCAATACAAAAGTTCACCGGAGATGACTTTTCCAATACAAAAGTTCACCGGAGATGACTTTCTTAATACAAAAGTTCACCGGAGATGACTTTCCCATACAAAGTTCACCGGAGATGACTTTTCCCATACAAAAGTTCACCGGGCATGACTTTACCAATACAAAAGTTCACCGGAGATGACTTTTCCAATACAAAAGTTCACAGGAGATGACTTTTCCAATACAAAAGTTCACCGGAGATGACTTTTCCAATACAAAAGTTCATCGGGCATGACTTTCCCAATACAAAAGTTCACCGGGCATGACTTTCCCAATACAAAAGTTCACCGGAGATGACTTTTCCAATACAAAAGTTCACCGGAGATAACTTTGCCAATACAAAAGTTCACCGGAGATAACTTTCCCAATACAAAAGTTCACCGGAGATGACTTTGCCAATACAAAAGTTCACCGGAGATGACTTTCCCATACAAAAGTTCACAGGAGATGACTTTTCCCATACAAAAGTTCACCGGGCATGACTTTCCCAATACAAAAGTTCACCGGAGATGACTTTTCCAATACAAAAGTTCACCGGAGATGACTTTGCCAATACAAAAGCTCACCGGAGATGACTTTTCCAATACAAAAGTTCACCGAAGATGACTTTTCCAATACAAAAGTTCACCGGGCATGACTTTCCCAATACAAAAGTTCACCGAAGATGACTTTCCCAATACAAAAGTTCACCGGAGATGACTTTTCCAATACAAGAGTTCACAGGAGATGATTTTCCCATACAAAAGTTCACCGGGCATGACTTTTAAAATACAAAAGTTCACCGGAGATGACTTTTCCAATACAAAAGTTCACCGGAGATGACTTTTTCAATACAAAAGTTCACCGGGCATGACTTTCCCAATACAAAAGTTCACCGGAGATGACTTTCCCAATACAAAAGTTCACCGGAGATGACTTTTCCAATACAAAAGTTCACCGGAGATGACTTTCCCAATACAAAAGTTCACCGGGCATGACTTTCCCAAAGTTCACCGGAGATTACTTTTCCCATACAAAAGTTCACCGGGCTTGACTTTCCCAATACAAAAGTTCACCGGAGATGACTTTCCCAATACAAAAGTTCACCGGAGATGACTTTTCCAATACAAAAGTTCACCGGAGATGACTTTCCCAATACAAAAGTTCACCGGGCATGACTTTTCCAATACAAAAGTTCACCGGAGATGACTTTCCCAATACAAAAGTTCACGGGAGATGACTTTCCCAATACAAAAGCTCACCGGAGATGACTTTTCCCAATACAAAAGTTCATCGGGCATGACTTTCCCAATACAAAAGTTCACCGTAGATGACTTTTCCAATTCAAAAGTTCACAAGAGATGACTTTGCCAATACAAAAGTTCACCGGAGATGATTTTTCCCATACAAAAGTTCACCGGGCATGACTTTTAAAATACAAAAGTTCACCGGAGATGACTTTCCCATACAAAAGTTCACCGGAGATGACTTTTCCCATACAAAAGTTCACCGGGCATGACTTTCCCAATACAAAAGTTCACCGGAGATGACTTTTCCAATACAAAAGTTCACCGGAGATGACTTTTCCAATACAAAAGTTCACCGGAGATGACTTTCCCAATACAATATTTCACCGGAGATGACTTTGCCTATACAAAAGTTCACCGGAGATGACTTTTCCCATACAAAAGTTCACCGGAGATGACTTTTCCAATACAAAAGTTAACCGGGCATGACTTTCCCAATACAAAAGTTCACCGAAGATGACTTTTCCAATACAAAAGTTCACCGGAGATGACTTTCCCAATACAATATTTCACCGGAGATGACTTTCACATACAAAAGTTCACCGGAGATGACTTTTCCCATACAAAAGTTCACTGGGCATGACTTTCCCAATACAAAAGTTTACCGGAGATGACTTTCCCAATACAAAAGTTCACCGGAGATGACTTTTCCCATACAAAAGTTCACCGGACATGACTTCCCAATACAAAAGTTCACCGGAGATGACTTTCCCAATACAAAAGTTCACCGGAGATGACTTTTCCAATACAAAAGCTCACCGTAGATGACTTTCCCAATACAAAAGTTCACCGGAGATGACTTTTCCAATACAAAAGTTCACCGGAGATGACTTTTCCAATACAAAAGTTCACCGGAGATGACTTTTCCAATACAAAAGTTCACCGGAGATGACTTTCCCAATACAATATTTCACCGGAGATGACTTTGCCTATACAAAAGTTCACCGGACATGACTTTTCCCATACAAAAGTTCACCGGAGATGACTTTTCCAATACAAAAGTTCACCGGGCATGACTTTCCCAATACAAAAGTTCACCGAAGATGATTTTCCAATACAAAAGTTCACCGGAGATGACTTTCCCAATACAATATTTCACCGGAGATGACTTTTCCAATACAAAAGTTCACAGGAGATGACTTTTCCAATACAAAAGTTCACCGGAGATGACTTTTTCAATACAAAAGTTCACCGGGCATGACTTTCCCAATACAAAAGTTCACCGGAGATGACTTTCCCAATACAAAAGTTCACCGGAGATGACTTTTCCAATACAAAAGTTCACCGGAGATGACTTTCCCAATACAAAAGTTCACCGGGCATGACTTTCCCAAAGTTCACCGGAGATTACTTTTCCCATACAAAAGTTCACCGGGCTTGACTTTCCCAATACAAAAGTTCACCGGAGATGACTTTCCCAATACAAAAGTTCACCGGAGATGACTTTTCCAATACAAAAGTTCACCGGAGATGACTTTCCCAATACAAAAGTTCACCGGGCATGACTTTTCCAATACAAAAGTTCACCGGAGATGACTTTCCCAATACAAAAGTTCACGGGAGATGACTTTCCCAATACAAAAGCTCACCGGAGATGACTTTTCCCAATACAAAAGTTCATCGGGCATGACTTTCCCAATACAAAAGTTCACCGTAGATGACTTTTCCAATTCAAAAGTTCACAAGAGATGACTTTGCCAATACAAAAGTTCACCGGAGATGATTTTTCCCATACAAAAGTTCACCGGGCATGACTTTTAAAATACAAAAGTTCACCGGAGATGACTTTCCCATACAAAAGTTCACCGGAGATGACTTTTCCCATACAAAAGTTCACCGGGCATGACTTTCCCAATACAAAAGTTCACCGGAGATGACTTTTCCAATACAAAAGTTCACCGGAGATGACTTTTCCAATACAAAAGTTCACCGGAGATGACTTTCCCAATACAATATTTCACCGGAGATGACTTTGCCTATACAAAAGTTCACCGGAGATGACTTTTCCCATACAAAAGTTCACCGGAGATGACTTTTCCAATACAAAAGTTAACCGGGCATGACTTTCCCAATACAAAAGTTCACCGAAGATGACTTTTCCAATACAAAAGTTCACCGGAGATGACTTTCCCAATACAATATTTCACCGGAGATGACTTTCACATACAAAAGTTCACCGGAGATGACTTTTCCCATACAAAAGTTCACTGGGCATGACTTTCCCAATACAAAAGTTTACCGGAGATGACTTTCCCAATACAAAAGTTCACCGGAGATGACTTTTCCCATACAAAAGTTCACCGGACATGACTTCCCAATACAAAAGTTCACCGGAGATGACTTTCCCAATACAAAAGTTCACCGGAGATGACTTTTCCAATACAAAAGCTCACCGTAGATGACTTTCCCAATACAAAAGTTCACCGGAGATGACTTTTCCAATACAAAAGTTCACCGGAGATGACTTTTCCAATACAAAAGTTCACCGGAGATGACTTTTCCAATACAAAAGTTCACCGGAGATGACTTTCCCAATACAATATTTCACCGGAGATGACTTTGCCTATACAAAAGTTCACCGGACATGACTTTTCCCATACAAAAGTTCACCGGAGATGACTTTTCCAATACAAAAGTTCACCGGGCATGACTTCCCCAATACAAAAGTTCACCGAAGATGATTTTCCAATACAAAAGTTCACCGGAGATGACTTTCCCAATACAATATTTCACCGGAGATGACTTTCACATACAAAAGATCACCGGAGATGACTTTTCCCATACAAAAGTTCACTGGGCATGACTTTCCCAATACAAAAGTTTACCGGAGATGACTTCTCCAATACAAATTTCACCGGAGATGACTTTTCCAATACAAAAGTTCACCGGAGATGACTTTTCCAATACAAAAGTTCACCGGTCATGACTTTCCCAACACAAAAGTTCACCGGAGATGACTTTTCCCATACAAAAGTTCACCGGACATGACTTCCCAATACAAAAGTTCACCGGAGATGACCTTCCCAATACAAAAGTTCACCGGAGATGACTTTTCCAATACAAAAGTTCACCGGAGATGATTTTCCCAAAACAAAAGTTCACCGGGCATGACTTTCCCAATACAAAAGTTCACCGGAGATGACTTTTCCCATACAAAAGTTCACCGGAGATGACTTTCCCAATACAAAAGTTCACCGGAGATGACTTTTCCAATACAAAAGTTCACCGGAGATGACTTTTCCAATACGAAAGCTCACAGGAGATGACTTTTCCCATACAAAAGTTCACCGGAGATGACTTTCCCAATACAAAAGTTCACCGGAGATGATTTTCCCAATACAAAAGTTCACCGGGCATGACTTTCCCAATACAAAAGTTCACCGGAGATGACTTTTCCAATACAAAAGTTCACAGGAGATGATTTTCCCATACAAAAGATCACCGGGTATGACTTTTAAAATACAAAAGTTCACCGGAGATGACTTTTCCAATACAAAAGTTCACCGGAGATGACTTTTTCAATACAAAAGTTCACCGGGCATGACTTTCCCAATACAAAAGTTCACCGGAGATGACTTTCCCAATACAAAAGTTCACCGGAGATGACTTTTCCAATACAAAAGTTCACCGGAGATGACTTTCCCAATACAAAAGTTCACCGGGCATGACTTTCCCAAAGTTCACCGGAGATTACTTTTCCCATACAAAAGTTCACCGGGCTTGACTTTCCCAATACAAAAGTTCACCGGAGATGACTTTCCCAATACAAAAGTTCACCGGAGATGACTTTTCCAATACAAAAGTTCACCGGAGATGACTTTCCCAATACAAAAGTTCACCGGGCATGACTTTTCCAATACAAAAGTTCACCGGAGATGACTTTCCCAATACAAAAGTTCACCGGAGATGACTTTTCCCATACAAAAGCTCACCGGAGATGACTTTTCCCATACAAAAGTTCACCGGAGATGACTTTCCCAATACAAAAGTTCACCGGAGATGATTTTCCCAATACAAAAGTTCATCGGGCATGACTTTCCCAATACAAAAGTTCACCGGAGATGACTTTTCCAATTCAAAAGTTCACAGGAGATGACTTTGCCAATACAAAAGTTCACCGGAGATGACTTTTCCCAATACAATATTTCACCGGAGATGACTTTGCCTATACAAAAGTTCACCGGAGATGACTTTGCCTATACAAAAGTTCACCGGAGATGACTTTTCCCATACAAAAGTTCACCGGAGATGACTTTTCCAATACAAAAGTTCACCGGGCATGACTTTCCCAATACAAAAGTTCACCGAAGATGACTTTTCCAATACAAAAGTTCACCGGAGATGACTTTCCCAATACAATATTTCACCGGAGATGACTTTCACATACAAAAGTTCAGCGGAGATGACTTTTCCCATACAAAAGTTCACTGGGCATGACTTTCCCAATACAAAAGTTCACCGGAGATGACTTTTCCCATACAAAAATTCACCGGAGATGACTTTTCCAATACAAAAGTTCACCGGTCATGACTTTCCCAATACAAAAGTTCACCGGAGATGACTTTTCCCATACAAAAGTTCACCGGACATGACTTCCCAATACAAAAGTTCACCGGAGATGACTTTCCCAATACAAAAGTTCACCGGAGATGACTTTTCCAATAGAAAAGTTCACCGGAGATGACTTTCCCAATACAAAAGTTCACCGGAGATGACTTTTCCAATACAAAAGTTCACCGGAGATGACTTTTCCAATACAAAAGTTCACCGGAGATGACTTTTCCAATACAAAAGTTCACCGGAGATGACTTTCCCAATACAATATTTCACCGGAGATGACTTTGCCTATACAAAAGTTCACCGGAGATGACTTTTCCCATACAAAAGTTCACCGGGCATGACTTTCCCAATACAAAAGTTCACCGGAGATGACTTTTCCAATACAAAAGTTCACCGGAGATGACTTTTCCATACAAAAGTTCACCGGAGATGACTTTTCCAATACAAAAGTTCACCGGAGATGACTTTTCCCATACAAAAGTTCACTGGGCATGACTTTCCCAATACAAAAGTTTACCGGAGATGACTTTTCCAATACAAAAGTTCACCGGAGATGACTTTTCCCATACAAAAGTTCACCGGAGATGACTTTTCCAATACAAAAGTTCACCGGGCATGACTTTCCCAATACAAAAGTTCACCGAAGATGACTTTTCCAATACAAAAGTTCACCGGAGATGACTTTCCCAATACAATATTTCACCGGAGATGACTTTCACATACAAAAGTTCACCGGAGATGACTTTTCCCATACAAAAGTTCACTGGGCATGACTTTCCCAATACAAAAGTTCACCGGAGATGACTTTTCCCATACAAAAATTCACCGGAGATGACTTTTCCAATACAAAAGTTCACCGGTCATGACTTTCCCAATACAAAAGTTCACCGGAGATGACTTTTCCCATACAAAAGTTCACCGGACATGACTTCCCAATACAAAAGTTCACCGGAGATGACTTTCCCAATACAAAAGTTCACCGGAGATGACTTTTCCAATACAAAAGTTCACCGGAGATGACTTTCCCAATACAAAAGTTCACCGGAGATGACTTTTCCAATACAAAAGTTCACCGGAGATGACTTTTCCAATACAAAAGTTCACCGGAGATGACTTTTCCAATACAAAAGTTCACCGGAGATGACTTTCCCAATACAATATTTCACCGGAGATGACTTTGCCTATACAAAAGTTCACCGGAGATGACTTTTCCCATACAAAAGTTCACCGGAGATGACTTTTCCAATACAAAAGTTCACCGGGCATGACTTTCCCAATACAAAAGTTCACCGAAGATGACTTTTCCAATACAAAAGTTCACCGGAGATGACTTTCCCAATACAATATTTCACCGGAGATGACTTTCACATACAAAAGATCACCGGAGATGACTTTTCCCATACAAAAGTTCACTGGGCATGACTTTCCCAATACAAAAGTTTACCGGAGATGACTTTTCCAATACAAAAGTTCACCGGAGATGACTTTTCCCATACAAAAATTCACCGGAGATGACTTTTCCAATACAAAAGTTCACCGGTCATGATTTTCCCAATACAAAAGTTCACCGGAGATGACTTTTCCCATACAAAAGTTCACCGGACATGACTTCCCAATACAAAAGTTCACCGGAGATGACCTTCCCAATACAAAAGTTCACCGGAGATGACTTTTCCAATACAAAAGTTCACCGGAGATGACTTTCCCAATACAAAAGTTCACCGGGCATGACTTTCCCAATACAAAAGTTCACCGGAGATGACTTTTCCTATACAAAAGTTCACCGGAGATGACTTTCCCAATACAAAAGTTCACCGGGCATGACTTTTCCAATACAAAAGTTCACCGGAGATGACTTTCCCAATACAAAAGTTCACCGGAGATGACTTTTCCCATACAAAAGTTCACCGGAGATGACTTTCCCAATACAAAAGTTCACCGGAGATGATTTTACCAATACAAAAGTTCACCGGGCATGACTTTCCCAATACAAAAGTTCACCGGAGATGACTTTTCCAATACAAAAGTTCACAGGAGATGATATTCCCATACAAAAGTTCACCGGGCATGACTTTTAAAATACAAAAGTTCACCGGAGATGACTTTTCCAATACAAAAGTTCACCGGAGATGACTTTTTCAATACAAAAATTCACCGGGCATGACTTTCCCAATACAAAAGTTCACCGGAGATGACTTTCCCAATACAAAAGTTCACCGGAGATGACTTTTCCAATACAAAAGTTCATCGGAGATGACTTTCCCAATACAAAAGTTCACCGGGCATGACTTTCCCAAAGTTCACCGGAGATTACTTTTCCCATACAAAAGTTCACCGGGCTTGACTTTCCCAATACAAAAGTTCACCGGAGATGATTTTCCCAATACAAAAGTTCACCGGAGATGACTTTTCCAATACAAAAGTTCACCGGAGATGACTTTCCCAATACAAAAGTTCACCGGGCATGACTTTTCCAATACAAAAGTTCACCGGAGATGACTTTCCCAATACAAAAGTTCACCGGAGATGACTTTTCCCATACAAAAGCTCACCGGAGATGACTTTTCCCATACAAAAGTTCACCGGAGATGACTTTCCCAATACAAAAGTTCACCGGAGATGATTTTCCCAATACAAAAGTTCATCGGGCATGACTTTCCCAATACAAAAGTTCACCGGAGATGACTTTTCCAATTCAAAAGTTCACAGGAGATGACTTTGCCAATACAAAAGTTCACCGGAGATGACTTTTCCCATACAAAAGTTCACCGGGCATGACTTTTAAAATACAAAAGTTCACCGGAGATGACTTTTCTAATACAAAAGTTCACCGGGCATGACTTTCCCAATACAAAAGTTCACCGGGCATGACTTTCCCAATACAAAAGTTCACCGGGCATGACTTTCCCAATACAAAAGTTCACCGGAGATGACTTTTCCCATACAAAAGTTCACCGGAGATGACTTTCCCAATACAAAAGTTCACCGGGCATGACTTTCCCAATACAAAAGTTCACCGGAGATGACTTTCCCAATACAAAAGTTCACCGTAGATGACTTTCCCAATACAAAAGTTCAGCGGAGATGACTTTTCCCATACAAACGTTCACCGGAGATGACTTTTCCCATACAAAAGTTCACCGGAGATGACTTTTCCCATACAAAAGTTCACCGGACATGACTTTCCCAATACAAAAGTTCACCGGAGATGACTTTTCCAATACAAAAGTTCACCGGGCATGACTTTCCCAATACAAAAATTCAGCGGGCATGACTTTCCCAATACAAAAGTTCACCGGAGATGACTTTGCCAATACAAAAGTTCACCGGAGATGACTTTTCCCATACAAAAGTTCACCGGAGATGACTTTTCCCATACAAAAGTTCACCGGAGATGACTTTCCCAATACAAAAGTTCACCAGAGATGACTTTTCCCATACAAAAGTGCAGCGGAGATGACTTTTCCCATACAAAAGTGCACCGGAGATGACTTTTCCAATACAAAAGTTCACCGGGCATGACTTTCCCAATACAAAAGTTCACCGGAGATGACTTTCCCAATACAAAAGTTCACCGGAGGTGACTTTCCCAATACAAAAGTCCACCGGAGATGACTTTTCCCATACAAAAGTTCACCGGAGATGACTTTTCCCATACATAAGTTCACCGGAGATGACTTTCCCAATACAAAAGTTCACCGGAGATGACTTTCCCATACAAAAGTTCACCGGAGATGACTTTGCCAATACAAAAGTTCACCGGAGATGACTTTTCCAATACAAAAGTTCACCGGAGATGACTTTTCCCATACAAAAGTTCACCGGAGATGACTTTTCCTATACAAAATTTCACCGGGCATGACTTTTCCCATACAAAAGTTCACCGGAGATGACTTTTCCCATACAAAAGTTCACCGGAGATGACTTTCCCAATACAAAAGTTCACCGGAGATGACTTTCCCAATACAAAAGTTCTCAGGAGATGACTTTTCCCATACAAAAGTTCACCGGAGATGACTTTGCCAATACAAAAGTTCACCGGAGATGACTTTTACAATACAAAAGTTCACCGGAGATGACTTTCCCAATACAAAAGTTTACCGAAAATGACTTTTCCCATACAAAAGTTCACCGGAGATGACTTTTCCCATACAAAAGTTCACCGGGCATGACTTTCCCAATACAAAAGTTCTCCGGAGATGACTTTTCCCATACAAAAGTTCACCGGAGATGAATTTTCCAATACAAAAGTTCACCGGAGATGACTTTCCCAATACAAAAGTTCACCGGAGATGACTTTTTTAATAAAAAAGTTCACCGGGCATGACTTTTAAAATACAAAAGTTCACCGGAGATGACTTTTCCAATACAAAAGTTCACCGGAGATGACTTTTTCAATACAAAAGTTCACCGGGCATGACTTTCCCAATACAAAAGTTCACCGGAGATGACTTTCCCAATACAAAAGTTCACCGGAGATGACTTTTCCAATACAAAAGTTCACCGGAGATGACTTTCCCAATACAAAGGTTCACCGGGCATGACTTTCCCAAAGTTCACCGGAGATTACTTTTCCCATACAAAAGTTCACCGGGCTTGACTTTCCCAATACAAAAGTTCACCGGAGATGACTTTCCCAATACAAAAGTTCACCGGAGATGACTTTTCCAATACAAAAGTTCACCGGAGATGACTTTCCCAATACAAAAGTTCACCGGGCATGACTTTTCAATTACAAAAGTTCACCGGAGATGACTTTCCCAATACAAAAGTTCACGGGAGATGACTTTCCCAATACAAAAGCTCACCGGAGATGACTTTTCCCAATACAAAAGTTCATCGGGCATGACTTTCCCAATACAAAAGTTCACCGGAGATGACTTTTCCAATTCAAAAGTTCACAGGAGATGACTTTGCCAATACAATATTTCACCGGAGATGACTTTCACATACAAAAGTTGACCGGAGATGACTTTTCCCATACAAAAGTTCACTGGGCATGACTTTCCCAATACAAAAGTTTACCGGAGATGACTTTTCCAATACAAAAGTTCACCGGAGTTGACTTTTCCCATACAAAAATTCACCGGAGATGACTTTTCCAATACAAAAGTTCACCGGTCATGACTTTCCCAATACAAAAGTTCACCGGAGATGACTTTTCCCATACAAAAGTTCACGGGACATGACTTCCCAATACAAAAGTTCACCGGAGATGACCTTCCCAATACAAAAGTTCACCGGAGATGACTTTTCCAATACAAAAGTTCACCGGAGATGACTTTCCCAATACAAAAGTTCACCGGGCATGACTTTCCCAATACAAAAGTTCACCGGAGATGACTTTTCCCATACAAAAGTTCACCGGAGATGACTTTCCCAATACAAAAGTTCACCGGAGATGACTTTTCCAATACAAAAGTTCACCGGAGATGACTTTTCCAATACGAAAGCTCACAGGAGATGACTTTTCCCATACAAAAGTTCACCGGAGATGACTTTCCCAATACAAAAGTTCACCGGAGATGATTTTCCCAATACAAAAGTTCACCGGGCATGATTTCCCAATACAAAAGTTCACCGGAGATGACTGTTCCAATACAAAAGTTCACAGGAGATGATTTTCCCATACAAAAGTTCACCGGGCATGACTTTTAAAATACAAAAGTTCACCGGAGATGACTTTTCCAATACAAAAGTTCACCGGAGATGACTTTTTCAATACAAAAGTTCACCGGGCATGACTTTCCCAATACAAAAGTTCACCGGAGATGACTTTCCCAATACAAAAGTTCACCGGAGATGACTTTCCCAATACAAAAGTTCACCGGGCATGACTTTCCCAATACAAAAGTTCACCGGGCATGACTTTCCCAAAGTTCACCGGAGATTACTTTTCCCATACAAAAGTTCACCGGGCTTGACTTTCCCAATACAAAAGTTCACCGGAGATGACTTTCCCAATACAAAAGTTCACCGGAGATGAATTTTCCAATACAAAAGTTCACCGGAGATGACTTTCCCAATACAAAAGTTCACCGGGCATGACTTTTCCAATACAAAAGTTCACCGGAGATGACTTTCCCAATACAAAAGTTCACCGGAGATGACTTTTCCCATACAAAAGCTCACCGGAGATGACTTTTCCCATACAAAAGTTCACCGGAGATGACTTTCCCAATACAAAAGTTCACCGGAGATGATTTTCCCAATACAAAAGTTCATCGGGCATGACTTTCCCAATACAAAAGTTCACCGGAGATGACTTTTCCAATTCAAAAGTTCACAGGAGATGATTTTGCCAATACAAAAGTTCACCGGAAATGACTTTTCCCATACAAAAGTTCACCGGGCATGACTTTTAAAATACAAAAGTTCACCGGAGATGACTTTTCCAATACAAAAGTTCACCGGGCATGACTTTCCCAATACAAAAGTTCACCGGGCATGACTTTCCCAATACAAAAGTTCACCGGAGATGACTTTGCCAATACAAAAGTTCACCGGAGATGACTTTTCCCATACAAAAGTTCACCGGAGATGACTTTCCCAATACAAAAGTTCACCGGAGATGACTTTCCCAATACAAAAGTTCACCGTAGATGACTTTCCCAATACAAAAGTTCAGCGGAGATGACTTTTCCCATACAAAAGTTCACCGGAGATGACTTTTCCCATACAAAAGTTCACCGGACATGACTTTCCCAATACAAAAGTTCACCGGCGATGACTTTTCCCATACAAAAGCTCACCGGAGATGACTTTGCCAATACAAAAGTTCACCGGAGATTACTTTCCCATACAAAAGTTCACCGGGCATGACTTTCCCAAAACAAAAATTCAGCGGGCATAACTTTCCCAATAGAAAAGTTCACCGGAGATGACTTTCCCATACAAAAGTTCACCGGGCTTGACTTTCCCAATACAAAAGTTCACCGGAGATGACTTTCCCAATACAAAAGTTCACCGTAGATGACTTTTCCAATACAAAAGTTCACCGGAGATGACTTTCCCAATACAAAAGTTCACCGGGCATGACTTTTCCAATACAAAAGTTCACCGGAGATGACTTTCCCAATACAAAAGTTCACCGGAGATGACTTTGCCAATACAAAAGTTCACCGGAGATGACTTTCCCAATACAAAAGTCCACCGGAAATGACTTTTCCCATACAAAAGTTCACCGGAGATGACTTTTCCCATACATAAGTTCACCGGAGATGACTTTCCCAATACAAAAGTTCACCGGAGATGACTTTCCCAATACAAAAGTTCACCGGAGATGACTTTGCCAATACAAAAGTTCACCGGAGATGACTTTTCCAATACAAAAGTTCACCGGAGATGACTTTTCCCATACAAAAGTTCACCGGAGATGACTTTTCCCATACAAAAGTTCACCGGAGATGACTTTTCCCATACAAAAGTTCACCGGAGATGACTTTCCCAATACAAAATTTCACTGGAGATGACTTTCCCAATACAAAAGTTCTCAGGAGATGACTTTTCCCATACAAAAGTTCACCGGAGATGACTTTGCCAATACAAAAGTTCACCGGAGATGACTTTTCCAATACAAAAGTTCACCGGAGATGACTTTTCCCATAAAAAAGTTCACCGAAAATGAATTTTCCCATACAAAAGTTCACCGGGCATGACTTTTCCCATACAAAAGTTCACCGGGCATGACTTTCCCAATACAAAAGTTCTCCGGAGATGACTTTTCCCATACAAAAGTTCACCGGAGATGAATTTTCCAATACAAAAGTTCACCGGAGATGACTTTCCCAATACAAAAGTTCACCGGAGATGACTTTTTCAATACAAAAGTTCACCGGGCATGACTTTTAAAATACAAAAGTTCACCGGAGATGACTTTTCCAATACAAAAGTTTACCGGAGATGACTTTTTCAATACAAAAGTTCACCGGGCATGACTTTCCCTATACAAAAGTTCACCGGAGATGACTTTCCCAATACAAAAGTTCACCGGAGATGACTTTTCCAATACAAAAGTTCACCGGAGATGACTTTCCAAATACAAAAGTTCACCGGGCATGACTTTCCCAAAGTTCACCGGAGATTACTTTTCCCATACAAAAGTTCACCGGGCTTGACTTTCCCAATACAAAAGTTCACCGGAGATGACTTTCCCAATACAAAAGTTCACCGTAGATGACTTTTCCAATACAAAAGTTCACCGGAGATGACTTTCCCAATACAAAAGTTCACCGGGCATGACTTTTCCAATACAAAAGTTCACCGGAGATGACTTTCCCAATACAAAAGTTCACGGGAGATGACTTTCCCAATACAAAAGCTCACCGGAGATGACTTTTCCCAATACAAAAGTTCATCGGGCATGACTTTTCCAATACAAAAGTTCACCGAAGATGACTTTTCCAATTCAAAAGTTCACAGGAGATGACTTTGCCAATACAAAAGTTCAACGGAGATGACTTTTCCCATACAAAAGTTCACCGGGCATGACTTTTAAAATACAAAAGTTCACCGGAGATGACTTTCCCATACAAAAGTTCACCGGAGATGACTTTTCCCATACAAAAGTTCACCGGGCATGACTTTCCCAATACAAAATTCACCGGAGATGACTTTTCCAATACAAAAGTTCACCGGAGATGACTTTTCCAATACAAAAGTTCACCGAAGATGACTTTTCCAATACAAAAGTTCACCGGAGATGACTTTCCCAATACAATATTTCACCGGAGATGACTTTGCCTATACAAAAGTTCACCGGAGATGACTTTTCCCATACAAAAGTTCACCGGAGATGACTTTTCCAATACAAAAGTTCACCGGGCATGACTTTCCCAATAAAAAAGTTCACCGAAGATGACTTTTCCAATACAAAAATTCACCGGAGATGACTTTCCCAATACAATATTTCACCGGAGATGACTTTCACATACAAAAGTTCACCGGAGATGACTTTTCCCATACAAAAGTTCACTGGGCATGACTTTCCCAATACAAAAGTTTACCGGAGATGACTTTTCCAATACAAAAGTCCACCGGAGATGACTTTTCCCATACAAAAATTCACCGGAGATGACTTTTCCAATACAAAAGTTCACCGGTCATGACTTTCCCAATACAAAAGTTCACCGGAGATGACTGTTCCAATACAAAAGTTCACAGGAGATGATTTTCCCATACAAAAGTTCACCGGGCATGACTTTTAAAATACAAAAGTTCACCGGAGATGACTTTTCCAATACAAAAGTTCACCGGAGATGACTTTTTCAATACAAAAGTTCACCGGGCATGACTTTCCCAATACAAAAGTTTACCGGAGATGACTTTCCCAATACAAAAGTTCACCGGAGATGACTTTCCCAATACAAAAGTTCACCGGGCATGACTTTCCCAATACAAAAGTTCACCGGGCATGACTTTCCCAAAGTTCACCGGAGATTACTTTTCCCATACAAAAGTTCAGCGGGCTTGACTTTCCCAATACAAAAGTTCACCGGAGATGACTTTCCCAATACAAAAGTTCACCGGAGATGACTTTTCCAATACAAAAGTTCACCGGAGATGACTTTCCCAATACAAAAGTTCACCGGGCATGACTTTTCCAATACAAAAGTTCACCGGAGATGACTTTCCCAATACAAAAGTTCACCGGAGATGACTTTTCCCATACAAAAGCTCACCGGAGATGACTTTTCCCATACAAAAGTTCACCGGAGATGACTTTCCCAATACAAAAGTTCACCGGAGATGATTTTCCCAATACAAAAGTTCATCGGGCATGACTTTCCCAATACAAAAGTTCACCGGAGATGACTTTTCCAATTCAAAAGTTCACAGGAGATGATTTTGCCAATACAAAAGTTCACCGGAGATGACTTTTCCCATACAAAAGTTCACCGGGCATGACTTTTAAAATACAAAAGTTCACCGGAGATGACTTTTCCAATACAAAAGTTCACCGGGCATGACTTTCCCAATACAAAAGTTCACCGGGCATGACTTTCCCAATACAAAAGTTCACCGGAGATGACTTTGCCAATACAAAAGTTCACCGGAGATGACTTTTCCCATACAAAAGTTCACCGGAGATGACTTTCCCAATACAAAAGTTCACCGGAGATGACTTTCCCAATACAAAAGTTCACCGTAGATGACTTTCCCAATACAAAAGTTCAGCGGAGATGACTTTTCCCATACAAAAGTTCACCGGAGATGACTTTTCCCATACAAAAGTTCACCGGACATGACTTTCCCAATACAAAAGTTCACCGGAGATGACTTTTCCCATACAAAAGTTCACCGGAGATGACTTTGCCAATACAAAAGTTCACCGGAGATTACTTTCCCATACAAAAGTGCAGCGGAGATGACTTTCCCCATACAAAAGTGCACCGGAGATGACTTTTCCAATACAAAAGTTCACCGGGCATGAATTTCCCAATACAAAAATTCAGCGGGCATAACTTTCCCAATAGAAAAGTTCACCGGAGATGACTTTGCCAATACAAAAGTTCACCGGAGATGACTTTTCCCATACAAAAGTTCACCGGAGATGACTTTCCCAATACAAAAGTTCACCGGAGATGACTTTTCCCATACAAAAGTGCAGCGGAGATGACTTTCCCCATACAAAAGTGCACCGGAGATGACTTTTCCAATACAAAAGTTCACCGGGCATGACTTTCCCAATACAAAAGTTCACCGGAGATGACTTTCCCAATACAAAAGTTCACCGGAGATGACTTTCCCAATACAAAAGTCCACCGGAGATGACTTTTCCCATACAAAAGTTCACCGGAGACGACTTTTCCTATACATAAGTTCACCGGTGATGACTTTCCCAATACAAAAGTTCACCGGAGATGACTTTCCCATACAAAAGTTCACCGGAGATGACTTTGCCATACAAAAGTTCACCGGAGATGACTTTTCCAATACAAAAGTTCACCGGAGATGACTTTTCCCATACAAAAGTTCACCGGAGATGACTTTTCCTATACAAAATTTTACCGGGCATGACTTTTCCCATACAAAAGTTCACCGGAGATGACTTTTCCCATACAAAAGTTCACCGGAGATGACTTTCCCAATACAAAATTTCACCGGAGATGACTTTCCCAATACAAATTTCTCAGGAGATGACTTTTCCCATACAAAAGTTCACCGGAGATGACTTTGCCAATACAAAAGTTCACCGGAGATGACTTTTCCAATACAAAAGTTCACCGGAGATGACTTTTCCCATACAAAAGTTCACCGAAAATGACTTTTCCCATACAAAAGTTCACCGGAGATGACTTTTCCCATACAAAAGTTCACCGGGCATGACTTTCCCAATACAAAAGTTCTCCGGAGATGACTTTTCCCATACAAAAGTTCACCGGAGATGAATTTTCCAATACAAAAGTTCACCGGAGATGACTTTCCCAATACAAAAGTTCACCGGAGATGACTTTTTCAATACAAAAGTTCACCGGGCATGACTTTTAAAATACAAAAGTTCACCGGAGATGACTTTTCCAATACAAAAGTTCACCGGAGATGACTTTTTCAATACAGAAGTTCACCGGGCATGACTTTCCCAATACAAAAGTTCACCGGAGATGACTTTCCCAATACAAAAGTTCACCGGAGATGACTTTTCCAATACAAAACTTCACCGGAGATGACTTTCCCAATACAAAAGTTCACCGGGCATGACTTTCCCAAAGTTCGCCGGAGATTACTTTTCCCATACAAAAGTTCACCGGGCTTGACTTTCCCAATACAAAAGTTCACCGGAGATGACTTTCCCAATACAAAAGTTCACCGTAGATGACTTTTCCAATACAAAAGTTCACCGGAGATGACTTTCCCAATACAAAAGTTCACCGGGCATGACTTTTCCAATACAAAAGTTCACCGGAGATGACTTTCCCAATACAAAAGTTCACGGGAGATGACTTTCCCAATACAAAAGCTCACCGGAGATGACTTTTCCCAATACAAAAGTTCATCGGGCATGACTTTTCCAATACAAAAGTTCACCGGAGATGACTTTTCCAATTCAAAAGTTCACAGGAGATGACTTTGCCAATACAAAAGTTCAACGGAGATGACTTTTCCCATACAAAAGTTCACCGGGCATGACTTTTAAAATACAAAAGTTCACCGGAGATGACTTTCCCATACAAAAGTTCACCGGAGATGACTTTTCCCATACAAAAGTTCACCGGGCATGACTTTCCCAATACAAAAGTTCACCGGAGATGACTTTTCCAATACAAAAGTTCACCGGAGATGACTTTTCCAATACAAAAGTTCACCGAAGATGACTTTTCCAATACAAAAGTTCACCGGAGATGACTTTCCCAATACAATATTTCACCGGAGATGACTTTGCCTATACAAAAGTTCACCGGAGATGACTTTTCCCATACAAAAGTTCACCGGAGATGACTTTTCCAATACAAAAGTTCACCGGGCATGACTTTCCCAATACAAAAGTTCACCGAAGATGACTTTTCCAATACAAAAATTCACCGGAGATGACTTTCCCAATACAATATTTCACCGGAGATGACTTTCACATACAAAAGTTCACCGGAGATGACTTTTCCCATACAAAAGTTCACTGGGCATGACTTTCCCAATACAAAAGTTTACCGGAGATGACTTTTCCAATACAAAAGTTCACCGGAGATGACTTTTCCCATACAAAAATTCACCGGAGATGACTTTTCCAATACAAAAGTTCACCGGTCATGACTTTCCCAATACAAAAGTTCACCGGAGATGACTTTTCCCATACAAAAGTTCACCGGACATGACTTCCCAATACAAAAGTTCACCGGAGATGACCTTCCCAATACAAAAGTTCACCGGAGATGACTTTTCCAATACAAAAGTTCACCGGAGATGACTTTCCCAATACAAAAGTTCACCGGGCATGACTTTCCCAATACAAAAGTTCACCGGAGATGACTTTTCCCATACAAAAGTTCACCGGAGATGACTTTCCCAATACAAAAGTTCACCGGAGATGACTTTTCCAATACAAAAGTTCACCGGAGATGACTTTTCCAATACGAAAGCTCACAGGAGATGACTTTTCCCATACAAAAGTTCACCGGAGATGACTTTCCCAATACAAAAGTTCACCGGAGATGATTTTCCCAATACAAAAGTTCACCGGGCATGACTTTCCCAATACAAAAGTTCACCGGAGATGACTTTTCCAATACAAAAGTTCACAGGAGATGATTTTCCCATACAAAAGTTCACCGGGCATGACTTTTAAAATACAAAAGTTCACCGGAGATGACTTTTCCAATACAAAAGTTCACCGGAGATGACTTTTTCAATACAAAAGTTCACCGGGCATGACTTTCCCAATACAAAAGTTCACCGGAGATGACTTTCCCAATACAAAACTTCACCGGAGATGACTTTTCCAATACAAAAGTTCACCGGAGATGACTTTCCCAATACAAAAGTTCACCGGGCATGACTTTCCCAAAGTTCACCGGAGATTACTTTTCCCATACAAAAGTTCACCGGGCTTGACTTTCCCAATACAAAAGTTCACCGGAGATGACTTTCCCAATACAAAAGTTCACCAGAGATGACTTTTCCAATACAAAAGTTCACCGGAGATGACTTTCCCAATACAAAAGTTCACCGGGCATGACTTTTCCAATACAAAAGTTCACCGGAGATGACTTTCCCAATACAAAAGTTCACCGGAGATGACTTTTCCCATACAAAAGCTCACCGGAGATGACTTTTCCTATACAAAAGTTCACCGGAGATGACTTTCCCAATACAAAAGTTCACAGGAGATGACTTTGCCAATACAAAAGTTCTCCGGAGGTGACTTTTCCCATACAAAAGTTTACCGGGTATGACTTTTAAAATACAAAAGTTCACCGGAGATGACTTTTCCAATACAAAAGTTCACCGGGCATGACTTTCCCAATACAAAAGTTCACCGGGCATGACTTTCCCAATACAAAAGTTCACCGGAGATGACTTTGCCAATACAAAAGTTCACCGGAGATGACTTTTCCCATACAAAAGTTCACCGGAGATGACTTTCCCAATACAAAAGTTCACCGGAGATGACTTTCCCAATACAAAAGTTCACCGTAGATGACTTTCCCAATACAAAAGTTCAGCGGAGATGACTTTTCCCATACAAAAGTGCAGCGGAGATGACTTTTCCCATACAAAAGTTCACCGGAGATAACTTTTCCAATACAAAAGTTCACCGGGCATGACTTTCCCAATACAAAAGTTCACCGGGCATGACTTTCCCAATACAAAAGTTCACCGGAGATGACTTTCCCAATACAAAAGTTCACCGGAGATGACTTTTCCCATACAAAAGTTCACCGGAGATGACTTTCCCAATACAAAAGTTCACCGGGCATGACTTTCCCAATACAAAAGTTCACCGGAGATGACTTTCCCAATACAAAAGTTCACCGTAGATGACTTTCCCAATACAAAAGTTCAGCGGAGATGACTTTTCCCATACAAACGTTCACCGGAGATGACTTTTCCCATACAAAAGTTCACCGGAGATGACTTTTCCCATACAAAAGTTCACCGGAGATGACTTTGCCAATGCAAAAGTTCACCGGAGATTACTTTCCCATACAAAAGTTCACCGGGCATGACTTTCCCAATACAAAAGTTCACCGGGCATGACTTTCCCAATACAAAAATTCAGCGGGCATGACTTTCCCAATACAAAAGTTCACCGGAGATGACTTTGCCAATACAAAAGTTCACCGGAGATGACTCCCATACAAAAGTTCACCGGAGATGACTTTCCCAATACAAAAGTTCACCGGAGATGACTTTTCCCATACAAAAGTTCACCGGACATGACTTCCCAATACAAAAGTTCACCGGAGATGACCTTCCCAATACAAAAGTTCACCGGAGATGACTTTTCCAATACAAAAGTTCACCGGAGATGACTTTCCCAATACAAAAGTTCACCGGGCATGACTTTCCCAATACAAAAGTTCACCGGAGATGACTTTTCCCATACAAAAGTTCACCGGAGATGACTTTCCCAATACAAAAGTTCACCGGAGATGACTTTTCCAATACAACAGTTCACCGGAGATGACTTTTCCAATACGAAAGCTCACAGGAGATGACTTTTCCCATACAAAAGTTCACCGGAGATGACTTTCCCAATACAAAAGTTCACCGGAGATGATTTTCCCAATACAAAAGTTCACCGGGCATGACTTTCCCAATACAAAAGTTCACCGGAGATGACTTTTCCAATACAAAAGTTCACAGGAGATGATTTTCCCATACAAAAGTTCACCGGGCATGACTTTTAAAATACAAAAGTTCACCGGAGATGACTTTTCCAATACAAAAGTTCACCGGAGATGACTTTTTCAATACAAAAGTTCACCGGGCATGACTTTCCCAATACAAAAGTTCACCGGAGATGACTTTCCCAATACAAAACTTCACCGGAGATGACTTTTCCAATACAAAAGTTCACCGGAGATGACTTTCCCAATACAAAAGTTCACCGGGCATGACTTTCCCAAAGTTCACCGGAGATTACTTTTCCCATACAAAAGTTCACCGGGCTTGACTTTCCCAATACAAAAGTTCACCGGAGATGACTTTCCCAATACAAAAGTTCACCAGAGATGACTTTTCCAATACAAAAGTTCACCGGAGATGACTTTCCCAATACAAAAGTTCACCGGGCATGACTTTTCCAATACAAAAGTTCACCGGAGATGACTTTCCCAATACAAAAGTTCACCGGAGATGACTTTTCCCATACAAAAGCTCACCGGAGATGACTTTTCCCATACAAAAGTTCACCGGAGATGACTTTCCCAATACAAAAGTTCACCGGAGATGATTTTCCCAATACAAAAGTTCATCGGGCATGACTTTCCCAATACAAAAGTTCACCGGAGATGACTTTTCCAATTCAAAAGTTCACAGGAGATGACTTTGCAATACAAAAGTTCTCCGGAGGTGACTTTTCCCATACAAAAGTTTACCGGGTATGACTTTTAAAATACAAAAGTTCACCGGAGATGACTTTTCCAATACAAAAGTTCACCGGGCATGACTTTCCCAATACAAAAGTTCACCGGGCATGACTTTCCCAATACAAAAGTTCACCGGAGATGACTTTGCCAATACAAAAGTTCACCGGAGATGACTTTTCCCATACAAAAGTTCACCGGAGATGACTTTCCCAATACAAAAGTTCACCGGGCATGACTTTCCCAATACAAAAGTTCACCGGAGATGACTTTTCCAATACAAAAGTTCACCGTAGATGACTTTCCCAATACAAAAGTTCAGCGGAGATGACTTTTCCCATACAAAAGTGCAGCGGTGATGACTTTTCCCATACAAAAGTTCACCGGAGATAACTTTTCCAATACAAAAGTTCACCGGGTATGACTTTTCCCAATACAAAAGTTCACCGGGCATGACTTTCCCAATACAAAAGTTCACCGGAGATGACTTTCCCAATACAAAAGTTCACCGGAGATGACTTTTCCCATACAAAAGTTCACCGGAGATGACTTTCCCAATACAAAAGTTCACCGGGCATGACTTTCCCAATACAAAAGTTCACCGGAGATGACTTTCCCAATACAAAAGTTCACCGTAGATGACTTTCCCAATACAAAAGTTCAGCGGAGATGACTTTTCCCATACAAACGTTCACCGGAGATGACTTTTCCCATACAAAAGTTCACCGGAGATGACTTTTCCCATACAAAAGTTCACCGGAGATGACTTTGCCAATGCAAAAGTTCACCGGAGATTACTTTCCCATGCAAAAGTTCACCGGGCATGACTTTCCCAATACAAAAGTTCACCGGGCATGACTTTCCCAATACAAAAATTCAGCGGGCATGACTTTCCCAATACAAAAGTTCACCGGAGATGACTTTGCCAATACAAAAGTTCACCGGAGATGACTTTTCCCATACAAAAGTTCACCGGAGATGACTTTCCCAATACAAAAGTTCACCGGAGATGACTTTTCCTATACAAAAGTGCAGCGGAGATGACTTTTCCCATACAAAAGTGCACCGGAGATAACTTTTCCAATACAAAAGTTCACCGGGCATGACTTTCCCAATACAAAAGTTCACCGGAGATGACTTTCCCAATACAAAAGTTCACCGGAGATGACTTTCCCAATACAAAGGTCCACCGGAGACGACTTTTCCCATACAAAAGTTCACCGGAGATGACTTTTCCCATACATAAGTTCACCGGAGATGACTTTCCCAATACAAAAGTTCACCGGAGATGACTTTCCCATACAAAAGTTCACCGGATATGACTTTGCCAATACAAAAGTTCACCGGAGATGACTTTTCCAATACAAAAGTTCTCCGGAGATGACTTTTCCCATACAAAAGTTCACCGGAGATGACTTTTCCTATACAAAATTTCACCGGGCATGACTTTTCCCATACAAAAGTTCACAGGAGATGACTTTTCCCATACAAAAGTTCACCGGAGATGACTTTCCCAATACAAAAGTTCTCAGGAGATGACTTTTCCCATACAAAAGTTCACCGGACATGACTTTGCCAATACAAAAGTTCACCGGAGATGACTTTTCCAATACAAAAGTTCACCGGAGATGACTTTTCCCATACAAAAGTTCACCGAAAATGACTTTTCCCATACAAAAGTTCACCGGAGATGACTTTTCCCATACAAAGGTTCACCGGGCATGACTTTCCCAATACAAAAGTTCTCCGGAGATGACTTTTCCCATACAAAAGTTCACCGGACATGACTTCCCAATACAAAAGATCACCGGAGATGACCTTCCCAATACAAAAGTTCACCGGAGATGACTTTTCCAATACAAAAGTTCACCGGAGATGACTTTCCCAATACAAAAGTTCACCGGGCATGACTTTCCCAATACAAAAGTTCACCGGAGATGACTTTTCCCAATACAAAAGTTCACCGGAGATGACTTTTCCCATACAAAAGTTCACCGAAGATGACTTTCCCAATACAAAAGTTCACCGGAGATGACTTTTCCAATACAAAAGTTCACCGGAGATAACTTTTCCCATACAAAAGTTCACCGGAGATGACTTTCCCAATACAAAAGTTCACCGGAGATGAATTTCCCAATACAAAAGTTCACCGGGCATGACTTTCCCAATACAAAAGTTCACCGGAGATGACTTTCCCAATACAAAAGTTCACAGGAGATGATTTTCCCATACAAAAGTTCACCGGAGATGACTTTTCCAATACAAAAGTTCACCGGGGATGACTTTTTCAATACAAAAGTTCACCGGGCATGACTTTCCCAATACAAAAGTTCACCGGAGATGACTTTCCCAATACAAAAGTTCACCGGAGATGACTTTTCCAATACAAAAGTTCACCGGAGATGACTTTCCCAATACAAAAGTTCACCGGGCATGACTTTCCCAAAGTTCACCGGAGATTACTTTTCCCATACAAAAGTTCACCGGGCTTGACTTTCCCAATACAAAAGTTCACCGGAGATGACTTTCCCAATACAAAAGTTCACCGGAGATGACTTTTCCAATACAAAAGTTCATCGGAGATGACTTTTCCCATACAAAAGCTCACCGGAGATGACTTTTCCCATACAAAAGTTCACCGGAGATGACTTTCCCAATACAAAAGTTCACCGGAGATGATTTTCCCAATACAAAAGTTCATCGGGCATGACTTTCCCAATACAAAAGTTCACCGGAGATGACTTTTCCAATTCAAAAGTTCACAGGAACTTTTGTATTGGAAAAGTCATCTCCGGTGAACTTTTGTATTTTTAAAAGTAATGCCCGGTGAACTTTTGTATGGGAAAAGTTCACCGGGCATTACTTTTAAAATACAAAAGTTCACCGGAGATGACTTTTCCAATACAAAAGTTCACCGGGCATGACTTTCCCAATACAAAAGTTCACCGGGCATGACTTTCCCAATACAAAATTTTACCGGAGATGACTTTGCCAATACAAAAGTTCACCGGAGATGACTTTTCCCATACAAAAGTTCACCGGAGATGACTTTCCCAATACAAAAGTTCACCGGGCATGACTTTCCCAATACAAAAGTTCACCGGAGATGACTTTCCCAATACAAAAGTTCACCGTAGATGACTTTCCCAATACAAAAGTTCAGCGGAGATGACTTTTCCCATACAAACGTTCACCGGAGATGACTTTTCCCATACAAAAGTTCACCGGAGATGACTTTTCCCATACAAAAGTTCACCGGACATGACTTTCCCAATACAAAAGTTCACCGGAGATGACTTTTCCCATACAAAAGTTCACCGGAGATGACTTTTCCCATACAAAAGTGCACCGGAAATGACTTTTCCAATACAAAAGTTCACCGGGCATGACTTTCCCAACACAAAAGTTCACCGGAGATGACTTTCCCAATACAAAAGTTCACCGGAGATGACTTTCCCAATACAAAAGTCCACCGGAGATGACTTTTCCCATACAAAAGTTCACCGGAGATGACTTTTCCCATACATAAGTTCACAGGAGATGACTTTCCCAATACAAAAGTTCACCGGAGATGACTTTCCCATACAAAAGTTCACCGGAGATGACCTTGGCAATACAAAAGTTCACCGGAGATGACTTTTCCCATACAAAAGTTCACCGGAGATGACTTTCCCAATACAAAAGTTCACCGGAGATGACTTTTCCTATACCAAATTTCACCGGGCATGACTTTTCCCATACAAAAGTTCACCGGAGATGACCTTTCCCATACAAAAGTTCACCGGAGATGACTTTCCCAATACAAAAGTTCACCGGAGATGACTTTTCCAATACAAAAGTTCACCGGAGATGACTTTCCCAATACAAAAGTTCACCGGAGATGACTTTTCCCATACAAAAGATCACCGAAGATGACTTTGCCAATACAAAAGTTCACCGGAGATGACTTTTCCCATACAAAAGTTCACCGGAGATGACTTTTCCTATACAAAATTTCACCGGGCATGACTTTTCCCATACAAAAGATCACCGGAGATGACTTTTCCAATACAAAAGTTCACCGGAGATGACTTTGCCAATACAAAAGTTCACCGGAGATGACTTTTCCCATACAAAAGTTCACCGGAGATGAATTTTCCAATACAAAAGTTCACCGGAGATGACTTTCCCAATACAAAAGTTCACCAGGCATGACTTTCCCAATGCAAAATGAATTTTCCAATACAAAAGTTCACCGGAGATGACTTTCCCAATACAAAAGTTCACCGGAGATGATTTTCCCAATACAAAAGTTCATCGGGCATGACTTTCCCAATACAAAAGTTCACCAGAGATGACTTTTCCAATTCAAAAGTTCACAGGAGATGACTTTGCCAATACAAAAGTTCTCCGGAGATGACTTTTCCCATACAAAAGTTCACCGGGCATGACTTTTAAAATACAAAAGTTCACCGGAGATGACTTTTCCAATACAAAAGTTCACCGGGCATGACTTTCCCAATACAAAATTTTACCGGAGATGACTTTGCCAATACAAAAGTTCACCGGAGATGACTTTTCCCATACAAAAGTTCACCGGAGATGACTTTCCCAATACAAAAGTTCACCGGGCATGACTTTGCCAATACAAAAGTTCACCGGAGATTACTTTCCCATACAAAAGTTCACCGGAGATGAATTTTCCAATACAAAAGTCCACCGGAGATGACTTTTCCCATACAGAAGTTCACCGGAGATGACTTTTCCCATACATAAGTTCACAGGAGATGACTTTCCCAATACAAAAGTTCACCGGAGATGACTTTCCCATACAAAAGTTCACCGGAGATGACCTTGGCAATACAAAAGTTCACCGGAGATGACTTTTCCCATACAAAAGTTCACCGGAGATGACTTTCCCAATACAAAAGTTCACCGGAGATGACTTTTCGTATACAAAAGTGCAGCGGAGGTGACTTTTCCCATACAAAAGTGCACCGGAAATGACTTTCCCAATACAAAAGTTCTCCGGGCATGACTTTCCCAATACAAAATTTTACCGGAGATGACTTTGCCAATACAAAAGTTCACCGGAGATGACTTTTCCCATACAAAAGTTCACCGGAGATGACTTTCCCAATACAAAAGTTCACCGGGCATGACTTTGCCAATACAAAAGTTCACCGGAGATTACTTTCCCATACAAAAGTTCACCGGGCATGATTTTCCCAATACAAAAGTTCACCGGGCATGACTTTCCCAATACAAAAATTCAGCGGGCATGACTTTCCCAATACAAAAGTTCACCGGAGATGACTTTGCCAATACAAAAGTTCACCGGAGATGACTTTTCCCATACAAAAGTTCACCGGATTTGACTTTCCCAATACAAAAGTTCACCGGAGATGACTTTTCCCATACAAAAGTGCAGCGGAGATGACTTTTCCCATACAAAAGTGCACCGGAAATGACTTTTCCAATACAAAAGTTCACCGGGCATGACTTTTCCAACACAAAAGTTCACCGGAGATGACTTTCCCAATACAAAAGTTCACCGGAGATGACTTTCCCAATACAAAAGTCCACCGGAGATGACTTTTCCCATACAAAAGTTCACCGCAGATGACTTTTCCCATACATAAGTTCACAGGAGATGACTTTCCCAATACAAAAGTTCACCGGAGATGACTTTCCCATACAAAAGTTCACCGGAGATGACCTTGGCAATACAAAAGTTCACCGGAGATGACTTTTCCCATACAAAAGTTCACCGGAGATGACTTTTCCTATACCAAATTTCACCGGGCATGACTTTTCCCATACAAAAGTTCACCGGAGATGACTTTTCCCATACAAAAGTTCACCGGAGATGACTTTCCAAATACAAAAGTTCACCGGAGATGACTTTTCAATACAAAAGTTCACCGGAGATGACTTTCCCAATACAAAAGTTCACCGGAGATGACTTTTCCCATACAAAAGATCACCGAAGATGACTTTGCCAATACAAAAGTTCACCGGAGATGACTTTTCCCATACAAAAGTTCACCGGAGATGACTTTTCCTATACAAAATTTCACCGGGCATGACTTTTCCCATACAAAAGTTCACCGGAGATGACTTTTCCAATACAAAAGTTCACCGGAGATGACTTTGCCAATACAAAAGTTCACCGGAGATGACTTTTCCCAATACAAAAGTTCACCGGAGATGAATTTTCCAATACAAAAGTTCACCGGAGATGACTTTCCCAATACAAAAGTTCACCAGGCATGACTTTCCCAATGCAAAATGAATTTTCCAATACAAAAGTTCACCGGAGATGACTTTGCCAATACAAAAGTTCACCGGAGATGACTTTTCCAATACAAAAGTTCACCGGAGATGACTTTTCCCATACAAAAGTTCACCGGAGATGACTTTTCCTATACAAAATTTCACCGGGCATGACTTTTCCCATACAAAAGTTCACCGGAGATAACTTTTTCCATACAAAAGTTCACCGGAGATGACTTTCCCAATACAAAAGTTCACCGGAGATGACTTTCCCAATACAAAAGTTCTCAGGAGATGACTTTTCCCATACAAAAGTTCACCCGAGATGACTTTGCCAATACAAAAGTTCACCGGAGATGACTTTTCCAATACAAAAGTTCACCGGAGATGACTTTTGCCATACAGAAGTTCACCGAAAATGACTTTTCCCATACAAAAGTTCACCGGAGATGACTTTTCCCATACAAAAGTTCACCGGGCATGACTTTCCCAATACAAAAGTTCTCCGGAGATGACTTTTCCCATACAAAAGTTCACCGGAGATGAATTTTCCAATACAAAAGTTCACCGGAGATGACTTTCCCAATACAAAAGTTCACCAGGCATGACGTTCCCAATGCAAAATTTCACCGGAGATGATTTTCCCATACAAAAGTTCACCGGAGATGACTTTGCCAATACAAAAGTTCACCGGGCATGACTTTTCCCATACAAAAGTTCACCGGAGATGACTTTTCCCATACAAAAGTTCACCGGAGATGACTATTCCCATACAAAAGTTCACCGGAGATGACTTTCCCAATACAAAAGTTCACCGGTGATGACTTTCCCAATACAAAAGTTCTCAGGAGATGACTTTTCCCATACAAAAGTTCACCGGAGATGACTTTGCCAATACAAAATTTCACCGGAGATGACTTTTCCAATACAAAAGTTCACCGGAGATGACTTTTCCAATACAAAATTTCACCGGAGATGATTTTCCCATACAAAAGTTCACCGGAGATGACTTTGCCAGTACAAAAGTTCACCGGATATGATTTTCCAATACAAAAGTTCACCGGAGATGACTTTTCCCATACAAAAGTTCACCGGAGATGACTTTTCCTATACAAAATTTCACCGGGCATGATTTTTCCCATACAAAAGTTCACCGGAGATGACTTTTCCCATACAAATGTTCACCGGAGATGACTTTCCCAATACAAAAGTTCACCGGTGATGACTTTCCCAATACAAAAGTTCTCAGGAGATGACTTTTCCCATACAAAAGTTCACCGGGCATGACTTTTCCCATAGAAAAGTTCACCGGAGATGACTTTTCCCATACAAAAGTTCACCGGAGATGACTTTCCCAATACAAAAGTTCACCGGAGATGACTTTGCCAATACAAAAGTTCACCGGAGATGATTTTCCCATACAAAAGTTCACCGGAGATGACTTTACCAATACAAAAGTTCACCGGGCATGACTTTCCCAATACAAAAGTTCACCGGGCATGACTTTCCCAATACAAAAGTTCACCGGAGATAACTTTCCCAATACAAAAGTTGACCGGACATGACTTTCCCAATACAAAATTTCACCGGAGATGACTTTTCCCATACAAAAGTTCATCGGAGATGACTTTTCCCATACAAAAGTTCACCGGAGATGACTTTGCCAATACAAAAGTTCACCGGGCATGACTTTCCCAATACAAAAGTTCACCGGAGATGACTTTTCCCATACAAAAGTTCACCGGAGATGACTTTGCCATTACAAAAGTTCACCGGAGATGACTTTCCCATACAAAAGTTCACCGGGCATGACTTTCCCAATACAAAAGTTCACCGGGCATGACTTTCCCAATACAAAAGTTCACAGGGCATGACTTTCCCAATACAAAAGTTCACCGGAGATGACTTTGCCAATACAAAAGTTCACCGGAGATGACTTTTCCCATACAAAAGTTCACCGGAGATGACTTTGCCAGTACAAAAGTTCACCGGATATGATTTTCCAATACAAAAGTTCACCGGAGATGACTTTTCCCATACAAAAGTTCACCGGAGATGACTTTTCCTATACAAAATTTCACCGGAGATGACTTTGCCAGTACAAAAGTTCACCGGATATGATTTTCCAATACAAAAGTTCACCGGAGATGACTTTTCCCATACAAAAGTTCACCGGAGATGACTTTTCCTATACAAAATTTCACCGGGCATGATTTTTCCCATACAAAAGTTCACCGGAGATGACTTTTCCCATACAAATGTTCACCGGAGATGACTTTCCCAATACAAAAGTTCACCGGTGATGACTTTCCCAATACAAAAGTTCTCAGGAGATGACTTTTCCCATACAAAAGTTCACCGGGCATGACTTTTCCCATAGAAAAGTTCACCGGAGATGACTTTTCCCATACAAAAGTTCACCGGAGATGACTTTCCCAATACAAAAGTTCACCGGAGATGACTTTGCCAATACAAAAGTTCACCGGAGATGATTTTCCCATACAAAAGTTCACCGGAGATGACTTTACCAATACAAAAGTTCACCGGGCATGACTTTCCCAATACAAAAGTTCACCGGGCATGACTTTCCCAATACAAAAGTTCACCGGAGATAAATTTCCCAATACAAAAGTTGACCGTACATGACTTTCCCAATACAAAATTTCACCGGAGATGACTTTTCCCATACAAAAGTTCATCGGAGATGACTTTTCCCATACAAAAGTTCACCGGAGATGACTTTGCCAATACAAAAGTTCACCGGGCATGACTTTCCCAATACAAAAGTTCACCGGAGATGACTTTTCCCATACAAAAGTTCACCGGAGATGACTTTGCCATTACAAAAGTTCACCGGAGATGACTTTCCCATACAAAAGTTCACCGGGCATGACTTTCCCAATACAAAAGTTCACCGGGCATGACTTTCCCAATACAAAAGTTCACAGGGCATGACTTTCCCAATACAAAAGTTCACCGGAGATGACTTTGCCAATACAAAAGTTCACCGGAGATGACTTTTCCCATACAAAAGTTCACCGGAGATGACTTTTCCCATACAAAAGTTCACAGGAGATGACTTTTCCCATACAAAAGTTCACCGGAGATGACTTTGCCAATACAAAAGTTCACCGGAGATGACTTTTCCAATACAAAAGTTCATCGGAGATGACTTTTCCCATACAAAAGTTCACCGAAAATGACTTTTCCAATACAAAAGTTCTCCGGAGATGACTTTTCCCATACAAAAGTTCACCGGAGATGACTTTTCCAATACAAAAGTTCATCGGAGATGACTTTTCCCATACAAAAGTTCACCGGGCATGACTTTTCCAATACAAAAGTTCTCCGGAGATGAATTTTCCCATACAAAAGTTCACCGGAGATGACTTTTCCAATACAAAAGTTCACCGGAGATGACTTTTCCAATACAAAAGTTCACCGGAGATGACTTTCCCAATACAAAAGTTCACCAGACATGACTTTCCCAATGCAAAATTTCACCGGAGATGATTTTCCCATACAAAAGTTCACCGGAGATGACTTTGCCAATACAAAAGTTCACCGGATATGATTTTCCAATACAAAAGTTCACCGGAGATGACTTTTCCAATACAAAAGTTCACCGGAGATGACTTTCCCAATACAAAAGTTCACCGGGCATGATTTTTTTCCATACAAAAGTTCACCGGGCATGACTTTTCCCCATACAAAAGTTCACCGGAGATGACTTTTCCCATACAAAAGTTCAGCGGAGATGGACTTTGCCAATGCAAAAGTTCACCGGGCATGACTTTCCCAATACAAAAGTTCACCGGAGATGACTTTTCCCATACAAAAGTTCACCGGAGATGACTTTGCCAATACAAAAGTTCACCGGAGATGACTTTCCCATACAAAAGTTCACCGGGCATGACTTTCCCAATACAAAAGTTCACCGGGCATGACTTTCCCAATACAAAAGTTCACAGGGCATGACTTTCCCAATACAAAAGTTCACCGGAGATGACTTTGGCCAATACAAAAGTTCACCGGAGATGACTTTTCCCATACAAAAGTTCGCCGGAGATGACTTTGCCAATGCAAAAGTTCACCGGGCATGACTTTCCCAATACAAAAGTTCACCGGAGATGACTTTTCCCATACAAAAGTTCACCGGGCATGACTTTCCCAATACAAAAGTTCACCGGGCATGACTTTCCCAATACAAAAGTTCACAGAGCATGACTTTCCCAATACAAAAGTTCACCGGAGATGACTTTGCCAATACAAAAGTTCACCGGAGATGACTTTTCCCATACAAAAGTTCACCGGAGATGACTTTTCCCATACAAAAGTTCACCGGAGATGACTTTCCCTATACAAAAGTTCACCGGAGATGACTTTTCCCATATAAAAGTGCACCGGAGATGACTTTTCCATACAAAAGTTCACCGGAGATGACTTTGCCAATACAAAAGTTCACCGGAGATGACTTTCCCATACAAAAGTTCACCGGGCATGACTTTCCCAATACAAAAGTTCACCGGGCATGACTTTCCCCAATACAAAAGTTCACAGGGCATGACTTTCCCAATACAAAAGTTCACCGGAGATGACTTTGCCAATACAAAAGTTAACCGGAGATGACTTTTCCCATACAAAAGTTCACCGGAGATGACTTTTCCCATGCGAAAGTTCACCGGACATGACTTCCCAATACAAAAGTTCACCGGAGATGACTTCTCCCATACAAAAGTTCACCGGAGAAGACTTTGCCAATATAAAAGATCACCGGAGATTACTTTCCCATACAAAAGTTCACCGGGCATGACTTTCCCAATACAAAAGTTCACCGGGCATGACTTTCCCAATACAAAAATTCACCGGGCATGACTTTCCCAATACAAACGTTCACCGGAGATGACTTTTCCCATACAAAAGTTCACCGGAGATGACTTTCCCAATACAAAAGTTCACCGGAGATGACTTTTCCCATACAAAAGTGCACCGGAGATGAATTTTCCCATACAAAAGTTCACCGGAGATGACTTTCCCAATACAAAAGTTCACCGGATATGACTTGCCCAATACAAAAGTTCACCGGGCATGACTTTCCCAATACAAAAGTTCACCGGAGATGACTTTCCCAATACAAAAGTTCACCGGGCATGACATTCCCAATACAAAAGTTCACCGGGCATGACTTTCCCAATACAAAAGTTCACCGGGCATGACCTTTCCCAATACAAAAGTTCACCGGGCATGACTTTCCCAATACAAAAGTTCACCGGGCATGACTTTCCCAATACAAAAGTTCACCGGGCATGACTTTCCCAATACAAAAGTTCACCGGGCATGACTTTTCCCATACAAAAGTTCACCGGGCATGGCTTTCCCAATACAAAAGTTTACCGGGAGATGACTTTCCCAATACAAAAGTTCACCGGGCATGACTTTCCAATACAAAAGTTCACGGGGCATGATTTTTCCCAATAAAAAAGTTCACCGGGCATGACTTTCCCAATACAAAAGTTCACCGGGCATGACATTCCCAATACAAAAGTTCACCGGGCATGACTTTCCCAATACAAAAGTTCACCGGAGATGACTTTTCCCATACAAAAGAGCACCGGAGATGAATTTTCCCATACAAAAGTTCACCGGAGATGACTTTCCCAATACAAAAGTTCACCGGAGATGACTTTCCCAATACAAAAGTTCACCGGAGGTGACTTTCCCATACAAAAGTTTACCGGATATGACTTTTCCAATACAAAAGTTCACCGGGCATACTTTCCCAATACAAAAGCCCACCGGAGATGACTTTCCCAATACAAAATTTCACCGGAGATAACTTGAACTTTTGTATTGGGTAGGTCATCTGCGGTGAACTTTTGTATTGGGAAAGTCATGCCCGGTGAACTTTTGTATGGGAAAAGACATGCCCGGCGAACTTTTGTATTGGGAAAGTCATGCCCAGTGAACTTTTGTATTGGGAAAATCATCTCCGGTGAACTTTTGTATTGGGAAAGTCATCTCCGGTAAACTTTTGTATTGGGAAAGTCATGCCCGGTGAACTTTTGTATTGGGAAAGTCATGCCCGGTGAACTTTTGTATTGGGAATGTCATGCCCGGTGAACTTTTGTATTGGGAAAGTCATGCCCGGTGAACTTTTGTATTGGGAAAGTCATGCCCGGTGAACTTTTGTATTGGGAAAGTCATGCCCGGTGAACTTTTGTATTGGGAAAGTCATCTCCGGTAAACTCTTGTATTGGGAAAGCCATGCCCGGTGAACTTTTGTATGGGAAAAGTCATGCCCGGTGAACTTTTGTATTGGGAAAGTCATGCCCGGTGAACTTTTGTATTGGGAAACTCATGCCCGGTGAACTTTTGTATGGGAAAAGACATGCCCGGTGAACTTTTGTATTGGGAAAGTCATGCCCGGTGAAATTTTGTATTGGAAAGTCATGCCCGGTGAACTTTTGTATTGGAAAGTCATGCCCGGTGAACTTTTGTATTGCGAAAGTCATGCCCGGTGAACTTTTGTATTGGGAGAATCATGCCCGGTGAACTTTTGTGTTGGGAAAGTCATGCCCGGTGAACTTTTGTATGGGAAAAGTCATGCCCGGTGAACTTTTGTATTGGGAAATTCATGCCCGGTGAACTTTTGTATTGGGAAAGTCATGCCCGGTGAACTTTTGTATTGAAAAGTCATGCCCGGTGAACTTTTGTATTGGGAAAGTCATGCCCGGTGAACTTTTGTATTGGGAAAGTCAAGCCCGGTGAACTTTTGTATTGGGAAAGTCATGCCCGGTGAACTTTTGTATGAGAAAAGTCATGCCCGGTGAACTTTTGTATTGGGAAAGTCATGCCCGGTGAACTTTTGTATTGGGAAAGTCATCTCCGGTGAACTTTTATATTGGGAAAGTCATGCCCGGTGAACTTTTGTATGGGAAAAGTCATGCCCGGTGAACTTTTGTATTGGGAAAGTCATGCCCGGTGAAGTTTTGTATGGGAAAATTCATGCCCGGTGAACTTTTGTATTGGGAAAGTCATGCCCGGTGAACTTTTGTATTGGGAAAGTCATGCCCGGTGAACTTTTGTATTGGGAAAGTCATGCCCGGTGAACTTTTGTATTGGGAAAGTCATGCCCGGTGAACTTTTGTATTGGGAAAGTCATCTCCGGTGAACTTTTGTATTGGGAAAGTCATGCCCGGTGAACTTTTGTATTGGGAAAGTCATGCCCGGTGAACTTTTGTATTGGAAAGTCATGCCCGGTGAACTTTTGTATTGGAAAGTCATGCCCGGTGAACGTTTGTATTGGGAAAGTCATGCCCGGTGAACTTTTGTATTGGGAAAGTCATGCCCGGTGAACTTTTGTATTGGGAAAGTCATTTCCGGTGAACTTTTGTATTGGGAAAGTCATGCCCGGTGAACTTTTGTATTGGGAAAGTCATGCCCGGTGAACTTTTGTATTGGGAAAGTCATGCCCGATGAACTTTTGTATGGGAAAAGTCATGCCCGGTGAACTTTTGTATTGGGAAAGTCATGCCCGGTGAACTTTTGTATTGGGAAAGTCATGCCCGGTGAACTTTTGTATTGGAAAGTCATGCCCGGTGAACTTTTGTATTGGGAAAGTCATGCCCGGTGAACTTTTATATTGGGAAAGTCATGCCCGGTGAACTTTTGTATGAGAAAAGTCATGCCCGGTGAACTTTTGTATTGGGAAAGTCATGCCCGGTGAACTTTTGTATTGGGAAAGTCATGCCCGGTGAACTTTTGTATTGGGAAAGTCATCTCCGGTGAACTTTTGTATTGGGAAAGTCATGCCCGGTGAACTTTTGTATGGGAAAAGTCATGCCCGGTGAACTTTTGTATTAGGAAAGTCATGCCCGGTCAACTTTTGTGTTGGGAAAGCCATGCCCGGTGAACTTTTGTATTGGAAAGTCATGCAAGGTGAACTTTTGTACTGGGAAAGTCATGCCCGGTGAACTTTTGTATGGGAAAAGTCATCTCCGGTGAACTTTTGTATTAGGAAGGTCATGCCCGGTCAACTTTTGTGTTGGGAAAGCCATGTCCGGTGAACTTTTGTATTGGGAAAGTCATGCCCGGAGAACTTTTGTATTGGGAAAGTCATGCCCGGTGAACTTTTGTATTGGGAAAGTCATGCCCAGTGAACTTTTGTACTGGGAAAGTCATGCCCGGTGAACTTTTGTATTGGGAAAGTCATGCCCGGTGAACTTTTGTATTGGGAAAGTCATGCCCGGTGAACTTTTGTATTGGGAAAATCATGCCCGGTGAACTTTTGTATTGGGAAAGTCATGCCCGGTGAACTTTTGTGTTGGGAAAGCCATGCCCGGTGAACTTTTGTATTGGGAAAGTCATGCCCGGTGAACTTTTGTATTGGGAAAGTCATGCCCGGTGAACTTTTGTATTGGGAAAGTCATGCAAGGTGAACTTTTATACTGGGAAAGTCATGCCCGGTGAACTTTTGTATGGGAAAAGTCATGCCCGGTGAACTTTTGTATGGGAAAAGTCATCTCCGGTGAACTTTTGTATTCGGAAAGTCATGCCCGGTGAATTTTGTATTGGGAAAGTCATGCCCGGTGAACTTTTGTAGTGGGAAAGTCATGCCCGGTGAACTTTTGTATTGGGAAAGTCATGCCCGGTGAACTTTTGTATTGGGAAAGTCATGCCCGGTGAACTTTTGTATTGGGAAAGTCATGCCCGGTGAACTTTTGTGTTGGGAAAGCCATGCCCGGTGAACTTTTGTATTGGGAAGTCATGCCCGGTGAACTTTTGCATGGGAAAAGTCATGCCCGGTGAACTTTTGTATTGGGAAAGTCATGCCCGGTGAACTTTTGTATTGGGAAAGTCATGCCCGGTGAACTTTTGTGTTGGGAAAGCCATGCCCGGTGAACTTTTGTATTGGGAAAGTCATGCCCGGTGAACTTTTGTATGGGAAAAGTCATGCCAGGTGAACTTTTGTATTGGGAAAGTCATGCCCGGTGAACTTTTGCATGGGAAAAGTCATGCCCGGTGAACTTTTTATTGGGAAAGTCATCTCCGGTGAACTTTTGTATTGGGAAAGTCATGCCCGGTCAACTTTTGTATTGGGAAAGTCATGCCCAGTGAACTTTTGTATTGGGAAAATCATGCCCGGTGAACTTTTGTATTGGGAAAGTCATCTCCGGTGAACTTTTGTATTGGGAAAGTCATCTCCGGTGAACTTTTGTATTGGGAAAGTCATCTCCGGTGAACTTTTGTATTGGGAAAGTCATGCCCGGTGAACTTTTGTATTGGGAAAGTCATGCCCGGTCAACTTTTGTATGGGAAAAGTCATGCCCGGTGAACTTTTGTATTGGGAAAGTCATCTCCGGTGAACTTTTGTATTGGGAAAGTCATGCCCGGTGAACTTTTGTATTGGGAAAGTCATGCCCGGTGAACTTTTGTATTGGGAAAGTCATGCCCGGTGAACTTTTGTATGGGAAAAGTCATGCCCGGTGAACTTTTGTATGGGAAAAGTCATCTCCGGTGAACTTTTGTATTAGGAAAGTCATGCCCGGTGAATTTTGTATTGGGAAAGTCATGCCCGGTGAATTTTGTATTGGGAAAGTCATGCCCGGTGAACTTTTGTATTGGGAAAGTCATGCCCGGTTAATTTTTGTATTGGGAAAGTCATGCCCGGTGAACTTTTGTATTGGGAAAGTCATGCCCGGTCAACTTTTGTATGGAAAAAATTCATGCCCGGTCAACTATTGTATGGAAAAAGTCATCTCCGGTGAACTTTTGTATTAGGAAAGTCATGCCCGGTGAATTTTGTATTGGGAAAGTCATGCCCGGTGAACTTTTGTATTGGGAAAGTCATGCCCGGTGAACTTTTGTATGGGAAAAGTCATGCCCGGTGAACTTTTGTGTGGGAAAAGTCATCTCCGGTGAACTTTTGTATTAGGAAAGTCATGCCCGGTGAATTTTGTATTGGGAAAATCATGCCCGGTGAACTTTTGTATTGGGAAAGTCATGTCCGGTGAACTTTTGTATTGGGAAAGTCATGCCCGGTGAACTTTTGTATTGGGAAAGTCATGCCCGGTGAACTTTTGTATTGGGAAAGTCATGCCCGGTGAACTTTTGTATTGGGAAAGTCATGCCCGGTGAACTTTTGTATTGGGAAAGTCATGCCCGGTGAACTTTTGTATTGGGAAAGTCATGCCCGGTGAACTTTTGTATTGGGAAAGTCATGCCCGGTGAACTTTTGTATTGGGAAAGTCATGCGCGGTCAACTTTTGTATGGGAAAAGCCATGCCCGGTGAACTTTTGTATTGGGAAAGTCATGCCCGGTGAACTTTTGTATTGGGAAAGTCATGCCCGGTGAACTTTTGTATTGGGAAAGTCATGCCCGGTGAACTTTTGTGTTGGGAAAGCCATGCCCGGTGAACTTTTGTATTGGAAAAGTCATGCCCGGTGAACTTTTGTATTGGGAAAGTCATGCCCGGTGAACTTTTGTATTGGGAAAGTCATGCCCGGTGAACTTTTGTATTGGGAAAGTCATGCCCGGTGAATTTTTGTACTGGGAAAGTCATGCCCGGTGAACTTTTGTATTGGGAAAGTCATGCCCGGTCAACTTTTGTATGGGAAAAGTCATGCCCGGTGAACTTTTGTATTGGGAAAGTCATGCCCGGTGAACTTTTGTATTGGGAAAGTCATGCCCGGTGAACTTTTGTATTGGGAAAGTCATGCCCGGTGAACTTTTGTATTGGGAAAGTCATGCCCGGTGAACTTTTGTGTTGGGAAAGCCATGCCCGGTGAACTTTTGTATTGGGAAAGTCATGCCCGGTGAACTTTTGCATGGGAAAAGTCATGCCCGGTGAACTTTTGTATTGGGAAAGTCATGCCCGGTGAACTTTTGTATTGGGAAAGTCATGCCCGGTGAAGTTTTGTGTTGGGAAAGTCATGCCCGGTGAACTTTTGTATTGGGAAAGTCATGCCCGGTCAACTTTTGTATGGGAAAAGTCATGCCAGGTGAACTTTTGTATTGGGAAAGTCATGCCCGGTGAACTTTTGCATGGGAAAAGTCATGCCCGGTGAACTTTTTATTGGGAAAGTCATCTTCGGTGAACTTTTGTATTGGGAAAGTCATGCCCGGTCAACTTTTGTATTGGGAAAGTCATGCCCAGTGAACTTTTGTATTGGGAAAATCATGCCCGGTGAACTTTTGTATTGGGAAAGTCATCTCCGGTGAACTTTTGTATTAGGAAAGTCATGCCCGGTGAATTTTGTATTGGGAAATCATGCCCGGTGAACTTTTGTATTGGGAAAGTCATGCCCGGTGAACTTTTGTACTGGGAAAGTCATGCCCGGTGAACTTTTGTATTGGGAAAGTCATGCCCGGTCAACTTTTGTATGGGAAAAGTCATGCCCGGTGAACTTTTGTATGGGAAAAGTCATCTCCGGTGAACTTTTGTATTAGGAAAGTCATGCCCGGTGAATTTTGTATTGGAAAGTCATGCCCGGTGAACTTTTGTATTGGGAAAGTCATGCCCAGTGAACTTTTGTATGGGAAAAGTCATGCCCGGTGAACTTTTGTATGGGAAAAGTCATCTCCGGTGAACTTTTGTATTGGGAAAGTCATGCCCGGTGAACTTTTGTATTGGGAAAGTTATGCCCGGTGAACTTTTGTATTGGGAAAGTCATGCCCGGTGAACTTCTGTATTGGGAAAGTCATGCCCGGTGAACTTTTGTATTGGGAAAGTCATGCCCGGTGAACTTTTGTATTGGGAAAGTCATCTCCGGTAAACTTTTGTATTGGGAAAGTCATGCCCGGTGAACTTTTGTATGGGAAAAGTTATGCCCGGTGAACTTTTGTATTGGGAAAGTCATGCCCGGTGAACTTTTGTATTGGGAAAGTCATGCCCGGTGAACTTTTGTATTGGGAAAGTCATGGCCGGTGAACTTTTGTATTGGGAAAGTCATGCCCGGTGAACTTTTGTATTGGGAAAGTCATGCCCGGTGAACTTTTGTATTGGGAAAGTCATGCCCGGTGAACTTTTGTATTGGGAAAGTCATCTCCGGTGAACTTTTGTATTGGAAAGTCATGCCCGGTGAACTTTTGTATTGGGAAAGTCATGCCCGGTGAACTTTTGTATGGGAAAAGACATGCCCGGTGAACTTTTGTATTGGGAAAGTCATGCCCGGTGAACTTTTGTATTGGAAAGTCATGCCCGGTGAACTTTTGTATTGGAAAGTCATGCAAGGTGAACTTTTGTATTGGGAAAGTCATGCCCGGTGAACTTTTGTATTGGGAAAGCCATGCCCGGTGAACTTTTGTATTAGGAAAGTCATGCCCGGTGAACTTTTGTATTGGGAAAGTCATGCCCGGTCAACTTTTGTATGGGAAAAGTCATGCCCGGTGAACTTTTGTATTGGGAAAGTCATGCCCGGTGAACTTTTGTATTGGGAAAGTCATGCCCGGTGAACTTTTGTGTTGGGAAAGCCATGCCCGGTGAACTTTTGTATTGGAAAAGTCATGCCCGGTGAACTTTTGTATTGGGAAAGTCATGCCCGGTGAACTTTTGTATTGGGAAAGTCATGCCCGGTGAACTTTTGTATTGGGAAAGTCATGCCCTGTGAACTTTTGTATTGGGAAAGTCATGCCCGGTGAACTTTTGTACTGGGAAAGTCATGCCCGGTGAACTTTTGTATTGGGAAAGTCATGCCCGGTCAACTTTTGTATGAGAAAAGTCATGCCCGGTGAACTTTTGTATTGGGAAAGTCATGCCCGGTGAACTTTTGCATGGGAAAAGTCATGCCCGGTGAACTTTTGTATTGGGAAAGTCATGCCCGGTGAACTTTTGTATTGGGAAAGTCATGCCCGGTGAACTTTTGTACTGGGAAAGTCATGCCCGGTGAACTTTTGTATGGGAAAAGTCATCTCCGGTGAACTTTTGTATTAGGAAGTCATCCCCGGTGAATTTTGTATTGGGAAAGTCATGCCCGGTGAACTTTTGTATTGGGAAAGTCATGCCCGGTGAACTTTTGTATTGGGAAAGTCATGACCGGTGAACTTTTGTATTGGGAAAGCCATGCCCGGTGAACTTTTGTACTGGGAAAGTCATGCCCGGTGAACTTTTGTATGGGAAAAGTCATGCCCGGTGAACTTTTGTATGGGAACAGTCATGCCCGGTGAACTTTTGTATTAGGAAAGTCATGTCCGGTGAATTTTGTATTGGGAAAGTCATGCCCGGTGAACTTTTGTATTGGAAAAGTCATGCCCGGTGAACTTTTGTATTGGGAAAGTCATGCCCGGTGAACTTTTGTATTGGGAAAGTCATGCCCGGTGAACTTTTGTATTGGGAAAGTCATGCCCGGTGAACTTTTGTATTGGGAAAGTCATGCCCGGTGAACTTTTGTATTGGGAAAGTCATGCCCGGTGAACTTTTGTGTTGGGAAAGCCATGCCCGGTGAAATTTTGTATTGGGGAAGTCATGCCCGGTCAACTTTTGTATGGGAAAAGTCATGCCCGGTGAAGTTTTGTATTGGGAAAGTCATGCCCGGTGAACTTTTGCATGGGTAAAGTCATGCCCGGTGAACTTTTGTATTGGGAAAGTCATGCCCGGTGAACTTTTGTATTGGGAAAGTCATGCCCGGTGAACTTTTGTATGGGAAAAGACATGCCCGGTGAACTTTTGTATTGGGAAAGTCATGCCCGGTGAACTTTTGTATTGGAAAGTCATGCCCGGTGAACTTTTGTATTGGAAAGTCATGCAAGGTGAACTTTTGTATTGGGAAAGTCATGCCCGGTGAACTTTTGTATTGGGAAAGCCATGCCCGGTGAACTTTTGTATTAGGAAAGTCATGCCCGGTGAACTTTTGTATTGGGAAAGTCATGCCCGGTCAACTTTTGTATGGGAAAAGTCATGCCCGGTGAACTTTTGTATTGGGAAAGTCATGCCCGGTGAACTTTTGTATTGGGAAAGTCATGCCCGGTGAACTTTTGTATTGGGAAAGTCATGCCCGGTGAACTTTTGCATGGGAAAAGTCATGCCCGGTGAACTTTTGTATTGGGAAAGTCATGCCCGGTGAACTTTTGTATTGGGAAAGTCATGCCCGGTGAACTTTTGTACTGGGAAAGTCATGCCCGGTGAACTTTTGTATGGGAAAAGTCATGCCCGGTGAACTTTTGTATGGGAAAAGTCATCTCCGGTGAACTTTTGTATTAGGAAAGTCATCCCCGGTGAATTTTGTATTGGGAAAGTCATGCCCGGTGAACTTTTGTATTGGGAAAGTCATGCCCGGTGAACTTTTGTATTGGGAAAGTCATCTCCGGTGAACTTTTCTATGGGAAAAGTCATCTCCGGTGAACTTTTGTATTGGGAAAGTCATCTCCGGTGAACTTTTGTATTGGGAAAGTCATGCCCGGTGAACTTTTGTATTGGGAAAGTCATGCCCGGTGAACTTTTGTATTGGGAAAGTCATCTCCGGTGAACTTTTGTATTGGGAAAGTCATGCCCGGTGAACTTTTGTATTGGGAAAGTCATGCCCGGTGAACTTTTGTATTGGGAAAGTCATGCCCGGTGAACTTTTGTATTAAGAAAGTCATGCCCGGTGAACTTTTGTATTGGGAAAGTCATCTCCGGTGAACTTTTGTATTGGGAAAGTCATGCCCGGTGAACTTTTGTATTGGGAAAGTCATGCCCGGTGAACTTTTGTATTGGGAAAGTCATCTCCGGTGAACTTTTGTATTGGGAAAGTCATGCCCGGTGAACTTTTGTATTGGGAAAGTCATGCCCGGTGAACTTTTGTATTGGGAAAGTCATGCCCGGTGAACTTTTGTATTGGGAAAGTCATACCCGGTGAACTTTTGTATTGGGAAAGTCATCTCCGGTGAACTTTTCTATGGGAAAAGTCATCTCCGGTGAACTTTTGTATTGGGAAAGTCATCTCCGGTGAACTTTTGTATTGGGAAAGTCATGCCCGGTGAACTTTTGTATTGGGAAAGTCATCTCCGGTGAACTTTTCTATGGGAAAAGCCATCTCCGGTGAATTTTTGTGTTGGGAAAGTCATGCCCGGTGAACTTTTGTATTGGGAAAGTCATGCCCGGTGAACTTTTGTATTGGGAAAGTCATCTCCGGTGAACTTTTGTATTGGGAAAGTCATGCCCGGTGAACTTTTGTATTGGGAAAGTCATGCCCGGTGAACTTTTGTATTGGGAAAGTCATCTCCGGTGAACTTATGTATTGGGAAAGTCATGCCCGGTGAACTTTTGTATTGGGAAAGTCATCTCCGGTGAACTTTTCTATGGGAAAAGTTATCTCCGGTGAACTTTTGTATTGGGAAAGTCATGCCCGGTGAACTTTTGTATTGGGAAAGTCATCTCCGGTGAACTTTTGTATTTGAAAGTCATGCCCGGTGAACTTTTGTATTGGGAAAGTCATGCCCGGTAAACTTTTGTATTGGGAAAGTCATGCCCGGTGAACTTTTGTATTGGGAAAGTCATGCCCGGTGAACTTTTGTATTGAGAAAGTCATGCCCGGTGAACTTTTGTATTGGGAAAGTCATGTCCGGTGAACTTTTGTATTGGGAAAGTCATGCCCGGTGAACTTTTGTATTGGGAAAGTCATCTCCGGTGAACTTTTCTATGGGAAAAGTCATCTCCGGTGAACTTTTGTATTGGGAAAGTCATGCCCGGTGAACTTTTGTATTGGGAAAGTCATGCCCGGTGAACTTTTGTATTGGGAAAGTCATGTCCGTTGAACTTTTGTATTGGGAGAGTCATCTCCGGTGAACTTTTGTATTGGGAAAGTCATGCCCGGTGAACTTTTGTATTGGGAAAGTCATGCCCGGTGAACTTTTGTATCGGGAAAGTCATGCCCGGTGAACTTTTGTATTGGGAAAGTCATCTCCGGTGAACTTTTGTATTGGGAAAGTCATGCCCGGTGAACTTTTGTATTGGGAAAGTCATGCCCGGTGAACTTTTGTATTGGGAAAGTCATGCCCGGTGAACTTTTGTATTGGGAAAGTCATGCCCGGTGAACTTTTGTATTGAACTTTTGTATTGGGAAAGTCATCTCCGGTGAACTTTTGTATTGGGAAAGTCATCTCCGGTGAACTTTTCTATGGGAAAAGTCATCTCCGGTGAACTTTTGTATTGGGAAAGTCATCTCCGGTGAACTTTTGTATTGGGAAAGTCATGCCCGGTGAACTTTTGTATTGGGAAAGTCATCTCCGGTGAACTTTTGTATTGGGAAAGTCATGCCCGGTGAACTTTTGTATTGGGAAAGTCATCTCCGGTGAACTTTTGTATTGGGAAAGTCATGTCCGGTGAACTTTTGTATTGGGAAAGTCATCTCCGGTGAACTTTTATATTGGGAAAGTCATGCCCGTGAACTTTTGTATTGGGAAAGTCATGCCCGGTGAACTTTTGTATTGGGAAAGTCATCTCCGGTGAACTTTTCTATGGGAAAAGTCATCTCCGGTGAACTTTTGTATTGGGAAAGTCATCTCCGGTGAACTTTTGTATTGGGAAAGTCATGCCCGGTGAACTTTTGTATTGGGAAAGTCATCTCCGATGAACTTTTGTATTGGGAAAGTCATGTCCGGTGAACTTTTGTATTGGGAAAGTCATCTCCGGTGAACTTTTATATTGGGAAAGTCATGCCCGTGAACTTTTGTATTGGGAAAGTCATGCCCGGTGAACTTTTGTATTGGGAAAGTCATCTCCGGTGAACTTTTGTATTGGGAAAGTCATGCCCGGTGAACTTTTGTATTGGGAAAGTCATCTCCGGTGAACTTTTGTATTGGGAAAGTCATGCCCGGTGAACTTTTGTATTGGGAAAGTCATGCCCGGTGAACTTTTGTATTGGGAAAGTCATGCCCGGTGAACTTTTGTATTGGGAAAGTCATGCCCGGTGAACTTTTGTATTGAACTTTTGTATTGGGAAAGTCATCTCCGGTGAACTTTTGTATTGGGAAAGTCATCTCCGGTGAACTTTTCTATGGGAAAAGTCATCTCCGGTGAACTTTTGTATTGGGAAAGTCATCTCCGGTGAACTTTTGTATTGGGAAAGTCATGCCCGGTGAACTTTTGTATTGGGAAAGTCATGCCCGGTGAACTTTTGTATTGGGAAAGTCATCTCCGGTGAACTTTTGTATTGGGAAAGTCATGCCCGGTGAACTTTTGTATTGGGAAAGTCATCTCCGGTGAACTTTTGTATTGGGAAAGTCATGCCCGGTGAACTTTTGTATTGGGAAAGTCATGCCCGGTGAACTTTTGTATTGGGAAAGTCATCTCCGGTGAACTTTTGTATTGGGAAAGTCATGCCCGGTGAACTTTTGTATTGGGAAAGTCATGCCCGGTGAACTTTTGTATTGGGAAAGTCATGCCCGGTGAACTTTTGTATTGGGAAAGTCATCTCCGGTGAACTTTTCTATGGGAAAAGTCATCTCCGGTGAACTTTTGTATTGGGAAAGTCATCTCCGGTGAACTTTTGTATTGGGAAAGTCATGCCCGGTGAACTTTTGTATTGGGAGAGTCATCTCCGGTGAACTTTTGTATTGGGAAAGTCATGCCCGGTGAACTTTTGTATTGGGAAAGTCATGCCCGGTGAACTTTTGTATTGGGAAAGTCATGCCCGGTGAACTTTTGTATTGGGAAAATCATCTCCGGTGAACTTTTGTATTGGGAAAGTCATGCCCGGTGAACTTTTGTATTGGGAAAGTCATGCCCGGTGAACTTTTGTATTGGGAAAGTCATGCCCGGTGAATTTTTGTATTGGGAAAGTCATCTCCGGTGAACTTTTCTATTGGGAAAGTCATGCCCGGTGAACTTTTGTATTGGGAAAGTCATGCCCGATGAACTTTTGTATTGGGAAAGTCATGCCCGGTGAACTTTTGTATTGGGAAAGTCATCTCCGGTGAACTTTTCTATGGGAAAAGTCATCTCCGGTGAACTTTTGTATTGGGAAAGTCATGCCCGGTGAACTTTTGTATTGGGAAAGTCATGCCCGGTGAACTTTTGTATTGGGAAAGTCATCTCCGGTGAACTTTTGTATTGGGAAAGTCATGCCCGGTGAACTTTTGTATTGGGAAAGGCATGCCCGGTGAACTTTTGTATTGGGAAAGTCATGCCCGGTGAACTTTTGTATTGGGAAAGTCATCTCCGGTGAACTTTTCTATGGGAAAAGTCATCTCCGGTGAACTTTTGTATTGGGAAAGTCATGCCCGGTGAACTTTTGTATTGGGAAAGTCATGCCCGGTGAACTTTTGTATTGGGAAAGTCATCTCCGGTGAACTTTTGTATTGGGAAAGTCATGCCCGGTGAACTTTTGTATTGGGAAAGTCATGCCCGGTGAACTTTTGTATTGGGAAAGTCATGCCCGGTGAACTTTTGTATTGGGAAAGTCATCTCCGGTGAACTTTTGTATTGGGAAAGTCATGCCCGGTGAACTTTTGTATTGGGAAAGTCATGCCCGGTGAACTTTTGTATTGGGAAAGTCATGCCCGGTGAACTTTTGTATTGGGAAAGTCATGCCCGGTGAACTTTTGTATTGGGAAAGTCATGCCCGGTGAACTTTTGTATTGGGAAAGTCATGCCCGGTGAACTTTTGTATTGGGAAAGTCATGCCCGGTGAACTTTTGTATTGGGAAAGTCATCTCCGGTGAACTTTTCTATGGGAAAAGTCATCTCCGGTGAACTTTTGTATTGGGAAAGTCATGCCCGGTGAACTTTTGTATTGGGAAAGTCATGCCCGGTGAACTTTTGTATTGGGAAAGTCATCTCCGGTGAACTTTTCTATGGGAAAAGTCATCTCCGGTGAACTTTTGTATTGGGAAAGTCATGCCCGGTGAACTTTTGTATTGGGAAAGTCATGCCCGGTGAACTTTTGTATTGGGAAAGTCATGCCCGGTGAACTTTTGTATTGGGAAAGTCATGCCCGGTGAACTTTTGTATTGGGAAAGTCATGCCCGGTGAACTTTTGTATTGGGAAAGTCATGCCCGGTGAACTTTTGTATTGGGAAAGTCACGCCCGGTGAACTTTTGTATTGGGAAAGTCATCTCCGGTGAACTTTTCTATGGGAAAAGTCATCTCCGGTGAACTTTTGTATTGGGAAAGTCATGCCCGGTGAACTTTTGTATTGGGAAAGTCATGCCCGGTGAACTTTTGTATTGGGAAAGTCATGCCCGGTGAACTTTTGTATTGGGAAAGTCATGCCCGGTGAACTTTTGTATTGGGAAGTCATGCCCGGTGAACTTTTCTATGGGAAAAGTCATCTCCGGTGAACTTTTGTATTGGGAAAGTCATGCCCGGTGAACTTTTGTATTGGGAAAGTCATGCCCGGTGAACTTTTGTATTGGGAAAGTCATGCCCGGTGAACTTTTGTATTGGGAAAGTCATCTCCGGTGAACTTTTCTATGGGAAAAGTCATCTCCGGTGAACTTTTGTATTGGGAAAGTCATGCCCGGTGAACTTTTGTATTGGGAAAGTCATGCCCGGTGAACTTTTGTATTGGGAAAGTCATGCCCGGTGAACTTTTGTATTGGGAAAGTCATGCCCGGTGAACTTTTGTATTGGGAAAGTCATGCCCGGTGAACTTTTGTATTGGGAAAGTCATCTCCGGTGAACTTTTGTATTGGGAAAGTCATCTCCGGTGAACTTTTCTATGGGAAAAGTCATCTCCGGTGAACTTTTGTATTGGGAAAGTCATGCCCGGTGAACTTTTGTATTGGGAAAGTCATCTCCGGTGAACTTTTGTATTGGGAAAGTCATGCCCGGTGAACTTTTGTATTGGGAAAGTCATCTCCGGTGAACTTTTGTATTGGGAAAGTCATGCCCGTTGAACTTTTGTATTGGGAAAGTCATGCCCGGTGAACTTTTGTATTGGGAAAGTCATGCCCGGTGAACTTTTGTATTGGGAAAGTCATGCCCGGTGAACTTTTGTATTGGGAAAGTCATGCCCGGTGCACTTTTGCATTGGGAAAGTCATGCCCGGTGAACTTTTGTATTGGGAAAGTCATGCCCGGTGAACTTTTGTATTGGGAAAGTCATCTCCGGTGAACTTTTGTATTGGGAAAGTCATCTCCGGTGAACTTTTGTATTGGGAAAGTCATGCCCGGTGAACTTTTGTATTGGGAAAGTCATGCCCGGTGAACTTTTGTATTGGGAAAGTCATCTCCGGTGAACTTTTGTATTGGGAAAGTCATGCCCGGTGAACTTTTGTATTGGGAAAGTCATGCCCGGTGAACTTTTGTATTGGGAAAGTCATGCCCGGTGAACTTTTGTATTGGGAAAGTCATGCCCGGTGAACTTTTGTATTGGGAAAGTCATCTCCGGTGAACTTTTGTATTGGGAAAGTCCTGCCCGGTGAACTTTTGTATTGGGAAAGTCATGCCCGGTGAACTTTTGTATTGGGAAAGTCATGCCCGGTGAACTTTTGTATTGGGAAAGTCATGCCCGGTGAACTTTTGTATTGGGAAAGTCATGCCCGGTGAACTTTTGTATTGGGAAAGTCATCTCCGGTGAACTTTTCTATGGGAAAAGTCATCTCCGGTGAACTTTTGTATTGGGAAAGTCATGCCCGGTGAACTTTTGTATTGGGAAAGTCATCTCCGGTGAACTTTTGTATTGGGAAAGTCATGCCCGGTGAACTTTTGTATTGGGAAAGTCATCTCCGGTGAACTTTTGTATTGGGAAAGTCATGCCCGGTGAACTTTTGTATTGGGAAAGTCATGCCCGGTGAACTTTTGTATTGGGAAAGTCATGCCCGGTGAACTTTTGTATTGGGAAAGTCATGCCCGGTGAACTTTTGTATTGGGAAAGTCATGCCCGGTGAACTTTTGTATTGGGAAAGTCATGCCCGGTGAACTTTTGTATTGGGAAAGTCATGCCCGGTGAACTTTTGTATTGGGTAAGTCATGCCCGGTGAAATTTGTATTGGGAAAGTCATGCCCGGTGAACTTTTGTATTGGGAAAGTCATGCCCGGTGAACTTTTCTATGGGAAAAGTCATATCCGGTGAACTTTTCTATGGGAAAAGTCATCTCCGGTGAACTTTTGTATTGGGAAAGTCATGCCCGGTGAACTTTTGTATTGGGAAAGTCATCTTCGGTGAACTTTTGTATTGGGAAAGTCATGCCCGGTGAACTTTTGTATTGGGAAAGTCATGCCCGGTGAACTTTTGTATTGGGAAAGTCATGCCCGGTGAACTTTTGTATTGGGAAAGTCATGCCCGGTGAACTTTTGTATTGGGAAAGTCATCTCCGGTGAACTTTTCTATGGGAAAAGTCATCTCCGGTGAACTTTTGTATTGGGAAAGTCATCTCCGGTGAACTTTTGTATTGGGAAAGTCATGCCCGGTGAACTTTTGTATTGGGAAAGTCATCTCCGGTGAACTTTTGTATTGGGAAAGTCATGCCCGGTGAACTTTTGTATTGGGAAAGTCATCTCCGGTGAACTTTTGTATTGGGAAAGTCATGCCCGGTGAACTTTTGTATTGGGAAAGTCAAGCCCGGTGAACTTTTGTATTGGGAAAGTCATGCCCGGTGAACTTTTGTATTGGGAAAGTCATGCCCGGTGAACTTTTCTATGGGAAAAGTCATCTCCGGTGAACTTTTCTATGGGAAAAGTCATCTCCGGTGAACTTTTGTATTGGGAAAGTCATGCCCGGTGAACTTTTGTATTGGGAAAGTCATCTCCGGTGAACTTTTGTATTGGGAATGTCATGCCCGGTGAACTTTTGTATTGGGAAAGTCATGCCCGGTGAACTTTTGTATTGGGAAAGTCATGCCCGGTGAACTTTTGTATTGGGGAAGTCATGCCCTGTGAACTTTTGTATTGGGAAAGTCATGCCCGGTGAACTTTTGTATTGGGAAAGTCATCTCCGGTGAACTTTTGTATTGGGAAAGTCATCTCCGGTGAACTTTTGTATTGGGAAAGTCATGCCCGGTGAACTTTTGTATTGGGAAAGTCATGCCCGGTGAACTTTTGTATTGGGAAAGTCATCTCCGGTGAACTTTTGTATTGGGAAAGTCATGCCCGGTGAACTTTTGTATTGGGAAAGTCATGCCCGGTGAACTTTTGTATTGGGAAAGTCATGCCCGGTGAACTTTTGTATTGGGAAAGTCATGCCCGGTGAACTTTTGAATTGGGAAAGTCATGCCCGGTGAACTTTTGTATTGGGAAAGTCATGCCCGGTGAACTTTTGTATTGGGAAAGTCATGCCCGGTGAACTTTTATTTATTTATTTATTTTATTTATTAGCCTTTGGATATTTTTCCTTACAGACTATATAAATGAACAATTTTGTACTTAATTCGGTGAACTTTTGTATTGGGAAAGTCATGCCCGGTGAACTTTTGTATTGGGAAAGTCATCTCCGGTGAACTTTTGTATTGGGAAAGTCATGCCCGTTGAACTTTTGTATTGGGAAAGTCATGCCCGGTGAACTTTTGTATTGGGAAAGTCATGCCCGGTGAACTTTTGTATTGGGAAAGTCATCTCCGGTGAACTTTTGTATTGGGAAAGTCATCTCCGGTGAACTTTTGTATTGGGAAAGTCATGCCCGGTGAACTTTTGTATTGGGAAAGTCATGCCCGGTGAACTTTTGTATTGGGAAAGTCATCTCCGGTGAACTTTTGTATTGGGAAAGTCATGCCCGGTGAACTTTTGTATTGGGAAAGTCATGCCCGGTGAACTTTTGTATTGGGAAAGTCATGCCCGGTGAACTTTTGTATTGGGAAAGTCATGCCCGGTGAACTTTTGTATTGGGAAAGTCATCTCCGGTGAACTTTTGTATTGGGAAAGTCATGCCCGGGGAACTTTTGTATTGGGAAAGTCATGCCCGGTGAACTTTTGTATTGGGAAAGTCATGCCCGGTGAACTTTTGTATTGGGAAAGTCATGCCCGGTGAACTTTTGTATTGGGAAAGTCATGCCCGGTGAACTTTTGTATTGGGAAAGTCATCTCCGGTGAACTTTTCTATGGAAAAAGTCATCTCCGGTGAACTTTTGTATTGGGAAAGTCATGCCCGGTGAACTTTTGTATTGGGAAAGTCATCTCCGGTGAACTTTTGTATGGGGAAAGTCATGCCCGGTGAACTTTTGTATTGGGAAAGTCATCTCCGGTGAACTTTTGTATTGGGAAAGTCATGCCCGGTGAACTTTTGTATTGGGAAAGTCATGCCCGGTGAACTTTTGTATTGGGAAAGTCATGCCCGGTGAACTTTTGTATTGGGAAAGTCATGCCCGGTGAACTTTTGTATTGGGAAAGTCATGCCCGGTGAACTTTTGTATTGGGAAAGTCATGCCCGGTGAACTTTTGTATTGGGAAAGTCATGCCCGGTGAACTTTTGTATTGGGAAAGTCATGCCCGGTGAAATTTGTATTGGGAAAGTCATGCCCGGTGAATTTTTGTATTGGGAAAGTCATGCCCGGTGAACTTTTCTATGGGAAAAGTCATCTCCGGTGAACTTTTCTATGGGAAAAGTCATCTCCGGTGAACTTTTGTATTGGGAAAGTCATGCCCGGTGAACTTTTGTATTGGGAAAGTCATCTCCGGTGAACTTTTGTATTGGGAAAGTCATGCCCGGTGAACTTTTGTATTGGGAAAGTCATGCCCGGTGAACTTTTGTATTGGGAAAGTCATGCCCGGTGAACTTTTGTATTGGGAAAGTCATGCCCGGTGAACTTTTGTATTGGGAAAGTCATGCCCGGTGAACTTTTCTATGGGAAAAGTCATCTCCGGTGAACTTTTCTATGGGAAAAGTCATCTCCGGTGAACTTTTGTATTGGGAAAGTCATCTCCGGTGAAATTTTGTATTGGGAAAGTCATGCCCGGTGAACTTTTGTATTGGGAAAGTCATCTCCGGTGAACTTTTGTATTGGGAAAGTCATTCCCGGTGAACTTTTGTATTGGGAAAGTCATCTCCGGTGAACTTTTGTATTGGGAAAGTCATGCCCGGTGAACTTTTGTATTGGGAAAGTCATGCCCGGTGAACTTTTGTATTGGGAAAGTCATGCCCGGTGAACTTTTGTATTGGGAAAGTCATGCCCGGTGAACTTTTCTATGGGAAAAGTCATCTCCGGTGAACTTTTCTATGGGAAAAGTCATCTCCGGTGAACTTTTGTATTGGGAAAGTCATGCCCGGTGAACTTTTGTATTGGGAAAGTCATCTCCGGTGAACTTTTGTATTGGGAATGTCATGCCCGGTGAACTTTTGTATTGGGAAAGTCATGCCCGGTGAACTTTTGTATTGGGAAAGTCATGCCCGGTGAACTTTTGTATTGGGAAAGTCATGCCCGGTGAACTTTTGTATTGGGAAAGTCATGCCCGGTGAACTTTTGTGTTGGGAAAGTCATCTCCGGTGAACTTTTGTATTGGGAAAGTCATGCCCGGTGAACTTTTGTATTGGGAAAGTCATGCCCGCTGAACTTTTGTATTGGGATAGTCATGCCCGGTGAACTTTTGTATTGGGAAAGTCATCTCCGGTGAACTTTTGTATTGGGAAAGTCATGCCCGGTGAACTTTTGTATTGGGAAAGTCATGCCCGGTGAACTTTTGTATTGGGAAAGTCATGCCCGGTGAACTTTTGTATTGGGAAAGTCATGCCCGGTGAACTTTTGTATTGGGAAAGTCATCTCCGGTGAACTTTTCTATGGGAAAAGTCATCTCCGGTGAACTTTTCTATGGGAAAAGTCATCTCCGGTGAACTTTTGAATTGGGAAAGTCATGCCCGGTGAACGTTTGTATTGGGAAAGTCATCTCCGGTGAACTTTTGTATTGGGAAAGTCATGCCCGGTGAACTTTTGTATTGGGAAAGTCATGCCCGGTGAACTTTTGTATTGGGAAAGTCATGCCCGGTGAACTTTTGTATTGGGAAAGTCATGCCCGGTGAACTTTTGTATTGGGAAAGTCATGCCCGGTGAACTTTTGTATTGGGAAAGTCATGGCCGGTGAACTTTTGTATTGGGAAAGTCATGCCCGGTGAACTTTTGTATTGGGAAAGTCATGGCCGGTGAACTTTTGTATTGGGAAAGTCATGCCCGCTGAACTTTTGTATTGGGAAAGTCATGCCCGGTGAACTTTTGTATTGGGAAAATCATCTCCGGTGAACTTTTGTATTGGGAAAGTCATGCCCGGTGAACTTTTGTATTGGGAAAGTCATGCCCGGTGAACTTTTGTATTGGGAAAGTCATGCCCGGTGAACTTTTGTATTGGGAAAGTCATCTCCGGTGAACTTTTCTATGGGAAAAGTCATCTCCGGTGAACTTTTGTATTGGGAAAGTCATGCCCGGTGAACTTTTGTATTGGGAAAGTCATGCCCGGTGAACTTTTATATTGGGAAAGTCATCTCCGGTGAATTTTTGTATTGGGAAAGTCATGCCCGGTGAACTTTTGTATTGGGAAAGTCATGCCCGGTGAACTTTTGTATTGGGAAAGTCATCTCCGGTGAACTTTTGTATTGGGAAAGTCATGCCCGGTGAACTTTTGTATTGGGAAAGTCATGCCCGTTGAACTTTTGTATTGGGAAAGTCATGCCCGGTGAACTTTTGTATTGGGAAAGTCATCTCCGGTGCACTTTTCTATGGGAAAAGTCATCTCCGGTGAACTTTTGTATTGGGAAAGTCATGCCCGGTGAACTTTTGTATTGGGAAAGTCATCTCCGGTGAACTTTTCTATGGGAAAAGTCATCTCCGGTGAACTTTTGTATTGGGAAAGTCATCTCCGGTGAACTTTTGTATTGGGAAAGTCATGCCCGGTGAACTTTTGTATTGGGAAAGTCATCTCCGGTGAACTTTTCTATGGGAAAAGTCATCTCCGGTGAACTTTTGTATTGGGAAAGTCATGCCCGGTGAATTTTTGTATTGGGAAAGTCATGCCCGGTGAACTTTTGTATTGGGAAAGTCATGCCCGGTGAACTTTTGTATTGGGAAAGTCATCTCCGGTGAACTTTTCCATGGGAAAAGTCATCTCCGGTGAACTTTTGTATTGGGAAAGTCATCTCCGGTGAACTTTTGTATTGGGAAAGTCATGCCCGGTGAACTTTTGTATTGGGAAAGTCATCTCCGGTGAACTTTTCTATGGGAAAAGTCATCTCCGGTGAACTTTTGTATTGGGAAAGTCATGCCCGGTGAACTTTTGTATTGGGAAAGTCATGCCCGGTGAACTTTTATATTGGGAAAGTCATCTCCGGTGAATTTTTGTATTGGGAAAGTCATGCCCGGTGAACTTTTGTATTGGGAAAGTCATGCCCGGTGAACTTTTGTATTGGGAAAGTCATCTCCGGTGAACTTTTGTATTGGGAAAGTCATGCCCGGTGAACTTTTGTATTGGGAAAGTCATGCCCGGTGAACTTCTGTATTGGGAAAGTCATGCCCGGTGAACTTTTGTATTGGGAAAGTCATGCCCGGTGAACTTTTGTATTGGGAAAGTCATCTCCGGTGAACTTTTGTATTGGGAAAGTCATGCCCGGGGAACTTTTGTATTGGGAAAGTCATGCCCGGTGAACTTTTGTATTGGGAAAGTCATGCCCGGTGAACTTTTGTATTGGGAAAGTCATGCCCGGTGAACTTTTGTATTGGGAAAGTCATGCCCGGTGAACTTTTGTATTGGGAAAGTCATCTCCGGTGAACTTTTCTATGGGAAAAGTCATCTCCGGTGAACTTTTGTATTGGGAAAGTCATGCCCGGTGAACTTTTGTATTGGGAAAGTCATCTCCGGTGAACTTTTGTATTGGGAAAGTCATGCCCGGTGAACTTTTGTATTGGGAAAGTCATCTCCGGTGAACTTTTGTATTGGGAAAGTCATGCCCGGTGAACTTTTGTATTGGGAAAGTCATGCCCGGTGAACTTTTGTATTGGGAAAGTCATGCCCGGTGAACTTTTGTATTGGGAAAGTCATGCCCGGTGAACTTTTGTATTGGGAAAGTCATGCCCGGTGAACTTTTGTATTGGGAAAGTCATGCCCGGTGAACTTTTGTATTGGGAAAGTCATGCCCGGTGAAATTTGTATTGGGAAAGTCATGCCCGGTGAATTTTTGTATTGGGAAAGTCATGCCCGGTGAACTTTTCTATGGGAAAAGTCATCTCCGGTGAACTTTTCTATGGGAAAAGTCATCTCCGGTGAACTTTTGTATTGGGAAAGTCATGCCCGGTGAACTTTTGTATTGGGAAAGTCATCTCCGGTGAACTTTTGTATTGGGAAAGTCATGCCCGGTGAACTTTTGTATTGGGAAAGTCATGCCCGGTGAACTTTTGTATTGGGAAAGTCATGCCCGGTGAACTATTGTATTGGGAAAGTCATGCCCGGTGAACTTTTGTATTGGGAAAGTCATGCCCGGTGAACTTTTCTATGGGAAAAGTCATCTCCGGTGAACTTTTCTATGGGAAAAGTCATCTCCGGTGAACTTTTGTATTGGGAAAGTCATCTCCGGTGAAATTTTGTATTGGGAAAGTCATGCCCGGTGAACTTTTGTATTGGGAAAGTCATCTCCGGTGAACTTTTGTATTGGGAAAGTCATGCCCGGTGAACTTTTGTATTGGGAAAGTCATCTCCGGTGAACTTTTGTATTGGGAAAGTCATGCCCGGTGAACTTTTGTATTGGGAAAGTCATGCCCGGTGAACTTTTGTATTGGGAAAGTTATGCCCGGTGAACTTTTGTATTGGGAAAGTCATGCCCGGTGAACTTTTCTATGGGAAAAGTCATCTCCGGTGAACTTTTCTATGGGAAAAGTCATCTCCGGTGAACTTTTGTATTGGGAAAGTCATGCCCGGTGAACTTTTGTATTGGGAAAGTCATCTCCGGTGAACTTTTGTATTGGGAATGTCATGCCCGGTGAACTTTTGTATTGGGAAAGTCATGCCCGGTGAACTTTTGTATTGGGAAAGTCATGCCCGGTGAACTTTTGTATTGGGAAAGTCATGCCCGGTGAACTTTTGTATTGGGAAAGTCATGCCCGGTGAACTTTTGTGTTGGGAAAGTCATCTCCGGTGAACTTTTGTATTGGGAAAGTCATGCCCGGTGAACTTTTGTATTGGGAAAGTCATGCCCGCTGAACTTTTGTATTGGGAAAGTCATGCCCGGTGAACTTTTGTATTGGGAAAGTCATCTCCGGTGAACTTTTGTATTGGGAAAGTCATGCCCGGTGAACTTTTGTATTGGGAAAGTCATGCCCGGTGAACTTTTGTATTGGGAAAGTCATGCCCGGTGAACTTTTGTATTGGGAAAGTCATCTCCGGTGAACTTTTCTATGGGAAAAGTCATCTCCGGTGAACTTTTCTATGGGAAAAGTCATCTCCGGTGAACTTTTGTATTGGGAAAGTCATGCCCGGTGAACTTTTGTATTGGGAAAGTCATCTCCGGTGAACTTTTGTATTGGGAAAGTCATGCCCGGTGAACTTTTGTATTGGGAAAGTCATGCCCGGTGAACTTTTGTATTGGGAAAGTCATGCCCGGTGAACTTTTGTATTGGGAAAGTCATGCCCGGTGAACTTTTGTGTTGGGAAAGTCATCTCCGGTGAACTTTTGTATTGGGAAAGTCATGCCCGGTGAACTTTTGTATTGGGAAAGTCATGCCCGCTGAACTTTTGTATTGGGAAAGTCATGCCCGGTGAACTTTTGTATTGGGAAAGTCATCTCCGGTGAACTTTTGTATTGGGAAAGTCATGCCCGGTGAACTTTTGTATTGGGAAAGTCATGCCCGGTGAACTTTTGTATTGGGAAAGTCATGCCCGGTGAACTTTTGTATTGGGAAAGTCATCTCCGGTGAACTTTTCTATGGGAAAAGTCATCTCCGGTGAACTTTTGTATTGGGAAAGTCATGCCCGGTGAACTTTTGTATTGGGAAAGTCATGCCCGGTGAACTTTTATATTGGGAAAGTCATCTCCGGTGAATTTTTGTATTGGGAAAGTCATGCCCGGTGAACTTTTGTATTGGGAAAGTCATGCCCGGTGAACTTTTGTATTGGGAAAGTCATCTCCGGTGAACTTTTGTATTGGGAAAGTCATGCCCGGTGAACTTTTGTATTGGGAAAGTCATGCCCGGTGAACTTTTGTATTGGGAAAGTCATGCCCGGTGAACTTTTGTATTGGGAAAGTCATCTCCGGTGAACTTTTCTATGGGAAAAGTCATCTCCGGTGAACTTTTGTATTGGGAAAGTCATGCCCGGTGAACTTTTGTATTGGGAAAGTCATCTCCGGTGAACTTTTCTATGGGAAAAGTCATCTCCGGTGAACTTTTGTATTGGGAAAGTCATCTCCGGTGAACTTTTGTATTGGGAAAGTCATGCCCGGTGAACTTTTGTATTGGGAAAGTCATCTCCGGTGAACTTTTCTATGGGAAAAGTCATCTCCGGTGAACTTTTGTATTGGGAAAGTCATGCCCGGTGAGTTTTTGTATTGGGAAAGTCATGCCCGGTGAACTTTTGTATTGGGAAAGTCATGCCCGGTGAACTTTTGTATTGGGAAAGTCATCTCCGGTGAACTTTTCCATGGGAAAAGTCATCTCCGGTGAACTTTTGTATTGGGAAAGTCATCTCCGGTGAACTTTTGTATTGGGAAAGTCATGCCCGGTGAACTTTTGTATTGGGAAAGTCATGCCCGGTGAACTTTTGTATTGGGAAAGTCATGCCCGGTGAACTTTTGTATTGGGAAAGTCATGCCCGGTGAACTTTTGTATTGGGAAAGTCATCCCCGGTGAACTTTTGTATTGGGAAAGTCATCTCCGGTGAACTTTTCTATGGGAAAAGTCATCTCCGGTGAACTTTTGTATTGGGAAAGTCATCTCCGATGAACTTTTGTCTTGGGAAAGTCATCCCCGGTGAACTTTTGTATTGGGAAAGTCATCTCCGGTGAACTTTTCTATGGGAAAAGTCATCTCCGGTGAACTTTTGTATTGGGAAAGTCATGCCCGGTGAACTTTTGTATTGGGAAAGTCATCTCCGGTGAACTTTTGTATTGGGAAAGTCATGCCCGGTGAACTTTTGTATTGTGAAAGTCATCTCCGGTGAACTTTTGTATTGGGAAAGTCATCTCCGGTGAACTTTTGTATTGGGAAAGTCATGCCCGGTGAACTTTGTATTGGGAAAGTCATCTCCGGTGAACTTTTGTATTGGGAAATTCATGCCCGGTGAACTTTTGTATTGGGAAAGTCATGCCCGGTGAACTTTTGTATTGGGAAAGTCATCTCCGGTGAACTTTTGTATTGGGAAAGTCATGCCCGGTGAACTTTTGTATTGGGAAAGTCATGCCCGGTGAACTTTTGTATTGGGAAAGTCATGCCCGGTGAACTTTTGTATTGGGAAAGTCATGCCCGGTGAACTTTTCTATGGGAAAAGTCATCTCCGGTGAACTTTTCTATGGGAAAAGTCATCTCCGGTGAACTTTTGTATTGGGAAAGTCATCTCCGGTGAACTTTTGTATTGGGAAAGTCATGCCCGGTGAACTTTTGTATTGGGAAAGTCATCTCCGGTGAACTTTTCTATGGGAAAAGTCATCTCCGATGAACTTTTGTATTGGGAAAGTCATGCCCGGTGAACTTTTGTATTGGGAAAGTCATCTCCGGTGAACTTTTGTATTGGGAAAGTCATGCCCGGTGAACTTTTGTATTGGGAAAGTCATCTCCGGTGAACTTTTGTATTGGGAAAGTCATCTCCGGTGAACTTTTGTATTGGGAAAGTCATGCCCGGTGAACTTTGTATTGGGAAAGTCATCTCCGGTGAACTTTTGTATTGGGAAATTCATGCCCGGTGAACTTTTGTATTGGGAAAGTCATGCCCGGTGAACTTTTGTATTGGGAAAGTCATCTCCGGTGAACTTTTGTATTGGGAAAGTCATGCCCGGTGAACTTTTGTATTGGGAAAGTCATGCCCGGTGAACTTTTGTATTGGGAAAGTCATGCCCGGTGAACTTTTGTATTGGGAAAGTCATCTCCGGTGAACTTTTGTATTGGGAAAGTCATGCCCGGTGAACTTTTGTATTGGGAAAGTCATGCCCGGTGAACTTTTGTATTGGGAAAGTCATGCCCGGTGAACTTTTGTATTGGGAAAGTCATGCCCGGTGAACTTTTGTATTGGGAAAGTCATCTCCGGTGAATTTTTCTATGGGAAAAGTAATCTCCGGTGAACTTTTGTATTGGGAAAGTCATGCCCGGCGAACTTTTGTATTGGGAAAGTCATGCCCGGTGAACTTTTGTATTGGGAAAGTCATGCCCGGTGAACTTTTGTATTGGGAAAGTCATGCCCGGTGAACTTTTGTATTGGGAAAGTCAAGCCCGGTGAACTTTTGTATTGGGAAGGTCATGCCCGGTGAACTTTTGTATTGGGAAAGTCATCTCCGGTGAACTTTTGTATTGCGAAAGTCATGCCCGGTGAACTTTTGTATTGGGAAAGTCATGCCCGGTGAACTTTTGTATTGGGAAAGTCACGCCCGGTGAATTTTTCTATGGGAAAAGTCATCTCCGGTGAACTTTTGTATTGGGAAAGTCATGCCCGGTGAACTTTTCTATGGGAAAAGTCATCTCCGGTGAACTTTTCTATGGGAAAAGTCATCTCCGGTGAACTTTTGTATTGGGAAAGTCATCTCCGGTGAACTTTTCTATGGGAAAAGTCATCTCCGGTGAACTTTTGTATTGGGAAAGTCATGCCCGGTGAACTTTTGTATTGGGAAAGTCATGCCCGGTGAACTTTTGTATTGGGAAAGTCATGCCCGGTGAACTTTTGTATTGGGAAAGTCATCTCCGGTGAACTTTTCTATGGGAAAAGTCATCTCCGGTGAACTTTTGTATTGGGAAAGTCATGCCCGGTGAACTTTTGTATTGGGAAAGTCATCTCCGGTCAACTTTTGTATTGGGAAAGTCATCTCCGGTGAACTTTTCTATGGGAAAAGTCATCTCCGGTGAACTTTTGTATTGGGAAAGTCATGCCCGGTGAACTTTTGTATTGGGAAAGTCATCTCCGGTGAACTTTTGTATTGGGAAAGTCATGCCCGGTGAACTTTTGTATTGGGAAAGTCATGCCCGGTGAACTTTTGTATTGGGAAAGTCATGCCCGGTGAACTTTTGTATTGGGAAAGTCATCTCCGGTGAACTTTTCTATGGGAAAAGTAATCTCCGGTGAACTTTTGTATTGGGAAAGTCATGCCCGGCGAACTTTTGTATTGGGAAAGTCATGCCCGGTGAACTTTTGTATTGGGAAAGTCATGCCCGGTGAACTTTTGTATTGGGAAAGTCATGCCCGGTGAACTTTTGTATTGGGAAAGTCATGCCCGGTGAACTTTTGTATTGGGAAAGTCATGCCCGGTGAACTTTTGTATTGGGAAAGTCATGCCCGGTGAACTTTTGTATTGGGAAAGTCATCTCCGGTGAACTTTTGTATTGGGAAAGTTATCTTCGGTGAATTTTTATATTGGGAAAGTCATGCCCGGTGAACTTTTGTATTGGGAAAGTCATCTCCGGTGAACTTTTGTATTGGGAAAGTCATGCCCGGTGAACTTTTGTATTGGGAAAGTCATGCCCGTTGAACTTTTGTATTGGGAAAGTCATGCCCGGTGAACTTTTGTATTGGGAAAGTCATCTCCGGTGAACTTTTCTATGGGAAAAGTCATCTCCGGTGAACTTTTGTATTGGGAAAGTCATCTCCGGTGAACTTTTGTATTGGGAAAGTCATGCCCGGTGAACTTTTGTATTGGGAAAGTCATCTCCGGTGAACTTTTCTATGGCAAAAGTCATCTCCGGTGAACTTTTGTATTGGGAAAGTCATGCCCGGTGAACTTTTGTATTGGGAAAGTCATCTCCGGTGAACTTTTGTATTGGGAAAGTCATGCCCGGTGAACTTTTGTATTGGGAAAGTCATCTCCGGTGAACTTTTGTATTGGGAAAGTCATCTCCGGTGAACTTTTGTATTGGGAAAGTCATGCCCGGTGAACTTTGTATTGGGAAAGTCATCTCCGGTGAACTTTTGTATTGGGAAATTCATGCCCGGTGAACTTTTGTATTGGGAAAGTCATGCCCGGTGAACTTTTGTATTGGGAAAGTCATCTCCGGTGAACTTTTGTATTGGGAAAGTCATGCCCGGTGAACTTTTGTATTGGGAAAGTCATGCCCGGTGAACTTTTGTATTGGGAAAGTCATGCCCGGTGAACTTTTGTATTGGGAAAGTCATCTCCGGTGAACTTTTGTATTGGGAAAGTCATGCCCGGTGAACTTTTGTATTGGGAAAGTCATGCCCGGTGAACTTTTGTATTGGGAAAGTCATGCCCGGTGAACTTTTGTATTGGGAAAGTCATGCCCGGTGAACTTTTGTATTGGGAAAGTCATCTCCGGTGAACTTTTATATGGGAAAAGTAATTTCCGGTGAACTTTTGTATTGGGAAAGTCATGCCCGGTGAACTTTTGTATTGGGAAAGTCATGCCCGGTGAACTTTGTATTGGGAAAGTCATGCCCGGTGAACTTTTGTATTGGGAAAGTCATGCCCGGTGAACTTTTGTATTGGGAAAGTCAAGCCCGGTGAACTTTTGTATTGGGAAGGTCATGCCCGGTGAACTTTTGTATTGGGAAAGTCATCTCCGGTGAACTTTTGTATTGTGAAAGTCATGCCCGGTGAACTTTTGTATTGGGAAAGTCATGCCCGGTGAACTTTTGTATTGGGAAAGTCATGCCCGGTGAATTTTTCTATGGGAAAAGTCATCTCCGGTGAACTTTTGTATTGGGAAAGTCATGCCCGGTGAACTTTTCTATGGGAAAAGTCATCTCCGGTGAACTTTTGTATGGGAAAAGTCATCTCCGGTGAACTTTTGTATTGGGAAAGTCATCTCCGGTGAACTTTTCTATGGGAAAAGTCATCTCCGGTGAACTTTTGTATTGGGAAAGTCATGCCCGGTGAACTTTTGTATTGGGAAAGTCATCTCCGGTGAACTTTTCTATGGGAAAAGTCATCTCCGGTGAACTTTTGTATTGGGAAAGTCATCTCCGGTGAACTTTTGTATTGGGAAAGTCATGCCCGGTGAACTTTTGTATTGGGAAAGTCATCTCCGGTGAACTTTTCTATGGGAAAAGTCATCTCCGGTGAACTTTTGTATTGGGAAAGTCATGCCCGGTGAACTTTTGTATTGGGAAAGTCATCTCCGGTGAACTTTTGTATTGGGAAAGTCATGCCCGGTGAACTTTTGTATTGGGAAAGTCATCTCCGGTGAACTTTTTTATTGGGAAAGTCATGCCCGGTGAACTTTTGTATTGGGAAAGTCATGCCCGGTGAACTTTTGTATTGGGAAAGTCATGCCCGGTGAACTTTTGTATTGGGAAAGTCATGCCCGGTGAACTTTTGTATTGGGAAAGTCATCTCCGGTGAACTTTTGTATTGGGAAAGTCATGTCCGGTGAACTTTTCTATGGGAAAAGTCATCTCCGGTGAACTTTTCTATGGGAAAAGTCATCTCCGGTGAACTTTTGTATTGGGAAAGTCATCTCCGGTGAACTTTTCTATGGGAAAAGTCATCTCCGGTGAACTTTTGTATTGGGAAAGTCATGCCCGGTGAACTTTTGTATTGGGAAAGTCATGCCCGGTGAACTTTTGTATTGGGAAAGTCATGCCCGGTGAACTTTTGTATTGGGAAAGTCATCTCCGGTGAACTTTTCTATGGGAAAAGTCACCTCCGGTGAACTTTTGTATTGGGAAAGTCATCTCCGGTGAACTTTTGTATTGGGAAAGTCATGCCCGGTGAACTTTTGTATTGGGAAAGTCATCTCCGGTGAACTTTTCTATGGGAAAAGTCATCTCCGGTGAACTTTTGTATTGGGAAAGTCATGCCCGGTGAACTTTGTATTGGGAAAGTCATCTCCGGTGAACTTTTGTATTGGGAAAGTCATGCCCGGTGAACTTTTGTATTGGGAAAGTCATCTCCGGTGAACTTTTTTATTGGGAAAGTCATGCCCGGTGAACTTTTGTATTGGGAAAGTCATGCCCGGTGAACTTTTGTATTGGGAAAGTCATGCCCGGTGAACTTTTGTATTGGGAAAGTCATGCCCGGTGAACTTTTGTATTGGGGAAAGTCATGCCCGGTGAACTTTTGTATTGGGAAAGTCATGCCCGGTGAACTTTTGTATTGGGAAAGTCATCTCCGGTGAACTTTTGTATTGGGAAAGTCATCTTCGGTGAATTTTTGTATTGGGAAAGTCATGCCCGGTGAACTTTTGTATTGGGAAAGTCATCTCCGGTGAACTTTTGTATTGGGAAAGTCATGCCCGGTGAACTTTTGTATTGGGAAAGTCATGCCCGGTGAACTTTTGTATTGGGAAAGTCATGCCCGGTGAACTTTTGTATTGGGAAAGTCATCTCCGGTGAACTTTTCTATGGAAAAGTCATCTCCGGTGAACTTTTGTATTGGGAAAGTCATTTCCGGTGAACTTTTGTATTGGGAAAGTCATGCCCGGTGAACTTTTGTATTGGGAAAGTCATCTCCGGTGAACTTTTCTATGGGAAAAGTCATCTCCGGTGAACTTTTGTATTGGGAAAGTCATCTCCGGTGAACTTTTGTATTGGGAAATTCATGCCCGGTGAACTTTTGTATTGGGAAAGTCATGCCCGGTGAACTTTTGTATTGGGAAAGTCATCTCCGGTGAACTTTTGTATTGGGAAAGTCATGCCCGATAAACTTTTGTATTGGGAAAGTCATGCCCGGTGAACTTTTGTATTGGGAAAGTCATGCCCGGTGAACTTTTGTATTGGGAAAGTCATCTCCGGTGAACTTTTGTATTGGGAAAGTCATGCCCGGTGAACTTTTGTATTGGGAAAGTCATGCCCGGTGAACTTTTGTATTGGGAAAGTCATGCCCGGTGAACTTTTGTATTGGGAAAGTCATCTCCGGTGAACTTTTCTATGGAAAAGTAATCTCCGGTGAACTTTTGTATTGGGAAAGTCATGCCCGGTGAACTTTTGCATTGGGAAAATCATGCCCGGTGAACTTTTGTATTGGAAAGTCATGCCCGGTGAACTTTTGTATTGGGAAAGTCATGCCGGTGAACTTTTGTATTGGGAAAGTCAAGGCCGGTGAACTTTTGTATTGGGAAGGTCATGCCCGGTGAACTTTTGTATTGGGAAAGTCATCTCCGGTGAACTTTTGTATTGGGAAAGTCATGCCCGGTGAACTTTTGTATTGGGAAAGTCATGCCCGGTGAACTTTTGTATTGGGAAAGTCATGCCCGGTGAATTTTTCTATGGGAAAAGTCATCTCCGGTGAACTTTTGTATTGGGAAAGTCATGCCCGGTGAACTTTTCTATGGGAAAAGTCATCTCCGGTGAACTTTTCTATGGGAAAAGTCATCTCCGGTGAACTTTTGTATTGGGAAAGTCATGCCCGGTGAACTTTTGTATTGGGAAAGTCATGCCCGGTGAACTTTTGTATTGGGAAAGTCATGCCCGGTGAACTTTTGTATTGGGAAAGTCATCTCCGGTGAACTTTTGTATTGGGAAAGTCATGCTTGGTGAACTTTTGTATTGGGAAAGTCATGCCCGGTGAACTTTTGTATTGGGAAATTCATGCCCGGTGAACTTTTGTATTGGGAAAGTCATGCCCGGTGAACTTTTGTATTGGGAGAGTCATGCCCGGGAACTTTTGTATTGGGAAAGTCATGCCCGGTGAACTTTTGTATTGGGAAAGTCATGCCCGGTGAACTTTTGTATTGGGAAAGTCATCTCCGGTGAACTTTTGTATGGGAAAAGTCATCTCCGGTGAACTTTTGTATTGGGAAAGTCATCTCCGGTGAACTTTTGTATTGGGAAAGTCATGCCCGGTGAACTTTTGTATTGGGAAAGTCATCTCCGGTGAACTTTTCTATGGGAAAAGTCATCTCCGGTGAACTTTTGTATTGGGAAAGTCATGCCCGGTGAACTTTTGTATTGGGAAAGTCATGCCCGGTGAACTTTTGTATTGGGAAAGTCATGCCCGGTGAACTTTTGTATTGGGAAAATCATGCCCGGTGAACTTTTGTATTGGGAAAGTCATGCCCGGTGAACTTTTGTATTGGAAAAGTCATCTCCGGTGAACTTTTGTATTGGGAAAGTCATCTCCGGTGAACTTTTGTATTGGGAAAGTCATGCCCGGTGAACTTTTGTATTGGGAAAGTCATGCCCGGTGAACTTTTGTATTGGGAAAGTCATGCCCGGTGAACTTTTGTATTGGGAAAGTCATGCCCGGTGAACTTTTGTATTGGGAAAGTCATGCCCGGTGAACTTTTGTATTGGGAAAGTCATCTCCAGTGAACTTTTGTATTGGGAAAGTCATCTCCGGTGAACTTTTGTATTGGGAAAGTCATGCCCGGTGAACTTTATTATTGGGAATGTCATGCCCGGTGAACTTTTCTATGGGGAAATTCATGCCCGGTGAACTTTTGTATTGGGAAAGTCATGCCCGGTGAACTTTTGTATTGGGAAAGTCATGCCCGGTGAACTTTTGTATTGGGAAAGTCATGCCCGGTGAACTTTTGTATTGGGAAAGTCATCTCCGGTGAACTTTTGTATTGGAAAAGTCATGCCCGGTGAACTTTTGTATTGGGAAAGTCATCTCCGGTGAACTTTTGTGTTGGGAAAGTCATGCCCGGTGAACTTTTGTATTGGGAAAGTCATGCCCGGTGAACTTTTGTATTGGGAAAGTCATGCCCGGTGAACTTTTGTATTGGGAAAGTCATGCCCGGTGAACTTTTGTATTGGGAAAGTCATCTCCGGTGAACTTTTGTATTGGGAAAGTCATGTCCGGTGAACTTTTGTATTGGGAAAGTCATGCCCGGTGAACTTTTGTATTGGGAAAGTCATCTCCGGTGAACTTTTCTATGGGAAAAGTCATCTCCGGTGAACTTTTGTATTGGGAAAGTCATCTCCGGTGAAATTTTGTATTGGGAAAGTCATGCCCGGTGAACTTTTGTATTGGGAAAGTCATGCCCGGTGAACTTTTCTATGGGAAAAGTCATCTCCGGTGAACTTTTGTATTGGGAAAGTCATGCCCGGTGAACTTTTGTATTGGGAAAGTCATGCCCGGTGAACTTTTGTATTGGGAAAGTCATGCCCGGTGAACTTTTGTATTGGGAAAGTCATGCCCGGTGAACTTTTGTATTGGGAAAGTCATGCCCGGTGAACTTTTGTATTGGAAAGTCATGCCCGGTGAACTTTTGTATTGGGAAAGTCATGCCCGGTGAACTTTTGTATTGGGAAAGTCATGCCCGGTGAACTTTTGTATTGGGAAAGTCATGCCCCGTGAACTTTTGTATTGGGAAAGTCATGCCCGGTGAACTTTTCTATGGGAAAAGTCATCTCCGGTGAACTTTTGTATTGGGAAAGTCATGCCCGGTGAACTTTTGTATTGGGAAAGTCATGCCCGGTGAACTTTTGTATTGGGAAAGCATCTCCGGTGAACTTTTGTATTGGAAAAGTCATGCCCGGTGAACTTTTGTATTGGGAAAGTCATCTCCGGTGAACTTTTGTGTTGGGAAAGTCATGCCCGGTGAACTTTTGTATTGGGAAAGTCATGCCCGGTGAACTTTTGTATTGGGAAAGTCATGCCCGGTGAACTTTTGTATTGGGAAAGTCATGCCCGGTGAACTTTTGTATTGGGAAAGTCATCTCCGGTGAACTTTTGTATTGGGAAAGTCATGTCCGGTGAACTTTTGTATTGGGAAAGTCATGCCCGGTGAACTTTTGTATTGGGAAAGTCATCTCCGGTGAACTTTTCTATGGGAAAAGTCATCTCCGGTGAACTTTTGTATTGGGAAAGTCATCTCCGGTGAAATTTTGTATTGGGAAAGTCATGCCCGGTGAACTTTTGTATTGGGAAAGTCATGCCCGGTGAACTTTTCTATGGGAAAAGTCATCTCCGGTGAACTTTTGTATTGGGAAAGTCATGCCCGGTGAACTTTTGTATTGGGAAAGTCATGCCCGGTGAACTTTTGTATTGGGAAAGTCATGCCCGGTGAACTTTTGTATTGGGAAAGTCATGCCCGGTGAACTTTTGTATTGGGAAAGTCATGCCCGGTGAACTTTTGTATTGGGAAAGTCATGCCCGGTGAACTTTTGTATTGGGAAAGTCATGCCCGGTGAACTTTTGTATTGGGAAAGTCATGCCCGGTGAACTTTTGTATTGGGAAAGTCATCTCCGGTGAACTTTTGTATTGGGAAAGTCATGCCCGGTGAACTTTTGTATTGGGAAAGTCATGCCCGGTGAACTTTTGTATTGGAAAGTCATGCCCGGTGAACTTTTGTATTGGGAAAGTCATGCCCGGTGAACTTTTGTATTGGGAAAGTCATGCCCGGTGAACTTTTGTATTGGGAAAGTCATGCCCGGTGAACTTTTGTATTGGGAAAGTCATGCCCGGTGAACTTTTGTATTGGGAAAGTCATGCCCGGTGAACTTTTGTATTGGGAAAGTCATGCCCCGTGAACTTTTGTATTGGGAAAGTCATGCCCGGTGAACTTTTGTATTGGGAATGTCATGCCCGGTGAACTTTTGTATTGGGAAAGTCATCTCCGGTGAACTTTTGTATTGGGAAAGTCATCTCCGGTGAACTTTTGTATTGGGAAAGTCATGCCCGGTGAACTTTTGTATTGGGAAAGTCATGCCCGGTGAAATTTTGTATTGGGAAAGTCATGCCCGGTGAACTTTTGTATTGGGAAAGTCATGCTCGGTGAACTTTTGTATTGGGAAAGTCATGCCCGGTGAACTTTTGTATTGGGACAGTCATGCCCGGTGAACTTTTGTATTGGGAAAGTCATCTCCGGTGAACTTTTGTATTGGGAAAGTCATGCCCGGTGAACTTTTGTATTGGGAAAGTCATCTCCGGTAAACTTTTGTATTGGGAAAGTCATGCCCGGTGAACTTTTGTATTGGGAAAGTCATGCCCGGTGAACTTTTGTATTGGGAAAGTCATGCCCGGTGAACTTTTGTATTGGGAAAGTCATGCCCGGTGAACTTTTGTATTGGGAAAGTCATTCCCGGTGAACTTTTGTATTGGGAAAGTCATGCCCGGTGAACTTTTGTATTGGGAAAGTCATGCCCGGTGAACTTTTGTATTGGGAAAGTCATGCCCGGTGAACTTTTGTATTGGGAAAGTCATGCCCGGTGAACTTTTGTATTGGGAAAGTCATGCCCGGTGAATTTTTCTATGGGAAAAGTCATCTCCGGTGAACTTTTGTATTGGGAAAGTCATGCCCGGTGAACTTTTCAATGGGAAAAGTCATCTCCGGTGAACTTTTCTATGGGAAAAGTCATCTCCGGTGAACTTTTGTATTGGGAAAGTCATGCCCGGTGAACTTTTGTATTGGGAAAGTCATGCCCGGTGAACTTTTGTATTGGGAAAGTCATGCCCGGTGAACTTTTGTATTGGGAAAGTCATCTCCGGTGAACTTTTGTATTGGGAAAGTCATGCCCGGTGAACTTTTGTATTGGGAAAGTCATGCCCGGTGAACTTTTGTATTGGGAAATTCATGCCCGGTGAACTTTTGTATTGGGAAAGTCATGCCCGGTGAACTTTTGTATTGGGAAAGTCATGCCCGGGAACTTTTGTATTGGGAAAGTCATGCCCGGTGAACTTTTGTATTGGGAAAGTCATGCCCGGTGAACTTTTGTATTGGGAAAGTCATCTCCGGTGAACTTTTCTATGGGAAAAGTCATCTCCGGTGAACTTTTGTATTGGGAAAGTCATCTCCGGTGAACTTTTGTATTGGGAAACTCATGCCCGGTGAACTTTTGTATTGGGAAAGTCATCTCCGGTGAACTTTTCTATGGGAAAAGTCATCTCCGGTGAACTTTTGTATTGGGAAAGTCATGCCCGGTGAACTTTTGTATTGGGAAAGTCATGCCCGGTGAACTTTTGTATTGGGAAAGTCATGCCCGGTGAACTTTTGTATTGGGAAAATCATGCCCGGTGAACTTTTGTATTGGGAAAGTCATGCCCGGTGAACTTTTGTATTGGGAAAGTCATCTCCGGTGAACTTTTGTATTGGGAAAGTCATCTCCGGTGAACTTTTGTATTGGGAAAGTCATGCCCGGTGAACTTTTGTATTGGGAAAGTCATGCCCGGTGAACTTTTGTATTGGGAAAGTCATGCCCGGTGAACTTTTGTATTGGGAAAGTCATGCCCGGTGAACTTTTGTATTGGGAAAGTCATGCCCGGTGAACTTTTGTATTGGGAAAATCATGCCCGGTGAACTTTTGTATTGGGAAAGTCATGCCCGGTGAACTTTTGTATTGGGAAAGTCATCTCCGGTGAACTTTTGTATTGGGAAAGTCATGCCCGGTGAACTTTTGTATTGGGAAATTCATGCCCGGTGAACTTTTGTATTGGGAAAGTCATGCCCGGTGAACTTTTGTATTGGGAAAGTCATGCCCGGGAACTTTTGTATTGGGAAAGTCATGCCCGGTGAACTTTTGTATTGGGAAAGTCATGCCCGGTGAACTTTTGTATTGGGAAAGTCATCTCCGGTGAACTTTTCTATGGGAAAAGTCATCTCCGGTGAACTTTTGTATTGGGAAAGTCATCTCCGGTGAACTTTTGTATTGGGAAAGTCATGCCCGGTGAACTTTTGTATTGGGAAAGTCATCTCCGGTGAACTTTTCTATGGGAAAAGTCATCTCCGGTGAACTTTTGTATTGGGAAAGTCATGCCCGGTGAACTTTTGTATTGGGAAAGTCATGCCCGGTGAACTTTTGTATTGGGAAAGTCATGCCCGGTGAACTTTTGTATTGGGAAAATCATGCCCGGTGAACTTTTGTATTGGGAAAGTCATGCCGGTGAACTTTTGTATTGGGAAAGTCATCTCCGGTGAACTTTTGTATTGGGAAAGTCATCTCCGGTGAACTTTTGTATTGGGAAAGTCATGCCCGGTGAACTTTTGTATTGGGAAAGTCATGCCCGGTGAACTTTTGTATTGGGAAAGTCAAGGCCGGTGAACTTTTGTATTGGGAAGGTCATGCCCGGTGAACTTTTGTATTGGGAAAGTCATCTCCGGTGAACTTTTGTATTGGGAAAGTCATGCCCGGTGAACTTTTGTATTGGCAAAGTCATGCCCGGTGAACTTTTGTATTGGGAAAGTCATGCCCGGTGAATTTTTCTATGGGAAAAGTCATCTCCGGTGAACTTTTGTATTGGGAAAGTCATGCCCGGTGAACTTTTCTATGGGAAAAGTCATCTCCGGTGAACTTTTCTATGGGAAAAGTCATCTCCGGTGAACTTTTGTATTGGGAAAGTCATGCCCGGTGAACTTTTGTATTGGGAAAGTCATGCCCGGTGAACTTTTGTATTGGGAAAGTCATGCCCGGTGAACTTTTGTATTGGGAAAGTCATCTCCGGTGAACTTTTGTATTGGGAAAGTCATGCCCGGTGAACTTTTGTATTGGGAAAGTCATGCCCGGTGAACTTTTGTATTGGGAAATTCATGCCCGGTGAACTTTTGTATTGGGAAAGTCATGCCCGGTGAACTTTTGTATTGGGAAAGTCATGCCCGGGAACTTTTGTATTGGGAAAGTCATGCCCGGTGAACTTTTGTATTGGGAAAGTCATGCCCGGTGAACTTTTGTATTGGGAAAGTCATCTCCGGTGAACTTTTCTATGGGAAAAGTCATCTCCGGTGAACTTTTGTATTGGGAAAGTCATCTCCGGTGAACTTTTGTATTGGGAAAGTCATGCCCGGTGAACTTTTGTATTGGGAAAGTCATCTCCGGTGAACTTTTCTATGGGAAAAGTCATCTCCGGTGAACTTTTGTATTGGGAAAGTCATGCCCGGTGAACTTTTGTATTGGGAAAGTCATGCCCGGTGAACTTTTGTATTGGGAAAGTCATGCCCGGTGAACTTTTGTATTGGGAAAATCATGCCCGGTGAACTTTTGTATTGGGAAAGTCATGCCCGGTGAACTTTTGTATTGGGAAAGTCATCTCCGGTGAACTTTTGTATTGGGAAAGTCATCTCCGGTGAACTTTTGTATTGGGAAAGTCATGCCCGGTGAACTTTTGTATTGGGAAAGTCATGCCCGGTGAACTTTTGTATTGGGAAAGTCATGCCCGGTGAACTTTTGTATTGGGAAAGTCATGCCCGGTGAACTTTTGTATTGGGAAAGTCATGCCCGGTGAACTTTTGTATTGGGAAAGTCATCTCCAGTGAACTTTTGTATTGGGAAAGTCATCTCCGGTGAACTTTTGTATTGGGAAAGTCATGCCCGGTGAACTTTATTATTGGGAATGTCATGCCCGGTGAACTTTTCTATGGGGAAATTCATGCCCGGTGAACTTTTGTATTGGGAAAGTCATGCGCGGTGAACTTTTGTATTGGGAAAGTCATGCCCGGTGAACTTTTGTATTGGGAAAGTCATGCCCGGTGAACTTTTGTATTGGGAAAGTCATCTCCGGTGAACTTTTGTATTGGAAAAGTCATGCCCGGTGAACTTTTGTGTTGGGAAAGTCATGCCCGGTGAACTTTTGTATTGGGAAAGTCATGCCCGGTGAACTTTTGTATTGGGAAAGTCATGCCCGGTGAACTTTTGTATTGGGAAAGTCATGCCCGGTGAACTTTTGTATTGGGAAAGTCATGCCCGGTGAACTTTTGTATTGGGAAAGTCATCTCCGGTGAACTTTTGTATTGGGAAAGTCATGTCCGGTGAACTTTTGTATTGGGAAAGTCATGCCCGGTGAACTTTTGTATTGGGAAAGTCATCTCCGGTGAACTTTTCTATGGGAAAAGTCATCTCCGGTGAACTTTTGTATTGGGAAAGTCATCTCCGGTGAACTTTTGTATTGGGAAAGTCATGCCCGGTGAACTTTTGTATTGGGAAAGTCATGCCCGGTGAACTTTTCTATGGGAAAAGTCATCTCCGGTGAACTTTTGTATTGGGAAAGTCATGCCCGGTGAACTTTTGTATTGGGAAAGTCATGCCCGGTGAACTTTTGTATTGGGAAAGTCATGCCCGGTGAACTTTTGTATTGGGAAAGTCATGCCCGGTGAACTTTTGTATTGGGAAAGTCATGCCCGGTGAACTTTTGTATTGGGAAAGTCATGCCCGGTGAACTTTTGTATTGGGAAAGTCATGCCCGGTGAACTTTTGTATTGGGAAAGTCATGCCCGGTGAACTTTTGTATTGGGAAAGTCATGCCCGGTGAACTTTTGTATTGGGAAAGTCATCTCCGGTGAACTTTTGTATTGGGAAAGTCATGCCCGGTGAACTTTTGTATTGGGAAAGTCATGCCCGGTGAACTTTTGTATTGGGAAGTCATGCCCGGTGAACTTTTGTATTGGGAAAGTCATGCCCGGTGAACTTTTGTATTGGGAAAGTCATGCCCGGTGAACTTTTGTATTGGGAAAGTCATGCCCGGTGAACTTTTGTATTGGGAAAGTCATGCCCGGTGAACTTTTGTATTGGGAAAGTCATGCCCGGTGAACTTTTGTATTGGGAAAGTCATGCCCCGTGAACTTTTGTATTGGGAAAGTCATGCCCGGTGAACTTTTGTATTGGGAATGTCATGCCCGGTGAACTTTTGTATTGGGAAAGTCATCTCCGGTGAACTTTTGTATTGGGAAAGTCATCTCCGGTGAACTTTTGTATTGGGAAAGTCATGCCCGGTGAACTTTTGTATTGGGAAAGTCATGCCCGGTGAAATTTTGTATTGGGAAAGTCATGCCCGGTGAACTTTTGTATTGGGAAAGTCATGCTCGGTGAACTTTTGTATTGGGAAAGTCATGCCCGGTGAACTTTTGTATTGGGACAGTCATGCCCGGTGAACTTTTGTATTGGGAAAGTCATCTCCGGTGAACTTTTGTATTGGGAAAGTCATGCCCGGTGAACTTTTGTATTGGGAAAGTCATCTCCGGTAAACTTTTGTATTGGGAAAGTCATGCCCGGTGAACTTTTGTATTGGGAAAGTCATGCCCGGTGAACTTTTGTATTGGGAAAGTCATGCCCGGTGAACTTTTGTATTGGGAAAGTCATGCCCGGTGAACTTTTGTATTGGGAAAGTCATTCCCGGTGAACTTTTGTATTGGGAAAGTCATGCCCGGTGAACTTTTGTATTGGGAAAGTCATGCCCGGTGAACTTTTGTATTGGGAAAGTCATGCCCGGTGAACTTTTGTATTGGGAAAGTCATCTCCGGTGAACTTTTGTATTGGGAAAGTCATGCCCGGTGAACTTTTGTATTGGGAAAGTCATCTCCGGTGAACTTTTGTATTGGGAAAGTCATGCCCGGTGAACTTTTGTATTGGGAAAGTCATGCCCGGTGAACTTTTGTATTGGGAAAGTCATGCCCGGTGAACTTTTGTATTGGGAAAGTCATGCCCGGTGAACTTTTGTATTGGGAAAGTCATCTCCGTGGAACTTTTCTATGGGAAAAGTCATCTCCGGTGAACTTTTGTATTGGGAAAGTCATGCCCGGTGAACTTTTGTATTGGGAAAGTCATGCCCTGTGAACTTTTGTATTGGGAAAGTCATGCCCGGTGAACTTTTGTATTGGGAAAGTAATGCCCGGTGAACTTTTGTATTGGGAAAGTCATGCCCGGTGAACTTTTGTATTGGGAAAGTCATCTCCGGTGAACTTTTGTATTGGGAAAGTCATGCCCGGTGAACTTTTGTATTGGGAAAGTCATGCCCGGTGAACTTTTGTATTGGGAAAGTCATCTCCGGTGAACTTTTGTATTGGGAAAGTCATGCCCGGTGAACTTTTGTATTGGGAAAGTCATGCCCGGTGAACTTTTGTATTGGGACAGTCATGCCCGGTGAACTTTTGTATTGGGAAAGTCATCTCCGGTGAACTTTTGTATTGGGAAAGTCATGCCCGGTGAACTTTTGTATTGGGAAAGTCATCTCCGGTAAACTTTTGTATTGGGAAAGTCATGCCCGGTGAACTTTTGTATTGGGAAAGTCATGCCCGGTGAACTTTTGTATTGGGAAAGTCATGCCCGGTGAACTTTTGTATTGGGAAAGTCATGCCCGGTGAACTTTTGTATTGGGAAAGTCATTCCCGGTGAACTTTTGTATTGGGAAAGTCATGCCCGGTGAACTTTTGTATTGGGAAAGTCATGCCCGGTGAACTTTTGTATTGGGAAAGTCATGCCCGGTGAACTTTTGTATTGGGAAAGTCATCTCCGGTGAACTTTTGTATTGGGAAAGTCATGCCCGGTGAACTTTTGTATTGGGAAAGTCATCTCCGGTGAACTTTTGTATTGGGAAAGTCATGCCCGGTGAACTTTTGTATTGGGAAAGTCATGCCCGGTGAACTTTTGTATTGGGAAAGTCATGCCCGGTGAACTTTTGTATTGGGAAAGTCATCTCCGTGGAACTTTTCTATGGGAAAAGTCATCTCCGGTGAACTTTTGTATTGGGAAAGTCATCTCCGGTGAACTTTTGTATTGGGAAAGTCATGCCCGGTGAACTTTTGTATTGGGAAAGTCATGCCCGGTGAACTTTTCTATGGGAAAAGTCATCTCCGGTGAACTTTTGTATTGGGAAAGTCATGTCCGGTGAACTTTTGTATTGGGAAAGTCATGCCCGGGGAACTTTTGTATTGGGAAAGTCATGACCGGTGAACTTTTCTATGGGAAAAGTCATCTCCGGTGAACTTTTCTATGGGAAAAGTCATCTCCGGTGAACTTTTGTATTGGGAAAGTCATGCTCTGTGAACTTTTGTATTGGGAAAGTCATGCCCGGTGAACTTTTGTATTGGGAAAGTCATGCCCTGTGAACTTTTGTATTGGGAAAGTCATGCCCGGTGAACTTTTGTATTGGGAAAGTCATGCCCGGTGAACTTTTGTATTGGGAAAGTCATGCCCGGTGAACTTTTGTATTGGGAAAGTCATCTCCGGTGAACTTTTGTATTGGGAAAGTCATGCCCGGTGAACTTTTGTATTGGGAAAGTCATGCCCGGTGAACTTTTGTATTGGGAAAGTCATCTCCGGTGAACTTTTGTATTGGGAAAGTCATGCCCGGTGAACTTTTGTATTGGGAAAGTCATGCCCGGTGAACTTTTGTATTGGGAAAGTCATGCCCGGTGAACTTTTCTATGGGAAAAGTCATCTCCGGTGAACTTTTCTATGGGAAAAGTCATCTCCGGTGAACTTTTGTATTGGGAAAGTCATGCCCGGTGAACTTTTGTATTGGGAAAGTCATCTCCGGTGAACTTTTGTATTGGGAAAGTCATGCCCGGTGAACTTTTGTGTTGGGAAAGTCATGACCGGTGAACTTTTGTATTTGGAAAATCATGCCCGGTGACCTTTTGTATTGGGAAAGTCATGCCCGGTGAACTTTTGTATTGGGAAAGTCATGCCCGGTGAACTTTTGTATTGGGAAAGTCATGCCCGGTGAACTTTTGTATTGGGAAAGTCATGCCCGGTGAACTTTTGTATTGGGAAAGTCATGCCCGGTGAACTTTTGTATTGGGAAAGTCATGCCCGGTGAACTTTTGTATTGGGAGAGTCATCTCCGGTGAACTTTTGTATTGGGAAAGTCATGCCCGGTGAACTTTTGTATTGGGAAAGTCATGCCCGGTGAACTTTTGTATTGGGAAAGTCATCTCCGGTGAACTTTTGTATTGGGAAAGTCATGCCCGGTGAACTTTTGTATTGGGAAAGTCATCTCCGGTGAACTTTTGTATTGGGAAAGTCATGCCCGGTGAACTGTTGTATTGGGAAAGTCATGTCCGGTGAACTTTTGTATTGGAAAAGTCATGCCCGGTGAACTTTTGTATTGGGAAAGTCATGCCCGGTGAACTTTTGTATTGGGAAAGTCATGCCCGGTGAACTTTTGTATTGGGAAAGTCATGCCCGGTGAACTTTTGTATTGGGAAAGTCATGCCCGGTGAACTTTTCTATGGAAAAGTCATGCCCGGTGAACTTTTGTATTGGGAAAGTCATGCCCGGTGAACTTTTGTATTGGGAAAGTCATGCCCGGTGAACTTTTGTATTGGGAAAGTCATGCCCGGTGAACTTTTGTATTGGGAAAGTCATGCCCGGTGAACTTTTGTATTGGGAAAGTCATGCCCGGTGAACTTTTGTATTGGGAAAGTCATGCCCGGTGAACTTTTGTATTGGGAAAGTCATGCCCGGTGAACTTTTGTATTGGGAAAGTCATGCCCGGTGAACTTTTGTATTGGGAAAGTCATGCCCGGTGAACTTTTCTATGGGAAAAGTCATCTCCGGTGAACTTGTCTATGGGAAAAGTCATCTCCGGTGAACTTTTGTATTGGGAAAGTCATGCCCGGTGAACTTTTGTATTGGGAAAGTCATGCCCGGTGAACTTTTGTATTGGGAAAGTCATCTCCGGTGAACTTTTGTATTGGGAAAGTCATGCCCGGTGAACTTTTGTATTGGGAAAGTCATGCCCGGTGAACTTTTGTATTGGGAAATTCATGCCCGGTGAACTTTTGTATTGGGAAAGTCATGCCCGGTGAACTTTTGTATTGGGAAAGTCATGCCCGGTGAACTTTTGTATTGGGAAAGTCATGCCCGGTGAACTTTTGTATTGGGAAAGTCATGCCCGGTGAACTTTTGTATTGGGAAAGTCATCTCCGGTGAACTTTTCTATGGGAAAAGTCATCTCCGGTGAACTTTTGTATTGGGAAAGTCATGCCCGGTGAACTTTTGTATTGGGAAAGTCATGCCCGGTGAACTTTTGTATTGGGAAAGTCATCTCCGGTGAACTTTTGTATTGGGAAAGTCATGCCCGGTGAACTTTTGTATTGGGAAAGTCATGCCCGGTGAACTTTTGTATTGGGAAAGTCATCTCCGGTGAACTTTTGTATTGGGAAAGTCATGCCCGTTGAACTTTTGTATTGGGAAAGTCATGCCCGGTGATTTTTATACCCTCCACCATAGTATGGAGGGTATATTAAGTTTGTTTTTCCGTTTGTAACGCATTGAAATACTCATTTGCGACCCTATAAAGTATATATATTCTTGATCAGGGTAAAATTCTAAGTCGATCTGAGCACGTCCGTCCGTCCGTCCGTCCGTCCGTCTGTGGTAATCACTCTAGCATCCACAAAAATGGAGATAGGACGCTGAAATTTTGGGAAAATGCGTCTTTTGTTTGCAGGCAGGTCAAGTTCGATGATGGGCTATATCGGTCTACGTTTTGGTATAGCCCCCATATAACGGTACCCCCGATTTACGGTATTTTGACGTTTTTAGCTACATTTTCAGACCGATTTGGCTATAATTTGACATTTAGGGTTCTTAAGTACCAATAAATATATGTAACAAAACTTGTGGACATTGGTCCACGTTTTGGTATAGCCCCCATATAACGGTACCCCCGATTTGCGGTATTTTGACGTTTTTAGCTACATTTTTACACCGATTTAGCTATAATTTAACATTTAGGGTTCTTAAGTATCAATAAACTTATATAACAAAAGTTGTGGACATAGGTCCACGTTTTGGTATAGCCCCCATATAACGGTACCCCCAGATATACGGTATTTTGACGTTTTTAGCTACATTATCAGACCGATGTAGCTATAATTTGACATTTAGGGTTGTTAAGTGTTAATAAACTTATATATTAGAAGTTGTGGACATAGGCCCACGTTTTGGTATAGCCCCCATATAACGGTACCCCCCGATTTGCGGTATTTTGACGTTTTTAGATACATTTTCAGACCGATGTAGCTATAATTTGACATTTAGGGTTCTTAAGTGTCAATAAACTTATATAACAAAAGTTGTGGACATAGGTCCACGTTTTGGTATAACCCCATATAAAGGTACCCCCGATTTACGGTATTTTGACGGTTTTAGCTACATTTTCAGACCGATTTGGCTATAATTTGACATTTAGGGTTCTTAAGTATCAATAAACATATATGACAAAAGTTGTGGACATAAGACCACGGTTTGGTATAGCCCCCATATAACGGTACCCCCCCGATTTGCGGTATTTTGACGTTTGTAGCTACATTTTCAGACCGATTTAGCTATAATTTGACATTTATTGTTCTTAAGTGTCAATAAACTTATATAATAAAAGTTGTGGACATAGGTCCACGTTTTGGTATAGCCCCCATATAACGGTACCCCCCGATTTGCGGTATTTTGACGTTTGTAGCTACATTTTCAGACCGATTTAGCTATAATTTGACATTTATTGTTCTTAAGTGTCAATAAACTTATGTGACAAAACTTGTGGACATAGGTCCACGTTTTGGTATAGCCCCCATATAACGGTACCCCCCGATTTACGGTATTTTGACGTTTTTAGCTACATTTTCAGACCGATTTAGCTATAATTTGACATTTATTGTTCTTAAGTGTCAATAAACTTATATAATAAAAGTTGTGGACATAGGTCCACGTTTTGGTATAGCCCCCATATAACGGTACCCCCCGATTTGCGGTATTTTGACGTTTTTAGATACATTTTCAGACCGATGTAGCTATAATTTGACATTTAGGGTTCTTAAGTATCAATAAACATATATGACAAAAGTTGTGGACATAAGACCACGGTTTGGTATAGCCCCCATATAACGGTACCCCCCCGATTTGCGGTATTTTGACGTTTGTAGCTACATTTTCAGACCGATTTAGCTATAATTTGACATTTATTGTTCTTAAGTGTCAATAAACTTATATAATAAAAGTTGTGGACATAGGTCCACGTTTTGGTATAGCCCCCATATAACGGTACCCCCCGATTTGCGGTATTTTGACGTTTGTAGCTACATTTTCAGACCGATTTAGCTATAATTTGACATTTATTGTTCTTAAGTGTCAATAAACTTATGTGACAAAACTTGTGGACATAGGTCCACGTTTTGGTATAGCCCCCATATAACGGTACCCCCCGATTTACGGTATTTTGACGTTTTTAGCTACATTTTCAGACCGATTTAGCTATAATTTGACATTTATTGTTCTTAAGTGTCAATAAACTTATATAACAAAAGTTGTGGACATAGGTCCATGTTTTGGAATAGCCCCCATATAACGTTACCGCCCGATTTCAGGTATTTTGAGAATTTTACCAACAAGTTTTAACCGAATTATCTGTAATTTGAACATTTGACATTTGAAATTCTTAGTGGTCACCACACCTCTCCACCAAAAATTGTCAAGAAAGCCCATATATAACGGTACCTCCCGATTTTCAGTAATTTGATGATTTTAGCTGAAATATTAAACCGAACTAGCAGTAATTTGACATTTGAAGTTCTTTGTGGTCACAACACCTCTCCATCAAAAATTGTCAACATAGGTCCATGTTCGGATATAGCTCCCATGTAACGGTACCTCCCAATTTTCAGTAATTTGGCCATTTTAGCTACAATTTTTAACAGAACTAACTGTAATTTGACATTTGAAGGTTGTAGTGGTCACCACGCATCTGCATCAACAATTTTCAACATAGCCCCAATATAACGATACTTCCCGATTTTCGGTACTTTGAGGATTTTACTTAAAATGTTTAACCGAACGTAGGTCCATGTTTTTGTATAGCCCCAAAACAAACCTCCCGATTTTCCGTACCTTAGCTTTATTTTTGGACGAACTTTCTGTGATTTGAAATTTAAAAGTCAACAAAAATTCTGCAACAAAAATTGTTAAGTTCATTGTTTAAGTTCATATTTTCGTATAGCCCAGATACCTCCGAACTAGCTGTTAATGACATTTGAAGTTCCCACGTTATGTACCGATTTTCGATATTTTGAGGATTCTAGCTAAATTTTTTAACCGATTTAGGAGTTATTTGACATTAAAGGCTCCCATCAAAAACTCTCAACATAGACCCATGTTTTATTATAACCCCTATATAACAGTACCTCCCAATTTCTAGCCCACCAAAAATTGTCAACAGTTAGATATAGACACCATAAAAAAGGGCTCCGAATGAAGCATTTTATGTACATTATCTGACATTTTAACGTACTCACTTAAAGTTGGGGACAGGAATGAATATTTTATGGTGGAGGGTATGAAAAGTTCGGCCCGGCCGAACTTAATGCTTTTTTACTTGTTTGTATTGGGAAAGTCATGCCCGGGGAACTTTTGTATTGGGAAAGTCATGCCCGGTGATTTTTTGTATTGGGAAAGTCATGCCCGGGGAACTTTTGTATTGGGAAAGTCATCTCCGGTGAACTTTTGTATTGGGAAAGTCATCTCCGGTGAACTTTTGTATTGGGAAAGTCATGCCCGGTGAACTTTTGTATTGGGAAAGTCATCTCCGGTGAACTTTTCTATTGGAAAAGTCATCTCCGGTGAACTTTTGTATTGGGAAAGTCATGCCCGGTGAACTTTTGTATTGGGAAAGTCATGCCCGGTGAACTTTTGTATTGGGAAAGTCATGCCCGGTGAACTTTTGTATTGGGAGAGTCATCTCCGGTGAACTTTTGTATTGCGAAAGTCATGCCCGGTGAACTTTTGTATTGGGAAAGTCATGCCCGGTGAACTTTTGTATTAAGAAAGTCATGCCCGGTGAACTTTTGTATTGGGAAAGTCATGCCCGGTGAACTTTTGTATTGGGAAAGTCATGCCCGGTGAACTTTTGTATTGGGAAAGTCATGCCCGGTGAACTTTTGTATTGGGAAAGTCATCTCCGGTGAACTTTTGTATTGGGAAAGTCATGCCCGGTGAACTTTTGTATTGGGAAAGTCATGCCCGGTGAACTTTTGTATTGGGAAAGTCATGCCCGGTGAACTTTTGTATTGGGAAAGTCATGCCCGGTGAACTTTTGTATTGGGAAAGTTATGCCCGGTGAACTTTTGTATTGGGAAAGTCATGCCCGGTGAACTTTTGTATTGGGAAAGTCATGCCCGGTGAACTTTTGTATTGGGAAAATCATGCCCGGTGAACTTTTGTATTGGGAAAGTCATGCCCGTTGAACTTTTGTATTGGGAAAGTCATCTCCGGTGAACTTTTGTATTGGGAAAGTCATCTCCGGTGAACTTTTGTATTGGGAAAGTCATGCCCGGTGAACTTTTGTATTGGGAAAGTCATGCCCGGTGAACTTTTGTATTGGGAAAGTCATGCCCGGTGAACTTTTGTATTGGGAAAGTCATGCCCGGTGAACTTTTGTATTGGGAAAGTCATGTCCGGTGAACTTTTGTATTGGGAAAGTCATCTCCGGTGAACTTTTGTATTGGGAAAGTCATCTCCGGTGAACTTTTGTATTGGAAAAGTCATGCCCGGTGAACTTTATTATTGGGAATGTCATGCCCGGTGAACTTTTGTATTGGGAAAGTCATGCCCGGTGAACTTTTGTATTGGGAAAGTCATGCCCGGTGAACTTTTGTATTGCGAAAGTCATGCCCGGTGAACTTTTGTATTGGGAAAGTCATGCCCGGTGAACTTTTGTATTGGGAAAGTCATGCCCGGTGAACTTTTGTATTGGGAAAGTCATGCCCGGTGAACTTTTGTATTGGGAAAGTCATGCCCGGTGAACTTTTGTATTGGGAAAGTCATGCCCGGTGAACTTTTGTATTTGGAAAGTCATCTCCGGTGAACTTTTGTATTGGGAAAGTCATGCCCGGTGAACTTTTGTATTGGGAAAGTCATGCCCGGTGAACTTTTGTATTGGGAAAGTCATCTCCGGTGAACTTTTGTATTGGGAAAGTCATGCCCGGTGAACTTTTGTATTGGGAAAGTCATGCCCGGTGAACTTTTGTATTGGGAAAGTCATGCCCGGTGAACTTTTCTATGGGAAAAGTCATCTCCGGTGAACTTTTCTATGGGAAAAGTCATCTCCGGTGAACTTTTGTATTGGGAAAGTCATGCCCGGTGAACTTTTGTATTGGGAAAGTCATCTCCGGTGAACTTTTGTATTGGGAAAGTCATGCCCGGTGAACTTTTGTATTGGGAAAGTCATGCCCGGTGAACTTTTGTATTGGGAAAGTCATGCCCGGTGAACTTTTGTATTGGGAAAGTCATGCCCGGTGAACTTTTGTATTGGGAAAGTCATGCCCGGTGAACTTTGGTATTGGGAAAGTCATGCCCGGTGAAGTTTTGTATTGGGAAAGTCATGCCCGGTGAACTTTTGTATTGGGAAAGTCATGCCCGGTGAACTTTTGTATTGGGAAAGTCATGCCCGGTGAACTTTTGTATTGGGAAAGTCATGCCCGGTGAACTTTTGTATTGGGAAAGTCATCTCCGGTGAACTTTTGTATTGGGAAAGTCATGCCCGGTGAACTTTTGTATTGGGAAAGTCATGCCCGGTGAACTATTGTATTGGGAAAGTCATGCCCGGTGAACTTTTGTATTGGGAAAGTCATGCCCGGTGAACTTTTGTATTGGGAAAGTCATCTCCCGTGAACTTTTGTATTGGGAAAGTCATGCCCGGTGAACTTTTGTATTGGGAAAGTCATGCCCGGTGAACTTTTGTATTGGGAAAGTCATCTCCGGTGAACTTTTCTATGGGAAAAGTCATCTCCGGTGAACTTTTGTATTGGGAAAGTCATGCCCGGTGAACTTTTGTATTGGGAAAGTCATCTCCGGTGAACTTTTGTATTGGGAAAGTCATCTCCGGTGAACTTTTGTATTGGGAAAGTCATCTCCGGTGAACTTTTGTATTGGGAAAGTCATGCCCGGTGAACTTTTGTATTGGGAAAGTCATGCCCGGTGAACTTTTGTATTGGGAAAGTCATGCCCGGTGAACTTTGGTATTGGGAAAGTCATGCCCGGTGAACTTTTGTATTGGGAAAGTCATGCCCGGTGAACTTTTGTATTGGGAAAGTCATGCCCGGTGAACTTTTGTATTGGGAAAGTCATGCCCGGTGAACTTTTGTATTGGGAAAGTCATGCCCGGTGAACTTTTGTATTGGGAAAGTCATGCCCGGTGAACTTTTGTATTGGGAAAGTCATGCCCGGTGAACTTTTGTATTGGGAAAGTCATCTCCGGTGAACTTTTGTATTGGGAAAGTCATGCCCGGTGAACTTTTGTATTGGGAAAGTCATGCCCGGTGAACTTTTGTATTGGGAAAGTCATCTCCGGTGAACTTTTCTGTGGGAAAAGTCATCTCCGTAAACTTTTGTATTGGGAAAGTCATGCCCGGTGAACTTTTGTATTGGGAAAGTCATCTCCGGTGAACTTTTGTATTGGGAAAGTCATCTCCGGTGAACTTTTGTATTGGGAAAGTCATCTCCGGTGAACTTTTGTATTGGGAAAGTCATGCCCGGTGAACTTTTGTTTTGGGAAAGTCATGCCCGGTGAACTTTTGTATTGGGAAAGTCATGCCCGGTGAACTTTTGTATTGGGAAAGTCATGCCCGGTGAACTTTTGTATTGGGAAAGTCATGCCCGGTGAACTTTTGTATTGGGAAAGTCATGCCCGGTGAACTTTTGTATTGGGAAAGTCATGCCCGGTGAACTTTTGTATTGGGAAAGTCATGCCCGATGAACTTTTGTATTGGGAAAGTCATGCCCGGTGAACTTTTGTATTGGGAAAGTCATGCCCGGTGAACTTTTGTATTGGGAAAGTCATCTCCGGTGAACTTTTGTATTGGGAAAGTCATCTCCGGTGAACTTTTGTATTGGGAAAGTCATCTCCGGTGAACTTTTGTATTGGGAAAGTCATGCCCGGTGAACTTTTCTATGTGAAAAGTCATGTCCGGTGAACTTTTGTATTGGGAAAGTCATCTCCGGTGAACTTTTGTATTGGGAAAGTCATGCCCGGTGAACTTTTGTATTGGGAAAGTCATGCCCGGTGAACTTTTGTATTGGGAAAGTCATGCCCGGTGAACTTTTGTATTGGGAAAGTCATGCCCGGTGAACTTTTGTATTGGGAAAGTCATGCCCGGTGAACTTTTGTATTTGGAAAGTCATCTCCGGTGAACTTTTGTATTGGGAAAGTCATGCCCGGTGAACTTTTGTATTGGGAAAGTCATCTCCGGTGAACTTTTGTATTGGGAAAGTCATGCCCGGTGAACTTTTGTATTGGGAAAGTCATCTCCGGTGAACTTTTGTATTGGGAAAGTCATGCCCGGTGAACTTTTGTATTGGGAAAGTCATGCCCGGTGAACTTTTGTATTGGGAAAGTCATGCCCGGTGAACTTTTGTGTTGGGAAAGTCATGCCCGGTGAACTTTTGTCTTGGGAAAGTCATGCCCGGTGAACTTTTCTATGGGAAAAGTCATCTCCGGTGAACTTTTCTATGGGAAAAGTCATCTCCGGTGAACTTTTGTATTGGGAAAGTCATGCCCGGTGAACTTTTGTATTGGGAAAGTCATCTCCGGTGAACTTTTGTATTGGGAAAGTCATGCCCGGTGAACTTTTGTATTGGGAAAGTCATGCCCGGTGAACTTTTGTATTGGAAAAGTCATGCCCGGTGAACTTTTGTATTGGGAAAGTAATGCCCGGTGAACTTTTGTATTGGGAAAGTCATGCCCGGTGAACTTTTGTATTGGGAAAGTCATCTCCGGTGAACTTTTGTATTGGGAAAGTCATCTCCGGTGAACTTTTGTATTGGGAAAGTCATGCCCGGTGAACTTTTGTATTGGGAAAGTCATGCCCGGTGAACTTTTGTATTGGGAAAGTCATGCCCGGTGAACTTTTGTATTGGGAAAGTCATGCCCGGTGAACTTTTGTATTGGGAAAGTCATGCCCGGTGAACTTTTGTATTGGGAAAGTCATGCCCGGTGAACTTTTGTATTGGGAAAGTCATCTCCGGTGAACTTTTGTATTGGGAAAGTCATCTCCGGTGAACTTTTGTATTGGGAAAGTCATGCCCGGTGAACTTTTGTATTGGGAAAGTCATGCCCGGTGAACTTTTGTATTGGGAAAGTCATCTCCGGTGAACTTTTGTATTGGGAAAGTCATGCCCGGTGAACTTTTGTATTGGGAAAGTCATGCCCGGTGAACTTTTGTATTGGGAAAGTCATCTCCGGTGAACTTTTGTATTGGGAAAGTCATGCCCGGTGAACTTTTGTATTGGGAAAGTCATGCCCGGTGAACTTTTGTATTGGGAAAGTCATGCCCGGTGAACTTTTGTATTGGGAAAGTCATGCCCGGTGAACTTTTGTATTGGGAAAGTCATCTCCGGTGAACTTTTGTATTAGGAAAGTCATCTCCGGTGAACTTTTGTATTGGGAAAGTCATCTCCGGTGAACTTTTGTATTGGGAAAGTCATCTCCGGTGAACTTTTGTATTGGGAAAGTCATGCCCGGTGAACTTTTGTATTGGGAAAGTCATGCCCGGTGAACTTTTGTATTGGGAAAGTCATGCCCGTTGAACTTTTGTATTGGGAAAGTCATGCCCGGTGAACTTTTGTATTGGGAAAGTCATGCCCGGTGAACTTTTGTATTGGGAAAGTCATGCCCGGTGAACTTTTGTATTGGGAAAGTCATGCCCGGTGAACTTTTGTATTGGGAAAGTCATGCCCGGTGAACTTTTGCATTGGGAAAGTCATGCCCGGTGAACTTTTGTATTGGGAAAGTCATGCCCGGTGAACTTTTGTATTGGGAAAGTCATGCCCGGTGAACTTTTGTATTGGGAAAGTCATGCCCGGTGAACTTTTGTATTGGGAAAGTCATGCCCGGTGAACTTCTGTATTGGGAAAGTCATGCCCGGTGAACTTTTGTATTGGGAAAGTCATGCCCGGTGAACTTTTGTATTGGGAAAGTCATGCCCGGTGAACTTTTGTGTTGGGAAAGTCATGCCCGGTGAACTTTTGTCTTGGGAAAGTCATGCCCGGTGAACTTTTCTATGGGAAAAGTCATCTCCGGTGAACTTTTCTATGGGAAAAGTCATCTCCGGTGAACTTTTGTATTGGGAAAGTCATGCCCGGTGAACTTTTGTATTGGGAAAGTCATCTCCGGTGAACTTTTGTATTGGGAAAGTCATGCCCGGTGAACTTTTGTATTGGGAAAGTCATGCCCGGTGAACTTTTGTATTGGGAAAGTCATGCCCGGTGAACTTTTGTATTGGGAAAGTAATGCCCGGTGAACTTTTGTATTGGGAAAGTCATGCCCGGTGAACTTTTGTATTGGGAAAGTCATCTCCGGTGAACTTTTGTATTGGGAAAGTCATCTCCGGTGAACTTTTGTATTGGGAAAGTCATGCCCGGTGAACTTTTGTATTGGGAAAGTCATGCCCGGTGAACTTTTGTATTGGGAAAGTCATGCCCGGTGAACTTTTGTATTGGGAAAGTCATGCCCGGTGAACTTTTGTATTGGGAAAGTCATGCCCGGTGAACTTTTGTATTGGGAAAGTCATCTCCGGTGAACTTTTGTATTGGGAAAGTCATCTCCGGTGAACTTTTGTATTGGGAAAGTCATGCCCGGTGAACTTTTGTATTGGGAAAGTCATGCCCGGTGAACTTTTGTATTGGGAAAGTCATCTCCGGTGAACTTTTGTATTGGGAAAGTCATGCCCGGTGAACTTTTGTATTGGGAAAGTCATGCCCGGTGAACTTTTGTATTGGGAAAGTCATCTCCGGTGAACTTTTGTATTGGGAAAGTCATGCCCGGTGAACTTTTGTATTGGGAAAGTCATGCCCGGTGAACTTTTGTATTGGGAAAGTCATGCCCGGTGAACTTTTGTATTGGGAAAGTCGTGCCCGGTGAACTTTTGTATTGGGAAAGTCATCTCCGGTGAACTTTTGTATTGGGAAAGTCATCTCCGGTGAACTTTTGTATTGGGAAAGTCATCTCCGGTGAACTTTTGTATTGGGAAAGTCATCTCCGGTGAACTTTTGTATTGGGAAAGTCATGCCCGGTGAACTTTTGTATTGGGAAAGTCATGCCCGGTGAACTTTTGTATTGGGAAAGTCATGCCCGGTGAACTTTTGTATTGGGAAAGTCATGCCCGGTGAACTTTTGTATTGGGAAAGTCATGCCCGGTGAACTTTTGTATTGGGAAAGTCATGCCCGGTGAACTTTTGTATTGGGAAAGTCATGCCCGGTGAACTTTTGTATTGGGAAAGTCATGCCCGGTGAACTTTTGTATTGGGAAAGTCATGCCCGGTGAACTTTTGTATTGGGAAAGTCATGCCCGGTGAACTTTTGTATTGGGAAAGTCATGCCCGGTGAACTTTTGTATTGGGAAAGTCATGCCCGGTGAACTTTTGTATTGGGAAAGTCATCTCCGGTGAACTTTTGAATTGGGAAAGTCATCTCCGGTGAACTTTTGTATTGGGAAAGTCATGCCCGGTGAACTTTTGTATTGGGAAAGTCATGCCCGGTGAACTTTTGTATTGGGAAAGTCATCTCCGGTGAACTTTTGTATTGGGAAAGTCATGCCCGGTGAACTTTTGTATTGGGAAAGTCATGCCCGGTGAACTTTTGTATTGGGAAAGTCATCTCCGGTGAACTTTTGTATTGGGAAAGTCATGCCCGGTGAACTTTTGTATTGGGAAAGTCATGCCCGGTGAACTTTTGTATTTGGAAAGTCATGCCCGGTGAACTTTTGTATTGGGAAAGTCATGCCCGGTGAAGTTTTGTATTGGGAAAGTCATGCCCGGTGAACTTTTGTATTGGGAAAGTCATGCCCGGTGAACTTTTGTATTGGGAAAGTCATGCCCGGTGAACTTTTGTATTGGGAAAGTCATCTCCGGTGAACTTTTGTATTGGGAAAGTCATGCCCGGTGAACTTTTGTATTGGGAAAGTCATGCCCGGTGAACTTTTGTATTGGGAAAGTCATGCCCGGTGAACTTTTGTATTGGGAAAGTCATGCCCGGTGAACTTTTGTATTGGGAAAGTCATGCCTGGTGAACTTTTGTATTGGGAAAGTCATGCCCGGTGAACTTTTCTATGGGAAAAGTCATCTCCGGTGAACTTTTGTATTGGGAAAGTCATGCCCGGTGAACTTTTGTATTGGGAAAGTCATGCCCGGTGAACTTTTGTATTGGGAAAGTCATGCCCGGTGAACTTTTGTATTGGGAAAGTCATGCCCGGTGAACTTTTGTATTGGGAAAGTCATCTCCGGTGAATTTTTGTATTGGGAAAGTCATGCCCGGTGAACTTTTGTATTGGGAAAGTCATCTCCGGTGAACTTTTGTATTGGGAAAGTCATCTCCGGTGAACTTTTGTATTGGGAAAGTCATGCCCGGTGAACTTTTGTATTGGGAAAGTCATGCCCGGTGAACTTTTGTATTGGGAAAGTCATGCCCGGTGAACTTTTGTATTGGGAAACTCATCTCCGGTGAACTTTTGTATTGGGAAAGTCATGCCCGGTGAACTTTTGTATTGGGAAAGTCATCTCCGGTGAACTTTTGTATTTGGAAAGTCATGCCCGGTGAACTTTTGTATTGGGAAAGTCATGCCCGGTGAACTTTTGTATTGGGAAAGTCATGCCCGGTGAACTTTTGTATTGGGAAAGTCATGCCCGGTGAACTTTTGTATTGGGAAAGTCATCTCCGGTGAACTTTTGTATTGGGAAAGTCATCTCCGGTGAACTTTTGTATTGGGAAAGTCATGCCCGGTGAACTTTTGTATTGGGAAAGTCATGCCCGGTGAACTTTTGTATTGGGAAAGTCATCTCCGGTGAACTTTTGTATTGGGAAAGTCATCTCCGGTGAACTTTTGTATTGGGAAAGTCATGCCCGGTGAACTTTTGTATTGGGAAAGTCATGCCCGGTGAACTTTTGTATTGGGAAAGTCATCTCCAGTGAACTTTTGTATTGGGAAAGTCATCTCCGGTGAACTTTTGTATTGGGAAAGTCATGCCCGGTGAACTTTTGTATTGGGAAAGTCATGCCCGGTGAACTTTTGTATTGGGAAAGTCATGCCCGGTGAACTTTTGTATTGGGAAACTCATCTCCGGTGAACTTTTGTATTGGGAAAGTCATGCCCGGTGAACTTTTGTATTGGGAAAGTCATGTCCGGTGAACTTTTGTATTGGGAAAGTCATGCCCGGTGAACTTTTGTATTGGGAAAGTCATGCCCGGTGAACTTTTGTATTGGGAAACTCATCTCCGGTGAACTTTTGTATTGGGAAAGTCATGCCCGGTGAACTTTTGTATTGGGAAAGTCATGCCCGGTGAACTTTTGTATTGGGAAAGTCATGCCCGGTGCACTTTTGTATTGGGAAAGTCATGCCCGGTGAACTTTTGTATTGGGAAAGTCATGCCCGGTGAACTTTTCTATGGGAAAAGTCATCTCTGGTGAACTTTTCTATGGGAAAATTCATCTCCGGTGAACTTTTGTATTGGGAAAGTCATGCCCGGTGAACTTTTGTATTGGGAAAGTCATGCCCGGTGAACTTTTGTATTGGGAAAGTCATCTCCGGTGAACTTTTGTATTGGGAAAGTCATGCCCGGTGAACTTTTGTATTGGGAAAGTCATCTCCGGTGAACTTTTCTATGGGAAAAGTCATCTCCGGTGAACTTTTGTATTGGGAAAGTCATGCCCGGTGAACTTTTGTATTGGGAAAGTCATCTCCGGTGAACTTTTGTATTGGGAAAGTCATGCCCGGTGAACTTTTGTATTGGGAAAGTCATGCCCGGTGAACTTTTGTATTGGGAAAGTCATCTCCGGTGAACTTTTGTATTGGGAAAGTCATGCCCGGTGAACTTTTGTATTGGGAAAGTCATGCCCGGTGAACTTTTGTATTGGGAAAGTCATGCCCGGTGAACTTTTGTATTGGGAAAGTCATGCCCGGTGAACTTTTGTATTGGGAAAGTCATGCCCGGTGAACTTTTCTATGGGAAAAGTCATCTCCGGTGAACTTTTGTATTGGGAAAGTCATGCCCGGTGAACTTTTGTATTGGGAAAGTCATGCCCGGTGAACTTTTGTATTGGGAAAGTCATGCCCGGTGAACTTTTGTATTGGGAAAGTCATCTCCGGTGAACTTTTGTATTGGGAAAGTCATGCCCGGTGAACTTTTGTATTGGGAAAGTCATCTCCGGTGAACTTTTGTATTGGGAAAGTCATGCCCGGTGAACTTTTGTATTGGGAAAGTCATGCCCGGTGAACTTTTGTATTGGGAAAGTCATCTCCGGTGAACTTTTCTATGGGAAAAGTCATCTCCGGTGAACTTTTCTATGGGAAAAGTCATCTCCGGTGAACTTTTGTATTGGGAAAGTCATGTCCGGTGAACTTTTGTATTGGGAAAGTCATCTCCGGTGAACTTTTGTATTGGGAAAGTCACGCCCGGTGAACTTTTGTATTGGGAAAGTCATCTCCGGTGAACTTTTGTATTGGGAAAGTCATCTCCGGTGAACTTTTGTATTGGGAAAGTCATCTCCGGTGAACTTTTGTATTGGGAAAGTCATCTCCGGTGAACTTTTGTATTGGGAAAGTCATGCCCGGTGAACTTTTGTATTGGGAAAGTCATGCCCGGTGAACTTTTGTATTGGGAAAGTCATCTCCGGTGAACTTTTGTATTGGGAAAGTCATGCCCGGTGAACTTTTGTATTGGGAAAGTCATGCCCGGTGAACTTTTGTATTGGGAAAGTCATGCCCGGTGAACTTTTGTATTGGGAAAGTCATGCCCGGTGAACTTTTGTATTGGGAAAGTCATCTCCGGTGAACTTTTGTATTGGGAAAGTCATGCCCGGTGAACTTTTGTATTGGGAAAGTCATGCCCGGTGAACTTTTGTATTGGGAAAGTCATCTCCGGTGAACTTTTGTATTGGGAAAGTCATGCCCGGTGAACTTTTGTATTGGGAAAGTCATGCCCGGTGAACTTTTGTATTGGGAAAGTCATGCCCGGTGAACTTTTGTATTGGGAAAGTCATGCCCGGTGAACTTTTGTATTGGGAAAGTCATGCCCGGTGAACTTTTGTATTGGGAGAGTCATCTCCGGTGAACTTTTGTATTGGGAAAGTCATGCCCGGTGAACTTTTGTATTGGGAAAGTCATGCCCGGTGAACTTTTGTATTGGGAAAGTCATCTCCGGTGAACTTTTGTATTGGGAAAGTCATGCCCGGTGAACTGTTGTATTGGGAAAGTCATCTCCGGTGAACTTTTGTATTGGGAAAGTCATGCCCGGTGAACTTTTGTATTGGGAAAGTCATGTCCGGTGAACTTTTGTATTGGGAAAGTCATGCCCGGTGAACTTTTGTATTGGGAAAGTCATCTCCGGTGAACTTTTGTATTGGGAAAGTCATCTCCGGTGAACTTTTGTATTGGGAAAGTCATCTCCGGTGAACTTTTGTATTGGGAAAGTCATGCCCGCTGAACTTTTGTATTGGGAAAGTCATGCCCGGTGAACTTTTGTATTGGGAAAGTCATCTCCGGGGAACTTTTGTATTGGGAAAGTCATGCCCGGTGAACTTTTGTATTGGGAAAGTCATGCCCGGTGAACTTTTGTATTGGGAAAGTCATGCCCGGTGAACTTTTGTATTGGGAAAGTCATGCCCGGTGAACTTTTGTATTGGGAAAGTCATCTCTGGTGAACTTTTGTATTGGAAAGTCATCTCCGGTGAACTTTTGTATTGGGAAAGTCATGCCCGGTGAACTTTTGTATTGGGAAAGTCATGCCCGGTGAACTTTTGTATTGGGAAAGTCATGCCCGGTGAACTTTTGTATTGGGAAAGTCATCTCCGGTGAACTTTTGTATTGGGAAAGTCATGCCCGGTGAACTTTTGTATTGGGAAAGTCATGCCCGGTGAACTTTTGTAGTGGGAAAGTCATACCCGGTGAACTTTTGTATTGGGAAAGTCATCTCCGGTGAACTTTTGTATTGGGAAAGTCATGCCCGGTGAACTTTTGTATTGGGAAAGTCATGCCCGGTGAACTTTTGTATTGGGAAAGTCATGCCCGGTGAACTTTTGTATTGGGAAAGTCATGCCCGGTGAACTTTTGTATTGGGAAAGTCATGCCCGGTGAACTTTTGTATTGGGAAAGTCATTTTCGGTGAACTTTTGTATTGGGAAAGTCATCTCCGGTGAACTTTTGTATTGGGAAAGTCATGCCCGGTGAACTTTTGTATTGGGAAAGTCATGCCCGGTGAATTTTGTATTGGGAAAGTCATCTCCGGTGAACTTTTGTATTGGGAAAGTCATGCCCGGTGAACTTTTGTATTGGGAAAGTCAAGCCCGGTGAACTTTTGTATTGGGAAAGTCATCTCCGGTGAACTTTTGTATTGGGAAAGTCATGCCCGGTGAACTTTTGTATTGGGAAAGTCATGCCCGGTGAACTTTTGTATTGGGAAAGTCATGCCCGGTGAACTTTTGTATTGGGAAAGTCATCTCCGGTGAACTTTTGTATTGGGAAAGTCATCTCCGGTGAACTTTTGTATTGGGAAAGTCATCTCCGGTGAACTTTTGTATTGGGAAAGTCATCTCCGGTGAACTTTTGTATTGGGAAAGTCATGCCCGGTGAACTTTTGTATTGGGAAAGTCATGCCCGGTGAACTTTTGTATTGGGAAAGTCATGCCCGGTGAACTTTTGTATTGGGAAAGTCATGCCCGGTGAACATTTGTATTGGGAAAGTCATGCCCGGTGAACTTTTGTATTGGGAAAGTCATGCCCGGTGAACTTTTGTATTGGGAAAGTCATGCCCGGTGAACTTTTGTATTGGGAAAGTCATGCCCGGTGAACTTTTGTATTGGGAAAGTCATCTCCGGTGAACTTTTGTATTGGGAAAGTCATGCCCGGTGAACTTTTGTATTGGGAAAGTCATGTCCGGAGAACTTTTGTATTGGGAAAGTCATGCCAGGTGAACTTTTGTATTGGGAAAGTCATCTCCGGTGAACTTTTCTATGGGAAAAGTCATCTCCGGTGAACTTTTGTATTGGGAAAGTCATCTCCGGTGAACTTTTGTATTGGGAAAGTCATGCCCGGTGAACTTTTGTATTGGGAAAGTCATCTCCGGTGAACTTTTGTATTGGGAAAGTCATGCCCGGTGAACTTTTGTATTGGGAAAGTCATCTCCGGTGAACTTTTGTATTGGGAAAGTCATCTCCGGTGAACTTTTGTATTGGGAAAGTCATCTCCGGTGAACTTTTGTATTGGGAAAGTCATGCCCGGTGAACTTTTGTATTGGGAAAGTCATGCCCGGTGAACTTTTGTATTGGGAAAGTCATGCCCGGTGAACTTTTGTATTGGGAAAGTCATATCCGGTGAACTTTTGTATTGGGAAAGTCATGCCCGGTGAACTTTTGTATTGGGAAAGTCATGCCCGGTGAACTTTTGTATTGGGAAAGTCATGCCTGGTGAACTTTTGTATTGGGAAAGTCATCTCCGGTGAACTTTTGTATTGGGAAAGTCATGCCCGGTGAACTTTTGTATTGGGAAAGTCATGCCCGGTGAACTTTTGTATTGGGAAAGTCATGCCCGGTGAACTTTTGTATTGGGAAAGTCATGCCCGGTGAACTTTTGTATTGGGAAAGTCATGCCCGGTGAACTTTTGTATTGGGAAAGTCATGCCCGGTGAACTTTTGTATTGGGAAAGTCATGCCCGGTGAACTTTTGTATTGGGAAAGTCATGCCCGGTGAACTTTTGTATTGGTAAAGTCATGCCCGGTGAACTTTTGTATTGGGAAAGTCATGCCCGGTGAACTTTTGTATTGGGAAAGTCATGCCCGGTGAACTTTTGTATTGGGAAAGTCATGCCCGGTGAACTTTTGTATTGGGAAAGTCATGCCCGGTGAACTTTTGTATTGGGAAAGTCATCTCCGGTGAACTTTTGTCTTGGGAAAGTCATGCCCGGTGAACTTTTGTATTGGGAAAGTCATCTCCGGTGAACTTTTGTATTGGGAAAGTCATGCCCGGTGAACTTTTGTATTGGGAAAGTCATCTCCGGTGAACTTTTGTATTGGGAAAGTCATCTCCGGTGAACTTTTGTATTGGGAAAGTCATCTCCGGTGAACTTTTGTATTGGGAAAGTCATCTCCGGTGAACTTTTCTATGGGAAAAGTCATCTCCGGTGAACTTTTGTATTGGGAAAGTCATCTCCGGTGAACTTTTGTATTGGGAAAGTCATGCCCGGTGAACTTTTGTATTGGGAAAGTCATGCCCGGTGAACTTTTGTATTGGGAAAGTCATGCCCGGTGAACTTTTGTATTGGGAAAGTCATCTCCGGTGAACTTTTCAATGGGAAAAGTCATCTCCGGTGAACTTTTGTATTGGGAAAGTCATCTCCGGTGAACTTTTGTATTGGGAAAGTCATCTCCGGTGAACTTTTGTATTGGGAAAGTCATGCCCGGTGAACTTTTGTATTGGGAAAGTCATGCCCGGTGAACTTTTGTATTGGGAAAGTCATCTCCGGTGAACTTTTCTATGGCAAAAGTCATCTCCGGTGAACTTTTGTATTGGGAAAGTCATGCCCGGTGAACTTTTGTATTGGGAAAGTCATCTCCGGTGAACTTTTGTATTGGGAAAGTCATGCCCGGTGAACTTTTGTATTGGGAAAGTCATGCCCGGTGATCTTTTGTATTGGGAAAGTGATGCCCGGTGAACTTTTGTATTGGGAAAGTCATCTCCGGTGAACTTTTCTATGGGAAAAGTCATCTCCGGTGAACTTTTGTATTGGGAAAGTCATGCCCGGTGAACTTTTGTATTGGGAAAGTCATGCCCGGTGAACTTTTGTATTGGGAAAGTCATCTCCGGTGAACTTTTGTATTGGGAAAGTCATCTCCGGTGAACTTTTGGATTGGGAAAGTCATGCCCGGTGAACTTTTGTATTGGGAAAGTCATGCCTGGTGAACTTTTGTATTGGGAAATTCATGCCCGGTGAACTTTTGTATTGGGAAAGTCATGCCCGGTGAACTTTTGTATTGGGAAAGTCATGCCCGGTGAACTTTTGTATTGGGAAAGTCATGCCCGGTGAACTTTTGTATTGGGAAAGTCATGCCCGGTGAACTTTTCTACGGGAAAAGTCATCTCCGGTGAACTTTTGTATTGGGAAAGTCATGCCCGGTGAACTTTTGTATTGGGAAAGTCATGCCCGGTGAACTTTTGTATTGGGAAAGTCATGCCCGGTGAACTTTTGTATTGGGAAAGTCATCTCCGGTGAACTTTTCTATGGGAAAAGTCATCTCCGGTGAACTTTTGTATTGGGAAAGTCATCTCCGGTGAACTTTTGTATTGGGAAAGTCATGCCCGGTGAACTTTTGTATTGGGAAAGTCATGCCCGGTGAACTTTTGTATTGGGAAAGTCATGCCCGGTGAACTTTTGTATTGGGAAAGTCATCTCCGGTGAACTTTTCTATGGGAAAAGTCATCTCCGGTGAACTTTTGTATTGGGAAAGTCATCTCCGGTGAACTTTTGTATTGGGAAAGTCATCTCCGGTGCACTTTTGTATTGGGAAAGTCATCTCCGGTGAACTTTTGTATTGGGAAAGTCATGCCCGGTGAACTTTTGTATTGGGAAAGTCATGCCCGGTGAACTTTTGTATTGGGAAAGCCATGCCCGGTGAACTTTTGTATTGGGAAAGTCATCTCCGGTGAACTTTTCTATGGCAAAAGTCATCTCCGGTGAACTTTTGTATTGGGAAAGTCATGCCCGGTGAACTTTTGTATTGGGAAAGTCATCTCCGGTGAACTTTTGTATTGGGAAAGTCATGCCCGGTGAACTTTTGTATTGGGAAAGTCATGCCCGGTGATCTTTTGTATTGGGAAAGTGATGCCCGGTGAACTTTTGTATTGGGAAAGTCATCTCCGGTGAACTTTTCTATGGGAAAAGTCATCTCCGGTGAACTTTTGTATTGGGAAAGTCATGCCCGGTGAACTTTTGTATTGGGAAAGTCATCTCCGGTGAACTTTTCTATGGCAAAAGTCATCTCCGGTGAACTTTTGTATTGGGAAAGTCATGCCCGGTGAACTTTTGTATTGGGAAAGTCATCTCCGGTGAACTTTTGTATTGGGAAAGTCATGCCCGGTGAACTTTTGTATTGGGAAAGTCATGCCCGGTGATCTTTTGTATTGGGAAAGTGATGCCCGGTGAACTTTTGTATTGGGAAAGTCATCTCCGGTGAACTTTTCTATGGGAAAAGTCATCTCCGGTGAACTTTTGTATTGGGAAAGTCATGCCCGGTGAACTTTTGTATTGGGAAAGTCATGCCCGGTGAACTTTTGTATTGGGAAAGTCATCTCCGGTGAACTTTTGTATTGGGAAAGTCATCTCCGGTGAACTTTTGGATTGGGAAAGTCATGCCCGGTGAACTTTTGTATTGGGAAAGTCATGCCTGGTGAACTTTTGTATTGGGAAATTCATGCCCGGTGAACTTTTGTATTGGGAAAGTCATGCCCGGTGAACTTTTGTATTGGGAAATTCATGCCCGGTGAACTTTTGTATTGGGAAAGTCATGCCCGGTGAACTTTTGTATTGGGAAAGTCATGCCCGGTGAACTTTTCTATGGGAAAAGTCATCTCCGGTGAACTTTTGTATTGGGAAAGTCATGCCCGGTGAACTTTTGTATTGGGAAAGTCATGCCCGGTGAACTTTTGTATTGGGAAAGTCATGCCCGGTGAACTTTTGTATTGGGAAAGTCATCTCCGGTGAACTTTTCTATGGGAAAAGTCATCTCCGGTGAACTTTTGTATTGGGAAAGTCATCTCCGGTGAACTTTTGTATTGGGAAAGTCATGCCCGGTGAACTTTTGTATTGGGAAAGTCATGCCCGGTGAACTTTTGTATTGGGAAAGTCATGCCCGGTGAACTTTTGTATTGGGAAAGTCATCTCCGGTGAACTTTTCTATGGGAAAAGTCATCTCCGGTGAACTTTTGTATTGGGAAAGTCATCTCCGGTGAACTTTTGTATTGGGAAAGTCATCTCCGGTGCACTTTTGTATTGGGAAAGTCATCTCCGGTGAACTTTTGTATTGGGAAAGTCATGCCCGGTGAACTTTTGTATTGGGAAAGTCATGCCCGGTGAACTTTTGTATTGGGAAAGTCATGCCCGGTGAACTTTTGTATTGGGAAAGTCATCTCCGGTGAACTTTTCTATGGGAAAGGTCATCTCCGGTGAACTTTTGTATTGGGAAAGTCATGCCCGGTGAACTTTTGTATTGGAAAAGTCATGCCCGGTGAACTTTTGTATTGGGAAAGTCATCTCCGGTGAACTTTTGTATTGGGAAAGTCATGCCCGGTGAACTTTTGTATTGGGAAAGTCATGCCCGGTGAACTTTTGTATTGGGAAAGTCATGCCCGGTGAACTTTTGTATTGGGAAAGTCATGCCCGGTGAACTTTTGTATTGGGAAAGTCATGTCCGGTGAACTTTTGTATTGGGAAAGTCATCTCCGGTGAACTTTTGTATTGGGAAAGTCATCTCCGGTGAACTTTTGTATTGGGAAAGTCATGCCCGGTGAACTTTTGTATTGGGAAAGTCATGCCCGGTGAACTTTTGTATTGGGAAAGTCATGCCCGGTGAACTTTTGTATTGGGAAAGTCATGCCCGGTGAACTTTTGTATTGGGAAAGTCATGCCCGGTGAACTTTTGTATTGGGAAAGTCATGCCCGGTGAACTTTTCTATTGGGAAAGTCATGCCCGGTGAACTTTTCTATGGGAAAAGTCATCTCCGGTGAACTTTTGTATTGGGAAAGTCATGCCCGGTGAACTTTTGTATTGGGAAAGTCATCTCCGGTGAACTTTTGTATTGGGAAAGTCATGCCCGGTGAACTTTTGTATTGGGAAAGTCATGCCCGGTGAACTTTTGTATTGGGAAAGTCATGCCCGGTGAACTTTTGTATTGGGAAAGTCATGCCCGGTGAACTTTTGTATTGGGAAAGTCATCTCCGGTGAACTTTTGTATTGGGAAATTCATCTCCGGTGAACTTTTGTATTGGGAAAGTCATGCCCGGTGAACTTTTGTATTGGGAAAGTCATGCTCGGTGAACTTTTGTATTGGGAAAGTCATGCCCGGTGAACTTTTGTATTGGGAAAGTCATGCCCGGTGAACTTTTGTATTGGGAAAGTCATCTCCGGTGAACTTTTGTATTGGGAAAGTCATGCCCGGTGAACTTTTGTATTGGGAAAGTCATGCCCGGTGAACTTTTGTATTGGGAAAGTCATGCCCGGTGAACTTTTGTATTGGGAAAGTCATGCCCGGTGAACTTTTGTATTGGGAAAGTCATGCCCGGTGAACTTTTGTATTGGGAAAGTCATCTCCGGTGAACTTTTGTATTGGGAAAGTCATGCCCGGTGAACTTTTGTATTGGGAAAGTCATGCCCGGTGAACTTTTGTATTGGGAAAGTCATCTCCGGTGAACTTTTGTATTGGGAAAGTCATGCCCGGTGAACTTTTGTATTGGGAAAGTCATGCCCGGTGAATTTTTGTATTGGGAAAGTCATCTCCGGTGAACTTTTGTATTGGGAAAGTCATGCCCGGTGAACTTTTGTATTGGGAAAGTCATGCCCGGTGAACTTTTGTATTGGGAAAGTCATGCCCGGTGAACTTTTGTATTGGGAAAGTCATGCCCGGTGAACTTTTGTATTGGGAAAGTCATCTCCGGTGAACTTTTGTATTGGGAAAGTCATGCCCGGTGAACTTTTGTATTGGGAAAGTCATGCCCGGTGAACTTTTGTATTGGGAAAGTCATGCCCGGTGAACTTTTGTATTGGGAAAGTCATCTCCGGTGAACTTTTCTATGGGAAAAGTCATGCCCGGTGAACTTTTGTATTGGGAAAGTCATCTCCGGTGAACTTTTGTATTGGGAAAGTCATGCCCGGTGAACTTTTGTATTGGGAAAGTCATGCCCGGTGAACTTTTGTATTGGGAAAGTCATGCCCGTTGAACTTTTGTATTGGGAAAGTCATGCCCGGTGAACTTTTGTATTGGGAAAGTCATGCCCGGTGAACTTTTGTATTGGGAAAGTCATGCCCGGTGAACTTTTGTATTGGGAAAGTCATCTCCGGTGAACTTTTGTATTGGGAAAGTCATGCCCGGTGAACTTTTGTATTGGGAAAGTCATCTCCGGTGAACTTTTCTATGGGAAAAGTCATCTCCGGTGAACTTGTGCGAGGTTTATGTGTTTTTTAATTGAAACAAAGGCACATTTATAAAAAAGTAACAAAACGTATATTTGGTTCGAATGAAATACAAGAACTGAAAATTATAATTTCAAAAAGAAAAAAGTATTTTTCTGTCAATTTAAAATTCAAAGAAAATGTGATGTAAGTTTACAAGTACAAACATTGTAAAGTATGCACCTACATTACCCCCTTCCTAGTAAAAACGATACAGATTTCTCTTTCGATTTGATAGGGGTCATCTGTTGAGTTAAATCAATTCCTAAATGTTAAATTTCTGTATATGCTGGTTTAAGTCGATCAATTGTGATGTTATCTGTCTTGCTTCCGATTTGAAGGGTAAAATATTTTGGAAATCTTTTGATCACTCTGTAAGGTCCATGACATTTTTGCTCAAGAGGTTTAAGTACATGATCACTTCTAATCCACACATGGGAACATACATTCAATTCCTTGTTGATAAATATATTTGAACTGTTCTTATTTGAAGTTGTTGCGTGTTTAATTCCAGACATTAATGTTTGAAGATGTAACAGAAAATCATCTGAATCTAGAACGACATTACTTTCGGTGAACATTTGACCAGGAACATGAAGTGTTTCGCCATATACCATTTCAGCCGGAGAGCAATTAATTGCATCTTTTACCGAAGTTCTTAACCCTAGCAATACTAAAGGCAAAGACCTTGTCCATTGAGTTTTGTTGTGGCATATCAATGCGGATTTAAGAGTTCTGTGAAGACGTTCAACTAATCCGTTCGATTGTGGATGATAAGACGTAGAATGTTTTAATCGAGTTCCTAATAACTTTAATAGATTCCGAAAAGTATTCGATGTGAACTGACGTCCTCTGTCTGTGTGAACAATATCTGGTGGACCAAAACGAGATACCCAGCCATTTAAGAAACTTTGGGACACAGTTTCCGCTGTAATATTCGGCATTGGTATTGCTTCCATCCATCGGGTAAATCGATCAATGCAGGTAAGAATATAGCGATGACCATCTGATAGTGGAAATGGGCCAACTATATCTAAGTGCACATCAGCAAAACGTCGCGATGATAATGGAAATGTCCCGATAGGACTTTTTGTATGGCGAGTTATTTTTGATCGTTGACAATACTGACAAGATTTCGTCCACTGTACACAATCTCTTTTCATGAAAGGCCAGCAATAACGTTCAGTGACAAGTTTTACGGAAGATCTTGAACCAGGATGAGATAAATTGTGTAAACCATAGAATATTGATTTTCGCAATTGAACTGGAACATATGGTCTAGGATTATTAGCTTGAGAGACGTCACAAAATATCTTCGTATTTGAGGCAGGAATTGTAATGAGTTGTAAATTCATTGATGTTTCGGATTTTAACAAATCTTGAAGTTCTTGATCGCTTTGTTGAAGTTTTGAAAGTTCTTCAAAATCCAATAATGATAATGATTCTACACGGGAGAGTGTATCTGCCACGATGTTTTCATTACCCTTAATGTACCTCAAATCCGTTGAAAATTGGCCAATAAAGTTTAATTGTCGTAGTTGACGAGGGCTTGCTTTTTCTGGCTTTTGAGAAAAAGCGTAAATTAATGGCTTGTGATCAGTATAGATTGAAAACGAACGGCCTTCTACGTAGTCCCGAAAATACTTAACAGCTTCATAAATCGCTAATAGTTCTCGGTCATAAGTACTATAGCGTTGCTGAGTTTTGCTTAGCTTCTTGGTAAAGAATGATAATGGTTGTAACTCACCATTTATTCGCTGTTCCAAAACAGCACCTAAAGCAAAATCTGATGCATCTACTTTAATAGATAATTCTGCATCACTAACGGGATGAAATAACAACACTGCATTTGATAAGCTTGACTTACATTGCAAAAATGATTTTTCCGCTTCTTTAGTCCAAATGACAGGTCGTTTATCATTTTTCACCACATTCTTGAGAAGTTGGTTTAGTGGGGCTTGTTCTGTCGCTGCATTAGGTAAAAATCTTCTATAAAAGTTTACCATTCCGAGAAAGCGTCGTAAGTCCTTTATAGTCGAAGGCTTAGGGATACTTACAATTTCATCAACTTTGCTTCGAATGGGTTGCATTCCAGTTGATGATATTCGGAAACCAAGAAAATCGATTTCACTATTACCGAAAGAACATTTACCTTGATTGACGACAATGCCATATTTCTGAAACCTCTCAAAAACAATCTTCAGATGCTCCAAATGTTCAGCAGGCGATTTTGAAAATATAAGGACATCATCAATGTAGACAAATACAAAAGGTAAACCACGTAGTACTTCATCCATTAAACGTTGGAAACTTTGGGCGGCATTTCGCAATCCAAACGGCATTTTGACAAATTCGTATAAACCAAATGGAGTAGCGATAGCAGTTTTTGGTACGTCGTCAGGAAATACAGGGATTTGATAGAACGCGCGCGCCAAATCCAACTTTGAAAATATGCAGCTACCGGCTAAGTTAATGTTGGCATCAGTGATAAAAGGTATTAGATAACGATCAGGTACCGTAATTTTATTTAAAAATCGGTAATCTCCAACACATCTCCACTCACCATTTTTCTTGGGAACCATATGAAGGGGATTCGACCAATTACTACTTGATGATCTAATGATCCCATGTTCGAGCATATACTCAAAATCTTTTTTGGCAATTTTAAAACGATTTTGATCTAAGCGCCGTGGTTTTGCATGGTCCAGTCGTTTCAATATGATGATATATTCCATGTTCCGTTTTAATTCCAGGAAGAGTGGAGGCTTGATAGACTTCTGGATACTTCATTAACAATTTGTTATATACAGATTCATTTTTCACCAAAGTTGTTATGCCTAGTGACGGACATTTAGAAATTTTCGCTGAAACTTGCAGATCAGTTTTGCCATCAATCAATGCTTTACGCTTAAAATCAGGAAGAAGATGAAAATGTTTTAAAAAATCAGAACCAATAATGGGTTTTGTAACATCTGCTATAATAAAGGTCCAAGAAAAATTTCTGCGTAATCCGAAATCTAAATGCATAATTTTCTGACCGAAAGTACGAATTGAAGAACCATTTGCAGCAAAAATTTTAATACCACAGTCTGACGTTTTTGAAGTCTTGAAGCACGGAGGAACTACAGACACATCGGCTCCGGTGTCAATTAAAAAATCTCTGTTGGAAAGCTTATCTCTAACAAAAAGGCGACACGAGATACCACTGTAATCTGGAATTGTCGCAACTTCCGAGTGGTCCTCTAGTTTTTTGAGAAAGAGCATGGGGACATGCATTTTGTTGCCTTTTTTGCAAACCGATTATGGTATCAACACCAGTCTCTGCGTCGTGACTTACTTCTGTTACGCGACTTGCTGTTATTACCTGTGTCTGAACGAGTCTGAGAGCGGTTTCTAGAAAAGTTGTTGAATTTCTTTTCTAAAGCTTCAATTTGACGGGATATTTTGGTCAGATCAATATTGCCAGCTGCAGCAGTTACTTCATAAAGTTGTGGCGAACGTAGGCTCATGATCTTATCTGCTTGCAGAGCTAACGAAGACAAATCACTTACTTAACTTATTGTTAAAATTGATCTAACATCTTCTGGAAGTTGTTCCAAAAAGAGTGTCTTGAGAACAGCGTCATTTAATTGACCAGAAGCAAGATTTTTCATAATTTGCAGCAAATGCGATGGCTTTTGGGTCCTAATTCTTGATTTTTCAGCAGTCTGCGGAGTTTTGATTCCTGAGATTCGGAAAATGTTTCCATGAGGCGATTTTTAACGGCAACAAATCTACCATCAGCAGGAGGGGATTCCAAAATATCACAAATGTGAGGAAGAAAATTTGAATCGATATTTGCTACAACATATTGGAATTTGGTCTCATCGCGAGTGATACCAGAAATGGCAAAAATAGCTTCAACCTGCATAAACCATAGTTTTGGATTTTCTTTCCAGAATGGAGGCAGCTTGTGGACACTAGAAGAAGCAACATTACGGGCTTGAGAATTTTCATTCCGACCATCTGCTAATTGATCCGAATTTTCCGAGGGCATTGTTACACTAGTTTTGTATTTGGTTTTTGTATTCAACGATTTAAAACGCGAGGTCACCAATTAATGTGCGAGGTTTATGTGTTTTTTAATTGAAACAAAGGCACATTTATAAAAAAGTAACAAAACGTATATTTGGTTCGAATGAAATACAAGAACTGAAAATTATAATTTCAAAAAGAAAAAAGTATTTTTCTGTCAATTTAAAATTCAAAGAAAATGTGATGTAAGTTTACAAGTACAAACATTGTAAAGTATGCACCTACAAACTATTGTATTGGGAAAGTCATCTCCGGTGAACTTTTGTATTGGGAAAGTCATGCCCGGTGAACTTTTGTATTGGGAAAGTCATGCCCGGTGGACTTTTGTATTGGGAAAGTCATGCCCGGTGAACTTTTGTATTGGGAAAGTCATCTCCGGTGAACTTTTGTATTGGGAAAGTCATGCCCGGTGAACTTTTGTATTGGGAAAGTCATGCCCGGTGAACTTTTGTATTGGGAAAGTCATCTCCGGTGAACTTTTGTATTGGGAAAGTCATGCCCGGTGAATTTTTGTATTGGGAAAGTCATGCCCGGTGAACTTTTGTATTGGGAAAGTCATGCCCGGTGAACTTTTGTATTGGGAAAGACATCTCCGGTGAACTTTTGTATTGGGAAAGTCATGCCCGGTGAACTTTTGTATTGGGAAAGTCATGCCCGGTGAACTTTTGTATTGGGAAAGTCATGCCCGGTGAACTTTTGTATTGGGAAAGTCATGCCCGGTGAACTTTTGTATTGGGAAAGTCATGCCCGGTGAACTTTTGTATTGGGAAAGTCATGCCCGGTGAACTTTTGTATTGGGAAAGTCATGCCCGGTGAACTTTTGTATTGGGAAAGTCATCTCCGGTGAACTTTTGTATTGGGAAAGTCATCTCCGGTGAACTTTTGTATTGGGAAAGTCATGCCCGGTGAACTTTTGTATTGAGAAAGTCATGCCCGGTGAACTTTTGTATTGGGAAAGTCATGCCCGGTGAACTTTTGTATTGGGAAAGTCATGCCCGGTGAACTTTTGTATTGGGAAAGTCATGCCCGGTGAACTTTTGTATTGGGAAAGTCATCTCCGGTGAACTTTTCTATGGGAAAAGTCATCTCCGGTGAACTTTTGTATTGGGAAAGTCATCTCCGGTGAACTTTTGTATTGGGAAAGTCATGCCCGGTGAACTTTTGTATTTGGAAAGTCATGCCCGGTGAACTTTTGTATTGGGAAAGTCATGCCCGGTGAACTTTTGTATTGGGAAAGTCATGCCCGGTGAACTTTTGTATTGGGAAAGTCATGCCCGGTGAACTTTTGTATTGGGAAAGTCATGCCCGGTGAACTTTTGTATTGGGAAAGTCATGCCCGGTGAACTTTTGTATTGGGAAAGTCATGCCCGGTGAACTTTTGTATTGGGAAAGTCATCTCCGGTGAACTTTTGTATTGGGAAAGTCATGCCCGGTGAACTTTTGTATTGGGAAAGTCATCTCCGGTGAACTTTTCTATGGGAAAAGTCATCTCCGGTGAACTTTTGTATTGGGAAAGTCATCTCCGGTGAACTTTTGTATTGGGTAAGTCATGCCCGGTGAACTTTTGTATTGGGAAAGTCATGCCCGGTGAACTTTTGTATTGGGAAAGTCATGCCCGGCGAACTTTTGTATTGGGAAAGTCATCTCCGGTGAACTTTTGTATTGGGAAAGTCATGCCCGGTGAACTTTTGTATTGGGAAAGTCATGCCCGGTGAACTTTTGTATTGGGAAAGTCATCTCCGGTGAACTTTTGTATTGGGAAAGTCATGCCCGGTGAACTTTTGTATTGGGAAAGTCATGCCCGTTGAACTTTTGTATTGGGAAAGTCATCTCCGGTGAACTTTTGTATTGGGAAAGTCATGCCCGGTGAACTTTTGTATTGGGAAAGTCATCTCCGGTGAACTTTTGTATTGGGAAAGTCATGCCCGGTGAACTTTTGTATTGGGAAAGTCATGCCCGGTGAACTTTTGTATTGGGAAAGTCATGCCCGGTGAACTTTTGTATTGGGAAAGTCATCTCCGGTGAACTTTTCTATGGGAAAAGTCATCTCCGGTAAACTTTTGTATTGGGAAAGTCATCTCCGGTGAACTTTTGTATTGGGAAAGTCATGCCCGGTGAACTTTTGTATTGGGAAAGTCATGCCCGGTGAACTTTTGTATTGGGAAAGTCATGCCCGGTGAACTTTTGTATTGGGAAAGTCATCTCCGGTGAACTTTTGTATTGGGAAAGTCATGCCCGGTGAACTTTTGTATTGGGAAAGTCATCTCCGGTGAACTTTTCTATGGGAAAAGTCATCTCCGGTGAACTTTTGTATTGGGAAAGTCATGCCCGGTGAACTTTTGTATTGGGAAAGTCATGCCCGGTGAACTTTTGTATTGGGAAAGTCATGCCCGGTGAACTTTTGTATTGGGAAAGTCATGCCCGGTGAACTTTTGTATTGGGAAAGTCATGCCCGGTGAACTTTTCTATGGGAAAAGTCATCTCCGGTGAACTTTTGTATTGGGAAAGTCATGCCCGGTGAACTTTTGTATTGGGAAAGTCATGCCCGGTGAACTTTTGTATTGGGAAAGTCATGCCCGGTGAACTTTTGTATTGGGAAAGTCATGCCCGGTGAACTTTTGTATTGGGAAAGTCATGCCCGGTGAACTTTTGTATTGGGAAAGTCATGCCCGGTGAACTTTTGTATTGGGAAAGTCATGCCCGGTGAACTTTTGTATTGGGAAAGTCATCTCCGGTGAACTTTTGTATTGGGAAAGTCATCTCCGGTGAACTTTTGTATTGGGAAAGTCATCTCCGGTGAACTTTTGTATTGGGAAAGTCATCTCCGGTGAACTTTTGTATTGGGAAAGTCATCTCCGGTGAACTTTTGTATTGGGAAAGTCATGCCCGGTGAACTTCTGTATTGGGAAAGTCATGCCCGGTGAACTTTTGTATTGGGAAAGTCATCTCCGGTGAACTTTTGTATTGGGAAAGTCATCTCCGGTGAACTTTTGTATTGGGAAAGTCATGCCCGGTGAACTTTTGTATTGGGAAAGTCATGCCCGGTGAACTTTTGTATAGGGAAAGTCATCTCCGGTGAACTTTTGTATTGGGAAAGTCATCTCCGGTGAACTTTTGTATTGGGAAAGTCATGCCCGGTGAACTTTTGTATTGGGAAAGTCATGCCCGGTGAACTTTTGTATTGGGAAAGTCATCTCCGGTGAACTTTTGTATTGGGAAAGTCATCTCCGGTGAACTTTTGTATTGGGAAAGTCATGCCCGGTGAACTTTTGTATTTGGAAAGTCATGCCCGGTGAACTTTTGTATTGGGAAAGTCATGCCCGGTGAACTTTTGTATTGGGAAAGTCATGCCCGGTGAACTTTTGTATTGGGAAAGTCATGCCCGGTGAACTTTTGTATTGGGAAAGTCATCTCCGGTGAACTTTTCTATGGGAAAAGTCATCTCCGGTGAACTTTTGTATTGGGAAAGTCATCTCCGGTGAACTTTTGTATTGGGAAAGTCATGCCCGGTGAACTTTTGTATTGGGAAAGTCATGCCCGGTGAACTTTTGTATTGGGAAAGTCATGCCCGGTGAACTTTTGTATTGGGAAAGTCATCTCCGGTGAATTTTGTATTGGGAAAGTCATGCCCGGTGAACTTTTGTATTGGGAAAGTCATGCCCGGTGAACTTTTGTATTGGGAAAGTCATGCCCGGTGAACTTTTGTATTGGGAAAGTCATGCCCGGTGAACTTTTGTATTGGGAAAGTCATCTCCGGTGAACTTTTGTATTGGGAAAGTCATGCCCGGTGAACTTTTGTATTGGGAAAGTGATGCCCGGTGAACTTTTGTATTGGGAAAGTCATGCCCGGTGAACTTTTGTATTGGGAAAGTCATGCCCGGTGAACTTTTGTATTGGGAAAGTCATCTCCGGTGAACTTTTGTATTGGGAAAGTCATGCCCGGTGAACTTTTGTATTGGGAAAGTCATCTCCGGTGAACTTTTGTATTGGGAAAGTCATCTCCGGTGAACTTTTGTATTGGGAAAGTCATCTCCGGTGAACTTTTGTATTGGGAAAGTCATGCCCGGTGAACTTTTGTATTGGGAAAGTCATGCCCGGTGACCTTTTGTATTGGGAAAGTCATCTCCGGTGAACTTTTGTATTGGGAAAGTCATCTCCGGTGAACTTTTGTATTGGGAAAGTCATGCCCGGTGAACTTTTGTATTGGGAAAATCATGCCCGGTGAACTTTTGTATTGGGAAAGTCATCTCCGGTGAACTTTTGTATTGGGAAAGTCATGCCCGGTGAACTTTTGTATTGGGAAAGTCATGCCCGGTGAACTTTTGTATTGGGAAAGTCATGCCCGGTGAACTTTTGTATTGGGAAAGTCATCTCCGGTGAACTTTTGTATTGGGAAAGTCATCTCCGGTGATCTTTTGTATTGGGAAAGTCATGCCCGGTGAACTTTTGTATTGGGAAAGTCATGCCCGGTGAACTTTTGTATTGGGAAAGTCATGCCCGGTGAACTTTTGTATTGGGAAAGTCATGCCCGGTGAACTTTTGTATTGGGAAAGTCATGCCCGGTGAACTTTTGTATTGGGAAAGTCATCTCCGGTGAACTTTTCTATGGGAAAAGTCATCTCCGGTGAACTTTTGTATTGGGAAAGTCATCTCCGGTGAACTTTTCTATTGAGAAAGTCATGCCCGGTGAACTTTTGTATTGGGAAAGTCATGCCCGGTGAACTTTTGTATTGGGAAAGTCATGCCCGGTGAACTTTTGTATTGGGAAAGTCATGCCCGGTGAACTTTTGTATTGGGAAAGTCATGCCCGGTGAACTTTTGTATTGGGAAAGTCATGCCCGGTGAACTTTTGTATTGGGAAAGTCATGCCCGGTGAACTTTTGTATTGGGAAAGTCATGCCCGGTGAACTTTTGTATTGGGAAAGTCATGCCCGGTGAACTTTTGTATTGGGAAAGTCATCTCCGGTGAACTTTTGTATTGGGAAAGTCATCTCCGGTGAACTTTTGTATTGGGAAAGTCATGCCCGGTGAACTTTTGTATTGGGAAAGTCATGCCCGGTGAACTTTTGTATTGGGAAAGTCATGTTCGGTGAACTTTTGTATTGGGAAAGTCATGCCCGGTGAACTTTTCTATGGGAAAAATCATCTCCGGTGAACTTTTCTATGGGAAAAGTCATCTCCGGTGAACTTTTGTATTGGGAAAGTCATGCCCGGTGAACTTTTGTATTGGGAAAGTCATGCCCGGTGAACTTTTGTATTGGGAAAGTCATCTCCGGTGAACTTTTGTATTGGGAAAGTCATCTCCCGTGAACTTTTGTATTGGGAAAGTCATGCCCGGTGAACTTTTGTATTGGGAAAGTCATGCCCGGTGAACTTTTGTATAGGGAAAGTCATGCCCGGTGAACTTTTGTATTGGGAAAGTCATCTCCGGTGAACTTTTCTATGGGAAAAGTCATCTCCGGTGAACTTTTGTATTGGGAAAGTCATGCCCGGTGAACTTTTGTATTGGGAAAGTCATGCCCGGTGAACTTTTGTATTGGGAAAGTCATGCCCGGTGAACTTTTGTATTGGGAAAGTCATCTCCGGTGAACTTTTGTATTGGGAAAGTCATGCCCGGTGAACTTTTGTATTGGGAAAGTCATGCCCGGTGAACTTTTGTATTGGGAAAGTCGTGCCCGGTGAACTTTTGTATTGGGAAAGTCATCTCCGGTGAACTTTTGTATTGGGAAAGTCATGCCCGGTGAACTTTTGTATTGGGAAAGTCATCTCCGGTGAACTTTTGTATTGGGAAAGTCATGCCCGGTGAACTTTTGTATTGGGAAAGTCATCTCCGGTGAACTTTTGTATTGGGAAAGTCATGCCCGGTGAACTTTTGTATTGGGAAAGTCATGCCCGGTGAACTTTTGTATTGGGAAAGTCATGACCGGTGAACTTTTGTATTGAGAAAGTCATGCCCGGTGAACTCTTGTATTGGGAAAGTCATGCCCGGTGAACTTTTGTATTGGGAAAGTCATGCCCGGTGAACTTTTGTATTGGGAAAGTCATCTCCGGTGAACTTTTGTATTGGGAAAGTCATGCCCGGTGAACTTTTGTATTGGGAAAGTCATGCCCGGTGAACTTTTGTATTGGGAAAGTCATGCCCGGTGAACTTTTGTATTGGGAAAGTCATGCCCGGTGAACTTTTCTATGGGAAAAGTCATCTCCGGTGAACTTTTCTATGGGAAAAGTCATCTCCGGTGAACTTTTGTATTGGGAAAGTCATCTCCGGTGAACTTTTGTATTGGGAAAGTCATCTCCGGTGAACTTTTGTATTGGGAAAGTCATGCCCGGTGAACTTTTGTATTGGGAAAGTCATGCCCGGTGAACTTTTGTATTGGGAAAGTCATGCCCGGTGAACTTTTGTATTGGGAAAGTCATGCCCGGTGAACTATTGTATTGGGAAAGTCATGCCCGGTGAACTTTTGTATTGGGAAAGTCATGCCCGGTGAACTTTTGTATTGGGAAAGTCATGCCCGGTGAACTTTTGTATTGGGAAAGTCATGCCCGGTGAACTTTTGTATTGGGAAAGTCATGACCGGTGAACTTTTGTATTGGGAAAGTCATGCCCGGTGAACTTTTGTATTGGGAAAGTCACGCCCGGTGAACTTTTGTATTGGGAAAGTCATGCCCGGTGAACTTTTGTATTGGGAAAGTCATGCCCGGTGAACTTTTGTATTGGGAAAGTCATCTCCGGTGAACTTTTGTATTGGGAAAGTTATGCCCGGTGAACTTTTGTATTGGGAAAGTCATCTCCGGTGAACTTTTGTATTGGGAAAGTCATGCCCGGTGAACTTTTGTATTGGGAAAGTCATCTCCGGTGAACTTTTGTATTGGGAAAGTCATCTCCGGTGAACTTTTGTATTGGGAAAGTCATGCCCGGTGAACTTTTGTATTGGGAAAGTCATCTCCGGTGAACTTTTCTATGGGAAAGTCATGCCCGGTGAACTTTTGTATTGGGAAAGTCATCTCCGGTGAACTTTTCTATGGGAAAAGTCATCTCCGGTGAACTTTTGTATTGGGAAAGTCATCTCCGGTGAACTTTTCTATGGGAAAAGTCATCTCCGGTGAACTTTTGTATTGGGAAAGTCATCTCCGGTGAACTTTTGTATTGGGAAAGTCATGCCCGGTGAACGTTTGTATTGGGAAAGTCATCTCCGGTGAACTTTTCTATGGGAAAAGTCATCTCCGGTGAACTTTTGTATTGGGAAAGTCATCTCCGGTGAACTTTTGTATTGGGAAAGTCATGCCCGGTGAACTTTTGTATTGGGAAAGTCATGCCCGGTGAACTTTTGTATTGGGAAAGTCATGCCCGGTGAACTTTTGTATTGGGAAAGTCATGCCCGGTGAACTTTTGTATTGGGAAAGTCATCTTCGGTGAACTTTTGTATTGGGAAAGTCATGCCCGGTGAACTTTTGTATTGGGAAAGTCATCTCCGGTGAACTTTTGTATTGGGAAAGTCATGCCCGGTGAACTTTTGTATTGGGAAAGTCATGCCCGGTGAACTTTTGTATTGGGAAAGTCATGCCCGGTGAACTTTTATATTGGGAAAGTCATGCCCGGTGAACTTTTGTATTGGGAAAGTCATGCCCGGTGAACTTTTGTATTGGGAAAGTCATGCCCGGTGAACTTTTGTATTGGGAAAGTCATGCCCGGTGAACTTTTGTATTGGGAAAGTCATCTCCGGTGAACTTTTCTATGGGAAAAGTCATCTCCGGTGAACTTTTGTATTGGGAAAGTCATGCCCGGTGAACTTTTGTATTGGGAAAGTCATCTCCGGTGAACTTTTGTATTGGGAAAGTCATGCCCGGTGAACTTTTGTATTGGGAAAGTCATCTCCGGTGAACTTTTGTATTGGGAAAGTCATGCCCGGTGAACTTTTTTATTGGGAAAGTCATGCCCGGTGAACTTTTGTATTGGGAAAGTCATGCCCGGTGAACTTTTGTATTGGGAAAGTCATGCCCGGTGAACTTTTGTATTGGGAAAGTCATGCCCGGTGAACTTTTGTATTGGGAAAGTCATGCCCGGTGAACTTTTGTATTGGGAAAGTCATGCCCGGTGAACTTTTGTATTGGGAAAGTCATGCCCGGTGAACTTTTGTATTGGGAAAGTCATGCCCGGTGAACTTTTGTATTGGGAAAGTCATGCCCGGTGAACTTTTGTATTGGGAAAGTCATGCCCGGTGAACTTTTGTATTGGGAAAGTCATGCCCGGTGAACTTTTGTATTGGGAAAGTCATGCCCGGTGAACTTTTGTATTGGGAAAGTCATCTCCGGTGAACTTTTGTATTGGGAAAGTCATGCCCGGTGAACTTTTGTATTGGGAAAGTCATCTCCGGTGAACTTTTGTATTGGGAAAGTCATGCCCGGTGAACTTTTGTATTGGGAAAGTCATCTCCGGTGAACTTTTGTATTGGGAAAGTCATCTCCGGTGAACTTTTGTATTGGGAAAGTCACGCCCGGTGAACTTTTGTATTGGGAAAGTCATGCCCGGTGAACTTTTGTATTGGGAAAGTCATCTCCGGTGAACTTTTTTATGGGAAAAGTCATCTCCGGTGAACTTTTGTATTGGGAAAGTCATCTCCGGTGAACTTTTGTATTGGGAAAGTCATGCCCGGTGAACTTTTGTATTGGGAAAGTCATGCCCGGTGAACTTTTGTATTGGGAATGTCATGCCCGGTGAACTTTTGTATTGGGAAAGTCATCTCCGGTGAACTTTTGTATTGGGAAAGTCATGCCCGGTGAACTTTTGTATTGGGAAAGTCATCTCCGGTGAACTTTTGTATTGGGAAAGTCATGCCCGGTGAACTTTTGTATTGGGAAAGTCATGCCCGGTGAACTTTTGTCTTGGGAAAGTCATGCCCGGTGAACTTTTATATTGGGAAAGTCATGCCCGGTGAACTTTTGTATTGGGAAAGTCATGCCCGGTGAACTTTTGTATTGGGAAAGTCATGCCCGGTGAACTTTTGTATTGGGAAAGTCATGCCCGGTGAACTTTTGTATTGGGAAAGTCATCTCCGGTGAACTTTTCTATGGGAAAAGTCATCTCCGGTGAACTTTTGTATTGGGAAAGTCATGCCCGGTGAACTTTTGTATTGGGAAAAGTCATGCCCGGTGAACTTTTGTGTTGGGAAAGTCATGCCCGGTGAACTTTTGTATTGGGAAAGTCATGCCCGGTGAACTTTTGTATTGGGAAAGTCATGCCCGGTGAACTTTTGTATTGGGAAAGTCATCTCCGGTGAACTTTTGTATTGGGAAAGTCATCTCCGGTGAACTTTTGTATTGGGAAAGTCATGCCCGGTGAACTTTTGTATTGGTAAAGTCATGCCCGGTGAACTTTTGTATTGGGAAAGTCATGCCCGGTGAACTTTTGTATTGGGAAAGTCATGCCCGGTGAACTTTTGTATTGGGAAAGTCATGCCCGGTGAACTTTTGTATTGGGAAAGTCATCTCCGGTGAACTTTTCTATGGGAAAAGTCATGCCCGGTGAACTTTTGTATTGGGAAAGTCATGCCCGGTGAACTTTTGTATTGGGAAAGTCATGCCCGGTGAACTTTTGTATTGGGAAAGTCATCTCCGGTGAACTTTTGTATTGGGAAAGTCATCTCCGGTGAACTTTTGTATTGGGAAAGTCATGCCCGGTGATCTTTTGTATTGGGAAAGTCATGCCCGGTGAACTTTTGTATTGGGAAAGTCATCTCCGGTGAACTTTTGTATTGGGAAAGTCATCTCCGGTGAACTTTTGTATTGGGAAAGTCATGCCCGGTGAACTTTTGTATTGGGAAACTCATCTCCGGTGAACTTTTGTATTGGGAAAGTCATGCCCGGTGAACTTTTGTATTGGGAAAGTCATCTCCGGTGAACTTTTGTATTGGGAAAGTCATGCCCGGTGAACTTTTGTATTGGGAAAGTCATGCCCGGTGAACTTTTGTATTGGGAAAGTCATGCCCGGTGAACTTTTGTATTGGGAAAGTCATGCCCGGTGAACTTTTGTATTGGGAAAGTCATGCCCGGTGAACTTTTGTATTGGGAAAGTCATGCCCGGTGAACTTTTGTATTGGGAAAGTCATGCCCGGTGAACTTTTGTATTGGGAAAGTCATGCCCGGTGAACTTTTGTATTGGGAAAGTCATGCCCGGTGAACTTTTGTATTGGGAAAGTCATGCCCGGTGAACTTTTGTATTGGGAAAGTCATCTCCGGTGAACTTTTGTATTGGGAAAGTCATGCCCGGTGAACTTTTGTATTGGGAAAGTCATCTCCGGTGAACTTTTGTATTGGGAAAGTCATGCCCGGTGAACTTTTGTATTGGGAAAGTCATCTCCGGTGAACTTTTGTATTGGGAAAGTCATCTCCGGTGAACTTTTGTATTGGGAAAGTCATGCCCGGTGAACTTTTGTATTGGGAAAGTCATGCCCGGTGAACTTTTGTATTGGGAAAGTCATCTCCGGTGAACTTTTGTATTGGGAAAGTCAGGCCCGGTGAACTTTTGTATTGGGAAAGTCATCTCCGGTGAGCTTTTGTATTGGGAAAGTCATGCCCGGTGAACTTTTGTATTGGGAAAGTCATCTCCGGTGAACTTTTCTATGGGAAAAGTCATCTCCGGTGAACTTTTGTATTGGGAAAGTCATGCCCGGTGAACTTTTGTATTGGGAAAGTCATGCCCGGTGAACTTTTGTATTGGGAAAGTCATGCCCGGTGAACTTTTGTATTGGGAAAGTCATGCCCGGTGAACTTTTGTATTGGGAAAGTCATGCCCGGTGAACTTTTGTATTGGGAAAGTCATGCCCGGTGAACTTTTGTATTGGGAAAGTCATCTCCGGTGAACTTTTGTATTGGGAAAGTCATGCCCGGTGAACTTTTGTATTTGGAAAGTCATCTCCGGTGAACTTTTGTATTGGGAAAGTCATGCCCGGTGAACTTTTGTATTGGGAAAGTCATGCCCGGTGAACTTTTGTATTGGGAAATTCATGCCCGGTGAACTTTTGTATTGGGAAAGTCATGCCCGGTGAACTTTTGTATTGGGAAAGTCATGCCCGGTGAACTTTTGTATTGGGAAAGTCATCTCCGGTGAACTTTTGTATTGGGAAAGTCATGCCCGGTGAACTTTTGTATTGGGAAAGTCATGCCCGGTGAACTTTTGTATTGAGAAAGTCATGCCCGGTGAACTTTTGTATTGGGAAAGTCATGCCCGGTGAACTTTTGTATTGGGAAAGTCATCTCCGGTGAACTTTTGTATTGGGAAAGTCATCTCCGGTGAACTTTTGTATTGGGAAAGTCATGCCCGGTGAACTTTTGTATTGGGAAAGTCATGCCCGGTGAACTTTTGTATTGGGAAAGTCATCTCCGGTGAACTTTTGTATTGGGAAAGTCATGCCCGGTGAACTTTTGTATTGGGAAAGTCATGCCCGGTGAACTTTTGTATTGGGAAAGTCATGCCCGGTGAACTTTTCTATGGGAAAAGTCATCTCCGGTGAACTTTTCTATGGGAAAAGTCATCTCCGGTGAACTTTTGTATTGGGAAAGTCATCTCCGGTGAACTTTTGTATTGGGAAAGTCATCTCCGGTGAACTTTTGTATTGGGAAAGTCATGCCCGGTGAACTTTTGTATTGGGAAAGTCATCTCCGGTGAACTTTTGTATTGGGAAAGTCATGCCCGGTGAACTTTTGTATTGGGAAAGTCATGCCCGGTGAACTTTTGTATTGGGAAAGTCATGCCCGGTGAACTTTTGTATTGGGAAAGTCATGCCCGGTGAACTTTTGTATTGGGAAAGTCATGCCCGGTGAACTTTTGTATTGGGAAAGTCATCTCCGGTGAACTTTTGTATTGGGAAAGTCATGCCCGGTGAACTTTTGTATTGGGAAAGTCATGCCCGGTGAACTTTTCTATGGGAAAAGTCATCTCCGGTGAACTTTTCTATGGGAAAAGTCATCTCCGGTGAACTTTTGTATTGGGAAAGTCATGCCCGGTGAACTTTTGTATTGGGAAAGTCATGCCCGGTGAACTTTTGTATTGGGAAAGTCATCTCCGGTGAACTTTTGTGTTGGGAAAGTCATGCCCGGTGAACTTTTGTATTGGGAAAGTCATGCCCGGTGAACTTTTGTATTGGGAAAGTCATGCCCGGTGAACTTTTGTATTGGGAAAGTCATGCCCGGTGAACTTTTGTATTGGGAAAGTCATGCCCGGTGAACTTTTGTATTGGGAAAGTCATGCCCGGTGAACTTTTGTATTGGGAAAGTCATCTCCGGTGAACTTTTGTATTGGGAAAGTCATCTCCGGTAAACTTTTGTATTGGGAAAGTCATGCCCGGTGAACTTTTGTATTGGGAAAGTCATGCCCGGTGAACTTTTGTATTGGGAAAGTCATGCCCGGTGAACTTTTGTATTGGGAAAGTCATGCCCGGTGAACTTTTGTATTGGGAAAGTCATCTCCGGTGAACTTTTGTATTGGGAAAGTCATGCCCGGTGAACTTTTGTATTGGGAAAGTCATGCCCGGTGAACTTTTGTATTGGGAAAGTCATGCCCGGTGAACTTTTGTATTGGGAAAGTCATCTCCGGTGAACTTTTGTTTTGGGAAAGTCATCTCCGGTGAACTTTTGTATTGGGAAAGTCATGCCCGGTGAACTTTTGTATTGGTAAAGTCATGCCCGGTGAACTTTTGTATTGGGAAAGTCATGCCCGGTGAACTTTTGTATTGGGAAAGTCATGCCCGGTGAACTTTTGTATTGGGAAAGTCATGCCCGGTGAACTTTTGTATTGGGAAAGTCATCTCCGGTGAACTTTTCTATGGGAAAAGACATGCCCGGTGAACTTTTGTATTGGGAAAGTCATGCCCGGTGAACTTTTGTATTGGGAAAGTCATGCCCGGTGAACTTTTGTATTGGGAAAGTCATCTCCGGTGAACTTTTGTATTGGGAAAGTCATCTCCGGTGAACTTTTGTATTGGGAAAGTCATGCCCGGTGAACTTTTGTATTGGGAAAGTCATGCCCGGTGAACTTTTGTATTGGGAAAGTCATCTCCGGTGAACTTTTGTATTGGGAAAGTCATCTCCGGTGAACTTTTGTATTGGGAAAGTCATGCCCGGTGAACTTTTGTATTGGGAAAGTCATGCCCGGTGAACTTTTCTATGGGAAAAGTCATCTCCGGTGAACTTTTGTATTGGGAAAGTCATCTCCGGTGAACTTTTGTATTGGGAAAGTCATGCCCGGTGAACTTTTGTATTGGGAAAGTCATCTCCGGTGAACTTTTGTATTGGGAAAGTCATGCCCGGTGAACTTTTGTATTGGGAAAGTCATCTCCGGTGAACTTTTCTATGGGAAAAGTCATCTCCGGTGAACTTTTGTATTGGGAAAGTCATCTCCGGTGAACTTTTGTATTGGGAAAGTCATGCCCGGTGAACTTTTGTATTGGGAAAGTCATGCCCGGTGAACTTTTGTATTGAGAAAGACATCTCCGGTGAACTTTTGTATTGGGAAAGTCATGCCCGGTGAACTTTTGTATTGGGAAAGTCATGCCCGGTGAACTTTTCTATGGGAAAAGTCATCTCCGGTGAACTTTTCTATGGGAAAAGTCATCTCCGGTGAACTTTTGTATTGGGAAAGTCATGCCCGGTGAACTTTTGTATTGGGAAAGTCATGCCCGGTGAACTTTTGTATTGGGAAAAGTCATGCCCGGTGAACTTTTGTATTGGGAAAGTCATGCCTGGTGAACTTTTGTATTGGGAAAGTCATGCCCGTTGAACTGTTCTATGGGAAAAGTCATCTCCGGTGAACTTTTCTATGGGAAAAGTCATCTCCGGTGAACTTTTGTATTGGGAAAGTCATGCCCGGTGAACTTTTGTATTGGGAAAGTCATCTCCGGTGAACTTTTGTATTGGGAAAGTCATCTCCGGTGAACTTTTGTATTGGGAAAGTCATGCCCGGTGAACTTTTGTATTGGGAAAGTCATGCCCGGTGAACTTTTGTATTGGGAAAGTCATGCCCGGTGAACTTTTGTATTGGGAAAATCATCTCCGGTGAACTTTTCTATGGGAAAGTCATCTCCGGTGAACTTTTGTATTGGGAAAGTCATGCCCGGTGAACTTTTGTATTGGGAAAGTCATGCCCGGTGAACTTTTGTATTGGGAAAGTCATGCCCGGTGAACTTTTGTATTGGGAAAGTCATGCCCGGTGAACTTTTGTATTGGAAAAGTCATGCCCGGTGAACTTTTGTATTGGGAAAGTCATGCCCGGTGAACTTTTGTATTGGGAAAGTCATCTCCGGTGAACTTTTGTATTGGGAAAGTCATCTCCGGTGAACTTTTGTATTGGGAAAGTCATGCCCGGTGAACTTTTGTATTGGGAAAGTCATGCCCGGTGAACTTTTGTATTGGGAAAGTCATGCCCGGTGAACTTTTGTATTGGGAAAGTCATGCCCGGTGAACTTTTGTATTGGGAAAGTCATCTCCGGTGAACTTTTGTATTGGGAAAGTCATGCCCGGTGAACTTTTGTATTGGGAAAGTCATCTCCGGTGAACTTTTGTATTGGGAAAGTCATGCCCGGTGAACTTTTGTATTGGGAAAGTCATCTCCGGTGAACTTTTGTATTGGGAAAGTCATCTCCGGTGAACTTTTGTATTGGGAAAGTCATGCCAGGTGAACTTTTGTATTGGGAAAGTCTAGCCCGGTGAACTTTTGTATTGGGAAAGTCATCTCCGGTGAACTTTTGTATTGGGAAAGTCATCTCCGGTGAACTTTTGTATTGGGAAAGTCATGCCCGGTGAACTTTTGTATTGGGAAAGTCATCTCCGGTGAACTTTTCTATGGGAAAAGTCATCTCCGGTGAACTTTTGTATTGGGAAAGTCATCTCCGGTGAACTTTTGTATTGGGAAAGTCTTGCCCGGTGAACTTTTGTATTGGGAAAGTCATCTCCGGTGAACTTTTGTATTGGGAAAGTCATGCCCGGTGAACTTTTGTATTGGGAAAGTCATCTCCGGTGAACTTTTCTATGGGAAAAGTCATCCCCGGTGAACTTTTGTATTGGGAAAGTCATCTCGGTGAACTTTTGTGTTGGGAAAGTCATGCCCGGTGAACTTTTGTATTGGGAAAGTCATGCCCGGTGAACTTTTGTATTGGGAAAGTCATGTCCGGTGAACTTTTGTATTGGGAAAGTCATGCCCGGTGAACTTTTGTATTGGGAAAGTCATGCCCGGTGAACTTTTGTATTGGGAAAGTCATCTCCGGTGAACTTTTGTATTGGGAAAGTCATGCCCGGTGAACTTTTGTATTGGGAAAGTCATGCCCGGTGAACTTTTGTATTGGGAAAGTCATGCCCGGTGAACTTTTGTATTGGAAAGTCATGCCCGGTGAACTTTTGTATTGGGAAAGTCATGCCCGGTGAACTTTTGTATTGGGAAAGTCATGCCCGGTGTACTTTTGTATTGGGAAAGTCATGCCCGGTGAACTTTTGTATTGGGAAAGTCATGCCCGGTGAACTTTTGTATTGGGAAAGTCATGGCCGGTGAACTTTTGTATTGGGAAAGTCATCTCCGGTGAACTTTTGTATTGGGAAAGTCATGCCCGGTGAACTTTTGTATTGGGAAAGTCATGCCCGGTGAACTTTTGCATTGGGAAAGTCATCTCCGGTGAACTTTTGTATTGGGAAAGTCATGCACGGTGAACTTTTGTATTGGGAAAGTCATCTCCGGTGAACTTTTGTATTGGGAAAGTCATGCCCGGTGAACTTTTGTATTGGGAAAGTCATGCCCGGTGAACTTTTGTATTGGGAAAGTCATGCCCGGTGAACTTTTGTATTGGGAAAGTCATGCCCGGTGAACTTTTGTATTGGGAAAGTCATGCCCGGTGAACTTTTGTATTGGGAAAGTCATCTCCGGTGAACTTTTCTATGGGAAAAGTCATCTCCGGTGAATTTTTGTATTGGGAAAGTCATGCCCGGTGAACTTTTGTATTGGGAAAGTCATCTCCGGTGAACTTTTGTATTGGGAAAGTCATGCCCGGTGAACTTTTGTATTGGGAAAGTCATCTCCGGTGAACTTTTGTATTGGGAAAGTCATGCCCGGTGAACTTTTGTATTGGGAAAGTCATGCCCGGTGAACTTTTGTATTGGGAAAAGTCATGCCCGGTGAACTTTTGTATTGGGAAAGTCATGCCCGGTGAATTTTTGTATTGGGAAAGTCATGCCCGGTGAACTTTTGTATTGGGAAGTCATGGCCGGTGAACTTTTGTATTGGGAAAGTCATCTCCGTGAACTTTTGTATTGGGAAAGTCATGCCCGGTGAACTTTTGTATTGGGAAAGTCATCTCCGGTGAACTTTTCTATGGGAAAAGTCATCCCCGGTGAACTTTTGTATTGGGAAAGTCATCTCCGGTGAACTTTTGTGTTGGGAAAGTCATGCCCGGTGAACTTTTGTATTGGGAAAGTCATGCCCGGTGAACTTTTGTATTGGGAAAGTCATGTCCGGTGAACTTTTGTATTGGGAAAGTCATGCCCGGTGAACTTTTGTATTGGGAAAGTCATGCCCGGTGAACTTTTGTATTGGGAAAGTCATCTCCGGTGAACTTTTGTATTGGAAAGTCATGCCCGGTGAACTTTTGTATTGGGAAAGTCATGCCCGGTGAACTTTGTATTGGGAAAGTCATGCCCGGTGAACTTTTGTATTGGGAAAGTCATGCCCGGTGAACTTTTGTATGGGAAAGTCATGCCCGGTGAACTTTTGTATTGGGAAAGTCATGCCCGGTGTACTTTTGTATTGGGAAAGTCATGCCCGGTGAACTTTTGTATTGGGAAAGTCATGCCCGGTGAACTTTTGTATTGGGAAAGTCATGGCCGGTGAACTTTTGTATTGGGAAAGTCATCTCCGGTGAACTTTTGTATTGGGAAAGTCATGCCCGGTGAACTTTTGTATTGGGAAAGTCATGCCCGGTGAACTTTTGCATTGGGAAAGTCATCTCCGGTGAACTTTTGTATTGGGAAAGTCATGCCCGGTGAACTTTTGTATTGGGAAAGTCATCTCCGGTGAACTTTTGTATTGGGAAAGTCATGCCCGGTGAACTTTTGTATTGGAAAGTCATGCCCGGTGAACTTTTGTATTGGGAAAGTCATGCCCGGTGAACTTTTGTATTGGGAAAGTCATGCCGGTGAACTTTTGTATTGGGAAAGTCATGCCCGGTGAACTTTTGTATTGGGAAAGTCATCTCCGGTGAACTTTTCTATGGAAAAGTCATCTCCGGTGAATTTTTGTATTGGGAAAGTCATGCCCGGTGAACTTTTGTATTGGGAAAGTCATCTCCGGTGAACTTTTGTATTGGGAAAGTCATGCCCGGTGAACTTTTGTATTGGGAAAGTCATCTCCGGTGAACTTTTGTATTGGGAAAGTCATGCCCGGTGAACTTTGTATTGGGAAAGTCATGCCCGGTGAACTTTTGTATTGGGAAAGTCATGCCCGGTGAACTTTTGTATTGGGAAAGTCATGCCCGGTGAATTTTTGTATTGGGAAAGTCATGCCCGGTGAACTTTTGTATTGGGAAAGTCATGGCCGGTGAACTTTTGTATTGGGAAAGTCATGCCCGGTGAACTTTTGTATTGGGAAAGTCATGCCCGGTGAACTTTTGTATTGGGAAAGTCATGCCCGGTGAACTTTTGTATTGGGAAAGTCATGCCCGGTGAACTTTTGTATTGGGAAAGTCATGCCCTGTGAACTTTTGTATTGGGAAAGTCATGCCCGGTGAACTTTTGTATTGGGAAAGTCATGCCCGGTGAACTTTTGTATTGGGAAAGTCATGCCCGGTGAACTTTTGTATTGGGAAAGTCATCTCCGGTGAACTTTTGTATTGGGAAAGTCATGTCCGGTGAACTTTTGTATTGGGAAAGTCATCTCCGGTGAACTTTTGTATTGGGAAAGTCATGTCCGGTGAACTTTTGTATTGGAAAGTCATCTCCGGTGAACTTTTGTATTGGGAAAGTCATCTCCGGTGAACTTTTGTATTGGGAAAGTCATCTCCGGTGAACTTTTGTATTGGGAAAGTCATCTCCGGTGAACTTTTGTATTGGGAAAGTCATGCCCGGTGAACTTTTGTATGGGAAAGTCATGCCCGGTGAACTTTTGTATTGGGAAAGTCATGCCCGGTGAATTTTGTATTGGGAAAGTCATGCCCGGTGAACTTTTCTATGGGAAAAGTCATCTCCGGTGAACTTTTGTATTGGGAAAGTCATCTCCGGTGAACTTTTGTATTGGGAAAGTCATGCCCGGTGAACTTTTGTATTGGGAAAGTCATCTCCGGTGAACTTTTGTATTGGGAAAGTCATGCCGGTGAACTTTTGTATTGGGAAAGTCATCTCCGGTGAACTTTTGTATTGGGAAAGTCATCTCCGGTGAACTTTTGTATTGGGTAAGTCATCTCCGGTGAACTTTTGTATTGGGAAAGTCATCTCCGGTGAACTTTTGTATTGGGAAAGTCATGCCCGGTGAACTTTTGTATTGGGAAAGTCATGCCCGGTGAACTTTTGTATTGGGAAAGTCATGCCCGGTGAACTTTTGTATTGGGAAAGTCATGCCCGGTGAACTTTTCTATGGGAAAAGTCATCTCCGGTGAACTTTTGTATTGGGAAAGTCATCTCCGGTGAACTTTTGTATTGGGAAAGTCATGAACTTATGTATTGGAAAGTCATGCCCGGTGAACTTTTGTATTGGGAAAGTCATGCCCGGTGAACTTTTGTATGGGAAAGTCATGCCCGGTGAACTTTTGTATTGGGAAAGTCATACCCGGTGAACTTTTGTATTGGGAAAGTCATGCCCGGTGAACTTTTGTATTGGGAAAGTCATGCCCGGTGAACTTTTGTATTGGGAAAGTCATACCCGGTGAACTTTTGTATTGGGAAAGTCATGCCCGGTGAACTTTTGTATTGGGAAAGTCATGCCCGGTGAACTTTTGTATTGGGAAAGTCATCTCCCGGTGAACTTTTGTATTGGGAAAGTCATGCCCGGTGAACTTTTGTATTGGGAAAGTCATCTCCGGTGAACTTTTGTATTGGGAAAGTCATGCCCGGTGAACTTTTGTATTGGGAAAGTCATGCCCGGTGAACTTTTGTATTGGGAAAGTCATCTCCGGTGAACTTTTTGTATTGGGAAAGTCATGCCCGGTGAACTTTTGTATTGGGAAAGTCATGCCCGGTGAACTTTTGTATTGGGAAAGTCATGCCCGGTGAACTTTTGTATTGGGAAAGTCATCTCCGGTGAACTTTTGTATTGGGAAAGTCATCTCCGGTGAACTTTTGTATTGGGAAAGTCATGCCCGGTGAACTTTTGTATTGGGAAAGTCATGCCCGGTGAACTTTTGTATTGGGAAAGTCATGCCCGGTGAACTTTTGTATTGGGAAAGTCATCTCCGGTGAACTTTTGTATTGGGAAAGTCATGCCCGGTGAACTTTTGTATTGGGAAAGTCATGCCCGGTGAACTTTTGTATTGGGAAAGTCATGCCCGGTGAACTTTTGTATTGGGAAAGTCATCTCCGGTGAACATTTGTATTGGGAAAGTCATGCCCGGTGAACTTTTGTATTGGGAAAGTCACCTCCGGTGAACTTTTGTATTGGGAAAGTCATGCCCGGTGAACTTTTGTATTGGGAAAGTCATCTCCGGTGAACTTTTGTATTGGGAAAGTCATCTCCGGTGAACTTTTGTATTGGGAAAGTCATCTCCGGTGAACTTTTGTATTGGGAAAGTCATCTCCGGTGAACTTTTGTATTGGGAAAGTCATGCCCGGTGAACTTTTGTATTGGGAAAGTCATGCCCGGTGAACTTTTGTATTGGGAAAGTCATGCCCGGTGAACTTTTGTATTGGGAAAGTCATGCCGGTGAACTTTTCTATGGGAAAAGTCATCTCCGGTGAACTTTTGTATTGGGAAAGTCATCTCCGGTGAACTTTTGTATTGGGAAAGTCATGCCCGGTGAACTTTTGTATTGGGAAAGTCATGCCCTGTGAACTTTTGTATTGGGAAAGTCATGCCCGGTGAACTTTTGTATTCGGAAAGTCATGCCCGGTGAACTTTTGTATTGGGAAAGTCATACCCGGTGAACTTTTGTATTGGGAAAGTCATACCCGGTGAACTTTTGTATTGGGAAAGTCATGCCCGGTGAACTTTTGTATTGGGAAAGTCATACCCGGTGAACTTTTGTATTGGGAAAGTCATGCCCGGTGAACTTTTGTATTGGGAAAGTCATGCCCGGTGAACTTTTGTATTGGGAAAGTCATGCCCGGTGAACTTTTGTATTGGGGAAAGTCATGCCCGGTGAACTTTTGTATTGGGAAAGTCATCTCCGGTGAACTTTTGTATTGGGAAAGTCATGCCCGGTGAACTTTTGTATTGGGAAAGTCATCTCCGGTGAACTTTTCTATGGGAAAAGTCATCTCCGGTGAACTTTTGTATTGGGAAAGTCATCTCCGGTTAACTTTTGTATTGGGAAAGTCATGCCCGGTGAACTTTTGTATTGGGAAAGTCATGCCCGGTGAACTTTTGTATTGGGAAAGTCATGCCCGGTGAACTTTTGTATTGGGAAAGCCATGCCCGGTGAACTTTTGTATTGGGAAAGTCATGCCCGGTGAACTTTTGTATTGGAAAAGTCATCTCCGGTGAACTTTTGTATTGGGAAAGTCATCTCCGGTGAACTTTTGTATTGGGAAAGTCATGCCCGGTGAACTTTTGTATTGAGAAAGTCATGCCCGGTGAACTTTTGTATTGGGAAAGTCATGCCCGGTGAACTTTTGTATTGGGAAAGTCATCTCCGGTGAACTTTTCTATGGGAAAAGTCATCTCCGGTGAACTTTTGTATTGGGAAAGTCATGCCCGGTGAACTTTTGTATTGGGAAAGTCATGCCCGGTGAACTTTTGTATTGGGAAAGTCATCTCCGGTGAATTTTTGTATTGGGAAAGTCATCTCCGGTGAACTTTTGTATTGGGAAAGTCATGCCCGGTGAACTTTTGTATTGGGAAAGTCATGCCCGGTGAACTTTTGTATTGGGAAAGTCATGCCCGGTGAACTTTTGTATTGGGAAAGTCATCTCCGGTGAACTTTTGTATTGGGAAAGTCATCTCCGGTGAACTTTTGTATTGGGAAAGTCATGCCCGGTGAACTTTTGTATTGGGAAAGTCATGCCCGGTGAACTTTTGTATTGGGAAAGTCATCTCCGGTGAACTTTTGTATTGGGAAAGTCATCTCCGGTGAACTTTTGTATTGGGAAAGTCATGCCCGGTGAACTTTTGTATTGGGAAAGTCATGCCCGGTGAACTTTTGTATTGGGAAAGTCATCTCCGGTGAACTTTTGTATTGGGAAAGTCATGCCCGGTGAACTTTTGTATTGGGAAAGTCATGCCCGGTGAACTTTTGTATTGGGAAAGTCATGCCCGGTGAACTTTTGTATTGGGAAAGTCATCTCCGGTGAATTTTTGTATTGGGAAAGTCATCTCCGGTGAACTTTTGTATTGGGAAAGTCATGCCCGGTGAACTTTTGTATTGGGAAAGTCATGCCCGGTGAACTTTTGTATTGGGAAAGTCATGCCCGGTGAACTTTTGTATTGGGAAAGTCATCTCCGGTGAACTTTTGTATTGGGAAAGTCATCTCCGGTGAACTTTTGTATTGGGAAAGTCATGCCCGGTGAACTTTTGTATTGGGAAAGTCATGCCCGGTGAACTTTTGTATTGGGAAAGTCATGCCCGGTGAACTTTTGTATTGGAAAAGTCATGCCCGGTGAACTTTTGTATTGGGAAAGTCATGCCCGGTGAACTTTTGTATTGGGAAAGTCATCTCCGGTGAACTTTTCTATGGGAAAAGTCATCTCCGGTGAACTTTTGTATTGGGAAAGTCATCTCCGGTGAACTTTTGTATTGGGAAAGTCATGCCCGGTGAACTTTTGTATTGGGAAAGTCATGCCCGGTGATCTTTTGTATTGGGAAAGTCATGCCCGGTGAACTTTTGTATTGGGAAAGTCATGCCCGGTGAACTTTTGTATTGGGAAAGTCATCTCCGGTGAACTTTTGTATTGGGAAAGTCATCTCCGGTGAACTTTTGTATTGAGAAAGTCATGCCCGGTGAACTTTTGTATTGGGAAAGTCATCTCCGGTGAACTTTTGTATTGGGAAAGTCATCTCCGGTGAACTTTTGTATTGGGAAAGTCATGCCCGGTGAACTTTTGTATTGGGAAAGTCATGCCCGGTGAACTTTTGTATTGGGAAAGTCATGACCGGTGAAATTTGTATTGGGAAAGTCATCTCCGGTGAACTTTTCTATGGGAAAAGTCATCTCTGGTGAACTTTTGTATTGGGAAAGTCATGCCCGGTGAACTTTTGTATTGGGAAAGTCATCTCCGGTGAACTTTTGTATTGGGAAAGTCATCTCCGGTGAACTTTTGTATTGGGAAAGTCATGCCCGGTGAACTTTTGTATTGGGAAAGTCATGTCCGGTGAACTTTTGTATTGGGAAAGTCATCTTCGGTGAACTTTTGTATTGGGAAAGTCATGCACGGTGAACTTTTGTATTGGGAAAGTCATGCACGGTGAACTTTTGTATTGGGAAAGTCATGCCCGGTGAACTTTTGTATTGGGAAAGTCATGCCCGGTGAACTTTTGTATTGGGAAAGTCATGCCCGGTGATCTTTTGTATTAGGAAAGTCATGCCCGGTGAACTTTTGTATTGGGAAAGTCATGCCCGGTGAACTTTTGTATTGGGAAAGTCATCTCCGGTGAACTTTTGTATTGGGAAAGTCATCTCCGGTGAACTTTTGTATTGAGAAAGTCATGCCCGGTGAACTTTTGTATTGGGAAAGTCATCTCCGGTGAACTTTTGTATTGGGAAAGTCATCTCCGGTGAACTTTTGTATTGGGAAAGTCATGCCCGGTGAACTTTTGTATTGGGAAAGTCATGCCCGGTGAACTTTTGTATTGGGAAAGTCATGCCCGGTGAAATTTGTATTGGGAAAGTCATCTCCGGTGAACTTTTCTATGGGAAAAGTCATCTCTGGTGAACTTTTGTATTGGAAAGTCATGCCCGGTGAACTTTTGTATTGGGAAAGTCATCTCCGGTGAACTTTTGTATTGGGAAAGTCATCTCCGGTGAACTTTTGTATTGGGAAAGTCATGCCCGGTGAACTTTTGTATTGGGAAAGTCATGTCCGGTGAACTTTTGTATTGGGAAAGTCATCTTCGGTGAACTTTTGTATTGGGAAAGTCATGCACGGTGAACTTTTGTATTGGGAAAGTCATGCACGGTGAACTTTTGTATTGGGAAAGTCATGCCCGGTGAACTTTTGTATTGGGAAAGTCATGCCCGGTGAACTTTTGTATTGGGAAAGTCATGCCCGGTGAACTTTTGTATTGGGAAAGTCATGCCCGGTGAACTTTTGTATTGGGAAAGTCATGCCCGGTGAACTTTTGTATTGGGAAAGTCATGCCCGGTGAACTTTTGTATTGGGAAAGTCATGCCCGGTGAATTTTTGTATTGGGAAAGTCATGCCCGGTGAACTTTTGTATTGGGAAAGTCATCTCCGGTGAACTTTTGTATTGGGAAAGTCATGCCCGGTGAACTTTTGTATTGGGAAAGTCATGCCCGGTGAACTTTTGTATTGGGAAAGTCATGCCCGGTGAACTTTTGTATTGGGAAAGTCATGCCCGGTGAACTTTTGTATTGGGAAAGTCATCTCCGGTGAACTTTTGTATTGGAAAGTCATCTCCGGTGAACTTTTGTATTGCGAAAGTCATGCCCGGTGAACTTTTGTATTGGGAAAGTCATGCCCGGTGAACTTTTGTATTGGGAAAGTCATGCCCGGTGAACTTTTGTATTGGGAAAGTCATGCCCGGTGAACTTTTGTATTGGGAAAGTCATGCCCGGTGAACTTTTGTAATGGGAAAGTCATCTCTGGTGAACTTTTCTATGGGAAAAGTCATCTCCGGTGAACTTTTGTATTGGGAAAGTCATCTCCGGTGAACTTTTGTATTGGGAAAGTCATGCCCGGTGAACTTTTGTATTGGGAAAGTCATGCCCGGTGAACTTTTGTATTGGGAAAGTCATGCCCGGTGAACTTTTGTATTGGGAAAGTCATGCCCGGTGAACTTTTGTATTGGGAAAGTCATGCCGGTGAACTTTTGTATTGGGAAAGTCATACCCGGTGAACTTTTCTATGGGAAAAGTCATCTCCGGTGAACTTTTCTATGGGAAAAGTCATCTCCGGTGAACTTTTGTATTGGGAAAGTCATGCCCGGTGAACTTTTGTTTTGGGAAAGTCATGCCCGGTGAACTTTTGTATTGGGAAAGTCATGCCCGGTGAACTTTTTGTATTGGGAAAGTCATGCCCGGTGAACTTTTGTATTGGGAAAGTCATGCCCGGTGAACTTTTCTATGGGAAAAGTCATCTCCGGTGAACTTTTCTATGGGAAAAGTCATCTCCGGTGAACTTTTGTATTGGGAAAGTCATGCCCGGTGAACTTTTGTATTGGGAAATCATCTCCGGTGAACTTTTGTATTGGGAAAGTCATCTCCGGTGAACTTTTGTATTGGGAAAGTCATGCCCGGTGAACTTTTGTGTTGGGAAAGTCATGCCCGGTGAACTTTTGTATTGGGAAAGTCATGCCCGGTGAACTTTTGTGTTGGGAAAGTCATCTCCGGTGAACTTTTCTATGGGAAAAGTCATCTCCGGTGAACTTTTGTATTGGGAAAGTCATCTCCGGTGAACTTTTGTATTGGGAAAGTCATGACCGGTGAGCTTTTGTATTGGGAAAGTCATGCCCGATGAACTTTTGTATTGGGAAAGTCATGCCCGGTGAACTTTTGTATTGGGAAAGTCATGCCCGGTGAACTTTTGTATTGGGAAAGTCATGCCCGGTGAACTTTTGTATTGGGAAAGTCATCTCCGGTGAACTTTTGTATTGGGAAAGTCATCTCCGGTGAACTTTTGTATTGGGAAAGTCATGCCCGGTGAACTTTTGTATTGGGAAAGTCATGCCCGGTGAATTTTTGTATTGGGAAAGTCATGCCCGGTGAACTTTTGTATTGGGAAAGTCATGCCCGGTGAACTTTTGTATTGGGAAAGTCATCTCCGGTGAACTTTTGTATTGGGAAAGTCATGCCCGGTGAACTTTTGTATTGGGAAAGTCATGCCCGGTGAACTTTTGTATTGGGAAAGTCATGCCCGGTGAACTTTTCTATGGGAAAAGTCATCTCCGGTGAACTTTTGTATTGGAAAGTCATGCCCGGTGAACTTTTGTATTGGGAAAGTCATGCCCGGTGAACTTTTGTATTGGGAAAGTCATGCCCGGTGAACTTTTGTATTGGGAAAGTCATCTCCGGTGAACTTTTGTATTGGGAAAGTCATGCCCGGTGAACTTTTGTATTGGGAAAGTCATGCCCGGTGAACATTTGTATTGGGAAAGTCATCTCCGGTGAACTTTTGTATTGGGAAAGTCATCTCCGGTGAATTTTGTATTGGGAAAGTCATGCCCGGTGAACTTTTGTATTGGGAAAGTCATGCCCGGTGAATTTTTGTATTGGGAAAGTCATGCGTCATGCCGTGACTTTTGTATTGGGAAAGTCATGCCGGTGAACTTTTGTATTGGGAATGTCATCTCCGGTGAACTTTTGTATTGGGAAAGTCATGCCGGTGAACTTTGTATTGGAAGTATGCCCGGTGAACTTTTGTATTGGGAAAGTCATGCCCGGTGAACTTTTCTATGGGAAAAGTCATCCCGGTGAACTTTTGTATTGGGAAAGTCATGCCCGGTGAACTTTTGTATTGGGAAAGTCATGCCCGGTGAACTTTTGTTTGGGGAAAGTCATGCCCGGTGAACTTTTGTATTGGAAAAGTCATTCCCGGTGAACTTTTGTATTGGGAAAGTCATGCCCCGGTGAACTTTTGTATTGGGAAAGTCATGCCCCGGTGAACTTTTGTATTGGGAAAGTCATGCCCGGTGAACTTTTGTATTGGGAAAGTCATCTCCGGGTGAACTTTTGTATTGGGAAAGTCATGCCCGGTGAACTTTTGTATTGGAAAAGTCATGCCCGGTGAACTTTTGTATTGGGAAAGTCATGCCCGGTGAACTTTTGTATTGGGAAAGTCATCTCCGGTGAACTTTTGTATTGGGAAAGTCATGCCCGGTGAACTTTTGTATTGGGAAAGTCATGCCCGGTGAACTTTTGTATTGGGAAAGTCATGCCCGGTGAACTTTTGTATTGGGAAAGTCATGCCCGGTGAACTTTTGTATTGGGAAAGTCATGTCCGGTGAACTTTTGTATTGGGAAAGTCATGCCCCGGTGAACTTTTGTATTGGGAAAGTCATGCCCGGTGAACTTTTGTATTGGGAAAGTCATGCCCGGTGAACTTTTGTATTGGAAAGTCATGCCCGGTGAACTTTTGTATTGGGAAAGTCATGCCGGTGAACTTTTGTATTGGGAAAGTCATGCCCGGTGAACTTTTGTATTGGGAAAGTCATGCCCGGTGAACTTTTGTATTGGGAAAGTCATCTTCCGGTGAACTTTTGTATTGGGAAAGTCATCTCCCGGTGAACTTTTGTATTGGGAAAGTCATGCCCGGTGAACTTTTGTATTGGGAAAGTCATGCCCGGTGAACTTTTGTATTGGGAAAGTCATGCCCGTGAACTTTTGTATTGGGAAAGTCATGCCCGGTGAACTTTTGTATTGGGAAAGTCATGCCCGGTGAACTTTTGTATTGGGAAAGTCATGCCCGGTGAACTTTTGTATTGGGAAAGTCATGCCGGTGAACTTTTGTATTGGGAAAGTCATCTCCGGTGAACTTTTGTATTGGGAAAGTCATGCCCGGTGAACTTTTGTATTGGGAAAGTCATGCCCGGTGAACTTTTGTATTGGGAAAGTCATGCCCGGTGAACTTTTGTATTGGGAAAGTCATGCCCGGTGAACTTTTGTATTGGGAAAGTCATGCCCGGTGAACTTTTGTATTGGGAAAGTCATGCCCGGTGAACTTTTGTATTGGGAAAGTCATGCCCCGGTGAACTTTTGTATTGGGAAAGTCATCCCCGGTGAACTTTTGTATTGGGAAAGTCATGCGCCGGTGAACTTTTGTATTGGGAAAGTCATGCCCGGTGAACTTTTGTATTGGGAAAGTCATGCCCGGTGAACTTTTGTATTGGGAAAGTCATGCCCGGTGAACTTTTGTATTGGGAAAGTCATGCCCGGTGAACTTTTGTATTGGGAAAGTCATGCCCGGTGAACTTTTGTATTGGGAAAGTCATCTCCGGTGAACTTTTGTATTGGGAAAGTCATGCCCGGTGAACTTTTGTATTGGGAAAGTCATCTCCCGGTGAACTTTTGTATTGGGAAAGTCATGCCCGGTGAACTTTTGTATTGGGAAAGTCATCTCCGGTGAACTTTTGTATTGGAAAGTCATGCCCGGTGAACTTTTGTATTGGGAAAGTCATCTCCGGTGAACTTTTGTATTGGGAAAAGTCATCTCCGGTGAACTTTTGTATTGGGAAAGTCATCTCCGGTGAACTTTTGTATTGGGAAAGTCATGCCCGGTGAACTTTTGTATTGGGAAAGTCATGCCCGGTGAACTTTTGTATTGGGAAAGTCATGCCCGGTGAACTTTTGTATTGGGAAAGTCATGCCCGGTGAACTTTTGTATTGGGAAAGTCATCTCCGGTGAACTTTTGTATTGGGAAAGTCATGCCCGGTGAACTTTTGTATTGGGAAAGTCATGCCCGGTGAACTTTTGTATTGGGAAAGTCATCTCCGGTGAACTTTTGTATTGGGAAAGTCATGCCCGGTGAACTTTTGTATTGGGAAAGTCATGCCCGGTGAACTTTTGTATTGGGAAAGTCATGCCCGGTGAACTTTTGTATTGGGAAAGTCATGCCCGGTGAACTTTTGTATTGGGAAAGTCATGCCCGGTGAACTTTTGTATTGGGAAAGTCATGCCCGGTGAACTTTTGTATTGGGAAAGTCATGCCCGGTGAACTTTTGTATTGGGAAAGTCATGCCCGGTGAACTTTTGTATTGGGAAAGTCATCTCCGGTGAACTTTTGTATTGGGAAAGTCATGCCCGGTGAACTTTTGTATTGGGAAAGTCATGCCCGGTGAACTTTTGTATTGGGAAAGTCATGCCCGGTGAACTTTTGTATTGGGAAAGTCATGCCCGGTGAACTTTTGTATTGGGAAAGTCATGCCCGGTGAACTTTTGTATTGGGAAAGTCATGCCCGGTGAACTTTTGTATTGGGAAAGTCATGCCCGGTGAACTTTTGTATTGGGAAAGTCATGCCCGGTGAACTTTTGTATTGGGAAAGTCATGCCCGGTGAACTTTTGTATTGGGAAAGTCATGCCCGGTGAACTTTTGTATTGGGGAAAGTCATGCCCGGTGAACTTTTGTATTGGGAAAGTCATGCCGGTGAACTTTTGTATTGGGAAAGTCATGCCCGGTGAACTTTTGTATTGGGAAAGTCATGCCCGGTGAACTTTTGTATTGGGAAAGTCATGCCCGGTGAACTTTTGTATTGGGAAAGTCATCTCCGGTGAACTTTTGTATTGGGAAAGTCATGCCCGGTGAACTTTTGTATTGGGAAAGTCATGCCCGGTGAACTTTTGTATTGGGAAAGTCATGCCCGGTGAACTTTTGTATTGGGGAAGTCATGCCGGTGAACTTTTGTATTGGGAAAGTCATGCCCGGTGAACTTTTGTATTGGGAAAGTCATGCCCGGTGAACTTTTGTATTGGGAAAGTCATGCCCGGTGAACTTTTGTATTGGGAAAGTCATCTCCGGTGAACTTTTGTATTGGGAAAGTCATGCCCGGTGAACTTTTGTATTGGGAAAGTCATGCCCGGTGAACTTTTGTATTGGGAAAGTCATGCCCGGTGAACTTTTGTATTGGGAAAGTCATCCCGGTGAACTTTTGTATTGGGAAAGTCATGCCCGGTGAACTTTTGTATTGGGAAAGTCATCTCCGGTGAACTTTTGTATTGGGAAAGTCATGCCCGGTGAACTTTTGTATTGGGAAAGTCATGCCCGGTGAACTTTTGTATTGGGAAAGTCATCTCCGGTGAACTTTTGTATTGGGAAAGTCATGCCCGGTGAACTTATGTATTGGGAAAGTCATGCCCGGTGAACTTTTGTATTGGGAAAGTCATGCCCGGTGAACTTTTCTATTGGAAAAGTCATCTCCGGTGAACTTTTCTATGGGAAAAGTCATCTCCGGTGAACTTTTGTATTGGGAAAGTCATCTCCGGTGAACTTTTGTATTGGGAAAGTCATCTCCGGTGAACTTTTGTATTGGGAAAGTCATGCCCGGTGAACTTTTGTATTGGGAAAGTCATGCCCGGTGAACTTTTGTATTGGGAAAGTCATCTCCGGTGAACTTTTGTATTGGGAAAGTCATGCCCGGTGAACTTTTGTATTGGGAAAGTCATGCCCGGTGAACTTTTGTATTGGGAAAGTCATCTCCAGTGAACTTTTGTATTGGGAAAGTCATGCCCGGTGAACTTTTGTATTGGGAAAGTCATCTCCGGTGAACTTTTGTATTGGGAAAGTCATGCCCGGTGAACTTTTGTATTGGGAAAGTCATCCCCGGTGAACTTTTGTATTGGGAAAGTCATCTCCGGTGAACTTTTGTATTGGGAAAGTCATGCCCGGTGAACTTTTGTATTGGGAAAGTCATGCCCGGTGAACTTTTGTATTGGGAAAGTCATCTCCGGTGAACTTTTGTATTGGGAAAGTCATCTCCGGTGAACTTTTGTATTGGGAAAGTCATGCCCGGTGAACTTTTGTATTGGGAAAGTCATCTCCGGTGAACTTTTCTATGGGAAAAGTCATCTCCGGTGAACTTTTGTATTGGGAAAGTCATCTCCGGTGAACTTTTGTATTGGGAAAGTCATGCCCGGTGAACTTTTGTATTGGGAAAGTCATCTCCGGTGAACTTTTGTATTGGGAAAGTCATGCCCGGTGAACTTTTGTATTGGGAAAGTCATCTCCGGTGAACTTTTCTATGGGAAAAGTCATCTCCGGTGAACTTTTGTATTGGGAAAGTCATCTCCGGTGAACTTTTGTATTGGGAAAGTCATGCCCGGTGAACTTTTGTATTGGGAAAGTCATGCCCGGTGAACTTTTGTATTGGGAAAGTCATGCCAGGTGAACTTTTGTATTGGGAAAGTCATGCCCGGTGAACTTTTGTATTGGGAAAGTCATCCCCGGTGAACTTTTGTATTGGGAAAGTCATGCCCGGTGAACTTTTGTATTGGGAAAGTCATCTCCGGTGAACGTTTGTATTGGGAAAGTCATGCCCGGTGAACTTTTGTATTGGGAAAGTCATGCCCGGTGAACTTTTGTATTGGGAAAGTCATGCCCGGTGAACTTTTGTATTGGGAAAGTCATGCCCGGTGAACTTTTGTATTGGGAAAGTCATGCCCGGTGAACTTTTGTATTGGGAAAGTCATGCCCGGTGAACTTTTGTATTGGGAAAGTCATGCCCGGTGAACTTTTGTATTGGGAAAGTCATCTCCGTTGAACTTTTCTATGGGAAAAGTCATCTCCGGTGAACTTTTGTATTGGGAAAGTCATGCCCGGTGAACTTTTGTATTGGGAAAGTCATGCCCGGTGAACTTTTGTATTGGGAAAGTCATGCCCGGTGAACTTTTGTATTGGGAAAGTCACCTCCGGTGAACTTTTGTATTGGGAAAGTCATGCCGGTGAACTTTTGTATTGGGAAAGTCATGCCCGGTGAACTTTTGTATTGGGAAAGTCATGCCCGGTGAACTTTTGTATTGGGAAAGTCATGCCCGGTGAACTTTTGTATTTGGAAAGTCATGCCCGGTGAACTTTTGTATTGGGAAAGTCATGCCTGGTGAACTTTTGTATTGGGAAAGTCATGCCCGGTGAACTTTTGTATTGGGAAAGTCATGCCCGGTGAACTTTTGTATTGGGAAAGTCATGCCCGGTGAACTTTTGTATTGGGAAAGTCATGCCCGGTGGACTTTTGTATTGGGAAAGTCATGCCCGGTGAACTTTTGTATTGGGAAAGTCATGCCCGGTGAACTTTTGTATTGGGAAAGTCATCTCCGGTGAACTTTTGTATTGGGAAAGTCATGCCCGGTGAACTTTTGTATTGGGAAAGTCATGCCCGGTGAACTTTTGTATTGGGAAAGTCATCTCCGTTGAACTTTTCTATGGGAAAAGTCATCTCCGGTGAACTTTTGTATTGGGAAAGTCATGCCCGGTGAACTTTTGTATTGGGAAAGTCATGCCCGGTGAACTTTTGTATTGGGAAAGTCATGCCCGGTGAACTTTTGTATTGGGAAAGTCACCTCCGGTGAACTTTTGTATTGGGAAAGTCATGCCCGGTGAACTTTTGTATTGGGAAAGTCATGCCCGGTGAACTTTTGTATTGGGAAAGTCATGCCCGGTGAACTTTTGTATTGGGAAAGTCATGCCCGGTGAACTTTTGTATTTGGAAAGTCATGCCCGGTGAACTTTTGTATTGGGAAAGTCATGCCTGGTGAACTTTTGTATTGGGAAAGTCATGCCCGGTGAACTTTTGTATTGGGAAAGTCATGCCCGGTGAACTTTTGTATTGGGAAAGTCATGCCCGGTGAACTTTTGTATTGGGAAAGTCATGCCCGGTGGACTTTTGTATTGGGAAAGTCATGCCCGGTGAACTTTTGTATTGGGAAAGTCATGCCCGGTGAACTTTTGTATTGGGAAAGTCATCTCCGGTGAACTTTTGTATTGGGAAAGTCATGCCTGGTGAACTTTTGTATTGGGAAAGTCATCTCCAGTGAACTTTTGTATTGGGAAAGTCATGCCCGGTGGACTTTTGTATTGGGAAAGTCATCTCCGGTGAACTTTTGTATTGGGAAAGTCATCTCCGGTGAACTTTTGTATTGGGAAAGTCATGCCCGGTGAACTTTTGTATTGGGAAAGTCATGCCCGGTGAACTTTTGTATTGGGAAAGTCATGCCCGGTGAACTTTTGTATTGGGAAAGTCATCTCCGGTGAACTTTTGTATTGGGAAAGTCATGCCCGGTGAACTTTTGTATTGGGAAAGTCATCGGGAAAAGTCATCTCCGGTGAACTTTTGTATTGGGAAAGTCATCTCCGGTGAACTTTTGTATTGGGAAAGTCATGCCCGGTGAACTTTTGTATTGGGAAAGTCATCTCCGGTGAACTTTTGTATTGGGAAAGTCATGCCCGGTGAACTTTTGTATTGGGAAAGTCATCTCCGGTGAACTTTTCTATGGGAAAAGTCATGCCCGGTGAACTTTTGTATTGGGAAAGTCATGCCCGGTGAACTTTTGTATTGGGAAAGTCATGCCCGGTGAACTTTTGTATTGGGAAAGTCATGCCCGGTGAACTTTTTTATTGGGAAAGTCATGCCCGGTGAACTTTTGTATTGGGAAAGTCATCTCCGGTGAACTTTTGTATTGGAAAGTCATCTTCGGTGAACTTTTGTATTGGGAAAGTCATCTCCGGTGAACTTTTGTATTGGGAAAGTCATCTCCGGTGAACTTTTGTATTGGGAAAGTCATGCCGGGGGAACTTATGTATTGGGAAAGTCATGCCCGGTGAACTTTTGTATTGGGAAAGTCATGCCCGGTGAACTTTTGTATTGGGAAAGTCATGCCCGGTGAACTTTTCTATGGGAAAAGTCATCTCCGGTGAACTTTTGTATTGGGAAAGTCATCTCCGGTGAACTTTTGTATTGGGAAAGTCATGCCCGGTGAACTTTTGTATTGGGAAAGTCATCTCCGGTGAACTTTTATATTGGGAAAGTCATGCTCGGTGAACTTTTGTATTGGGAAAGTCATCTCCGGTGAACTTTTGTATTGGGAAAGTCATCTCCGGTGAACTTTTGTATTGGGAAAGTCATCTCCGGTGAACTTTTGTATTGGGAAAGTCATGCCCGTGAACTTTTGTATTGGGAAAGTCATGCCCGGTGAACTTTTGTATTGGGAAAGTCATCTCCGGTGAACTTTTCTATGGGAAAAGTCATCTCCGGTGAACTTTTGTATTGGGAAAGTAATCTCCGGTGAACTTTTGTATTGGGAATGCCCGGTGAAATTTGTATTGGGAAAGTCATCTCCGGTGAACTTTTGTATTGGGAAAGTCATGCCCGGTGAACTTTTGAATTGGGAAAGTCATCTCCGGTGAACTTTTCTATGGGAAAAGTCATCTCCGGTGAACTTTTGTATTGGGAAAGTCATATCCGGTGAACTTTTGTATTGGGAAAGTCATGCCCGGTGAACTTTTGTATTGGGAAAGTCATGCCCGGTGAACTTTTGTATTGGGAAAGTCATGCCCGGTGAACTTTTTGTGTTGGGAAAGTCATGCCCGGTGAACTTTTGTATTGGGAAAGTCATGCCCGGTGAACTTTTGTATTGGGAAAGTCATGCCCGGTGAACTTTTGTATTGGGAAAGTCATGCCCGGTGAACTTTTGTATTGGGAAAGTCATCTCCGGTGAACTTTTGTATTGGGAAAGTCATGCCCGGTGAACTTTTGTATTGGGAAAGTCATCTCCGGTGAACTTTTGTATTGGGAAAGTCATGCCCGGTGAACTTTTGTATTGGGAAAGTCATGCCCGGTGAACTTTTGTATTGGGAAAGTCATGCCCGGTGAACTTTTGTATTGGGAAAGTCATGCCGGTGAACTTTTGTATTGGGAAAGTCATCTCCGGTGAACTTTTGTATTGGGAAAGTCATGTCCGATGAATTTTTGTATTGGGAAAGTCATCTCCCGTGAACTTTTGTATTGGGAAAGTCATGCCCGGTGAACTTTTGTATTGGGAAAGTCATCTCCGGTGAACTTTTGTATTAGGAAAGTCATCTCCGGTGAACTTTTGTATTGGGAAAGTCATCTCCGGTGAACTTTTGTATTGGGAAAGTCATCTCCGGTGAACTTTTGTATTGGGAAAGTCATCTCCGGTGAACTTTTGTATTGGGAAAGTCATCTCCGGTGAAATTTTGTATTGGGAAAGTCATCTCCGGTGAACTTTTGTATTGGGAAAGTCATGCCCGGTGAACTTTTGTATTGGGAAAGTCATGCCCGGTGAACTTTTGTATTGGGAAAGTCATGCCCGGTGAACTTTTGTATTGGGAAAGTCATGCCCGGTGAACTTTTGTATGGGAAAAGTCATCTCCGGTGAACTTTTGTATTGGGAAAGTCATCTCCGGAACTTTTGTATTGGGAAAGTCATCTCCGGTGAACTTTTGTATTGGGAAAGTCATGCCCGGTGAACTTTTGTATAGGGAAAGTCATGCTCGGTGAACTTTTGTATTGGGAAAGTCATCTCCGGTGAACTTTTGTATTGGGAAAGTCATCTCCGGTGAACTTTTGTATTGGGAAAGTCATGCCCGGTGAACTTTTGTATTGGGAAAATCATGCCCGGTGAACTTTTGTATTGGGAAAGTCATCTCCGGTGAACTTTTGTATTGGGAAAGTCATCTCCGGTGAACTTTTGTATTGGGAAAGTCATGCCCGGTGAACTTTTGTATTGGGAAAGTCATGCCCGGTGAACTTTTGTATTGGGAAAGTCATGCACGGTGAACTTTTGTATTGGGAAAGTCATCTCCGGTGAACTTTTGTATTGGGAAAGTCATGCCCGGTGAACTTTTGTATTGGGAAAGTCATGCCCGGTGAACTTTTGTATTGGGAAAGTCATGCCCGGTGAACTTTTGTATTGGGAAAGTCATGCCCGGTGAACTTTTGTATTGGGAAAGTCATGCCCGGTGAACTTTTGTATTGGGAAAGTCATGCCCGGTGAACTTTTGTATTGGGAAAGTCATGCCCGGTGAACTTTTGTATTGGGAAAGTCATCTCCGGTGAACTTTTGTATTGGGAAAGTCATCTCCGGTGAACTTTTGTATTGGGAAAGTAATGCCCGGTGAACTTTTGTATTGGGAAAGTCATGCCCGGTGAACTTTTGTATTGGGAAAGTCATCTCCGGTGAACTTTTGTATTGGGAAAGTCATCTCCGGTGAACTTTTGTATTGGGAAAGTCATGCCCGGTGAACTTTTGTCTTGGGAAAGTCATCTCCGGTGAACTTTTCTATTGGGAAAGTCATCTCCGGTGAACTTTTGTATTGGGAAAGTCATGCCCGGTGAACTTTTGTATTGGGAAAGTCATCTCCGGTGAACTTTTGTATTGGGAAAGTCATGCCCGGTGAACTTTTGTATTGGGAAAGTCATCTCCGGTGAACTTTTCTATGGGAAAAGTCATCTCCGGTGAACTTTTGTATTGGGAAAGCCATCTCCGGTGAACTTTTGTATTGGGAAAGTCATGCCCGGTGAACTTTTGTATTGGAAAGTCATGCCAGGTGAACTTTTGTATTGGGAAAGTCATGCCCGGTGAACTTTTGTATTGGGAAAGTCAACCCGGTGAACTTTTGTATTGGGAAAGTCATGCCCGGTGAACTTTTGTATTGGGAAAGTCATGCCCGGTGAACTTTTGTATTGGGAAAGTCATGCCCGGTGAACTTTTGTATTGGGAAAGTCATCTCCGGTGAACTTTTGTATTGGGAAAGTCATGCCCGGTGAACTTTTGTATTGGGAAAGTCATCTCCGGTGAACTTATGTATTGGGAAAGTCATGCCCGGTGAACTTTTGTATTGGGAAAGTCATGCCCGGTGAACTTTTGTATTGGGAAAGTCATGCCCGGTGAACTTTTGTATTGGGAAAGTCATGCCCGGTGAACTTTTGTATTGGGAAAGTCATACCCGGTGAACTTTTGTATTGGGAAAGTCATGCCCGGTGAACTTTTGTATTGGGAAAGTCATGCCCGGTGAACTTTTGTATTGGGAAAGTCATCTCCGGTGAACTTTTGTATTGGGAAAGTCATGCCCGGTGAACTTTTGTATTGGGAAAGTCATGCCCGGTGAACTTTTGTATTGGGAAAGTCATGCCCGGTGAACTTTTGTATTGGGAAAGTCATCTCCGGTGAACTTTTGTATTGGGAAAGTCATGCCCGGTGAACTTTTGTATTGGGAAAGTCATCTCCGGTGAACATTTGTATTGGGAAAGTCATGCCCGGTGAACTTTTGTATTGGGAAAGTCATGCCCGGTGAACTTTTGTATTGGGAAAGTCATGCCCGGTGAACTTTTGTATTGGGAAAGTCATGCCCGGTGAACTTTTGTATTGGGAAAGTCATCTCCGGTGAACTTTTGTATTGGGAAAGTCATCTCCGGTGAACTTTTGTATTGGGAAAGTCATGCCCGGTGAACTTTTGTATTGGGAAAGTCATGCCCGGTGAACTTTTGTATTGGGAAAGTCATCTCCGGTGAACTTTTGTATTGGGAAAGTCATGCCCGGTGAACTTTTGTATTGGGAAAGTCATGCCCGGTGAACTTTTGTATTGGGAAAGTCATGCCCGGTGAACTTTTGTATTGGGAAAGTCATCTCCGGTGAACTTTTGTATTGGGAAAGTCATGCCCGGTGAACTTTTGTATTGGGAAAGTCATGCCCGGTGAACTTTTGTATTGGGAAAGTCATGCCCGGTGAATTTTGTATTGGGAAAGTCATGCCCGGTGAACTTTTCTATGGGTAAAGTCATCTCCGGTGAACTTTTCTATGGGAAAAGTCATCTGCGGTGAACTTTTGTATTGGGAAAGTCATCTCCGGTGAACTTTTGTATTGGGAAAGTCATCTCCGGTGAACTTTTGTATTGGAAAAGTCATGCCCGGTGAACTTTTGTATTGGGAAAGTCATGCCCGGTGAACTTTTGTATTGGGAAAGTCATGCCCGGTGAACTTTTGTATTGGGAAATTCATGCCCGGTGAACTTTTGTATTGGGAAAGTCATCTCCGGTGAACTTTTGTATTGGGAAAATCATCTCCGGTGAACTTTTGTATTGGGAAAGTCATGCCCGGTGAACTTTTGTATTGGGAAAGTCATGCCCGGTGAACTTTTGTATTGGGAAAGTCATCTCCGGTGAACTTTTGTATTGGGAAAGTCATCTCCGGTGAACTTTTGTATTGGGAAAGTCATGCCCGGTGAACTTTTGTATTGGGAAAGTCATGCCCGGTGAACTTTTGTATTGGGAAAGTCATGCCCGGTGAACTTTTGTATTGGGAAAGTCATCTCCGGTGAACTTTTCTATGGGAAAAGTCATCTCCGGTGAACTTTTGTATTGGGAAAGTCATGCCCGGTGAACTTTTGTATTGGGAAAGTCATGCCCGGTGAACTTTTGTATTGGGAAAGTCATGCCCGGTGAACTTTTGTATTGGGAAAGTCATGCCCGGTGAACTTTTGTATTGGGAAAGTCATGCCCGGTGAACTTTTGTATTGGGAAAGTCATGCCCTGTGAACTTTTGTATTGGGAAAGTCATGCCCGGTGAACTTTTGTATTGGGAAAGTCATGCCCGGTGAACTTTTGTATTGGGAAAGTCATGCCCGGTGAACTTTTGTATTGGGAAAGTCATGCCCGGTGAACTTTTCTATGGGAAAAGTCATCTCCGGTGAACTTTTCTATGGGAAAAGTCATCTGCGGTGAACTTTTGTATTGGAAAAGTCATCTCCGGTGAACTTTTGTATTGGGAAAGTCATCTCCGGTGAACTTTTGTATTGGGAAAGTCATGCCCGGTGAACTTTTGTATTGGGAAAGTCATGCCCGGTGAACTTTTGTATTGGGAAAGTCATGCCCGGTGAACTTTTGTATTGGGAAAGTCATGCCCGGTGAACTTTTGCATTGGGAAAGTCATGCCCGGTGAACTTTTGTATTGGGAAAGTCATGCCCGGTGAACTTTTGTATTGGGAAAGTCATGCCCGGTGAACTTTTGTATTGGGAAAGTCATGCCCGGTGAACTTTTGTATTGGGAAAGTCATGCCCGGTGAACTTTTGTATTGGGAAAGTCATGCCCTGTGAACTTTTGTATTGGGAAAGTCATGCCCGGTGAACTTTTGTATTGGGAAAGTCATGCCCGGTGAACTTTTGTATTGGGAAAGTCGTGCCCGGTGAACTTTTGTATTGGGAAAGACATGCCCGGTGAACTTTTGTATTGGGAAAGTCATCTCCGGTGAACTTTTGTATTGGGAAAGTCATGCCCGGTGAACTTTTGTATTGGGAAAGTCATCTCCGGTGAACTTTTGTATTGGGAAAGTCATCTCCGGTGAACTTTTGTATTGGGAAAGTCATCTCCGGTGAACTTTTGTATTGGGAAAGTCATGCCCGGTGAACTTTTGTATTGGGAAAGTCATGCCCGGTGAACTTTTGTATTGGGAAAGTCATCTCCGGTGAACTTTTGTATTGGGAAAGTCATGCCCGGTGAACTTTTGTATTGCGAAAGTCATGCCCGGTGAACTTTTGTATTGGGAAAGTCATGCCCGGTGAACTTTTGTATTGGGAAAGTCATGCCCGGTGAACTTTTCTATGGGAAAAGTCATCTCCGGTGAACTTTTGTATTGGGAAAGTCATGCCCGGTGAACTTTTGTATTGGGAAAGTCATGCCCGGTGAACTTTTGTATTGGGAAAGTCATGCCCGGTGAACTTTTGTATTGGGAAAGTCATACCCGGTGAACTTTTGTATTGGGAAAGTCATGCCCGGTGAACTTTTGTATTGGGAAAGTCATGCCCGGTGAACTTTTGTATTGGGAAAGTCATCTCCGGTGAACTTTTGTATTGGGAAAGTCATGCCCGGTGAACTTTTGTATTGGGAAAGTCATGCCCGGTGAACTTTTGTATTGGGAAAGTCATGCCCGGTGAACTTTTGAATTGGGAAAGTCATCTCCGGTGAACTTTTGTATTGGGAAAGTCATGCCCGGTGAACTTTTGTATTGGGAAAGTCATCTCCGGTGAACATTTGTATTGGGAAAGTCATGCCCGGTGAACTTTTGTATTGGGAAAGTCATGCCCGGTGAACTTTTGTATTGGGAAAGTCATGCCCGGTGAACTTTTGTATTGGGAAAGTCATGCCCGGTGAACTTTTGTATTGGGAAAGTCATCTCCGGTGAACTTTTGTATTGGGAAAGTCATCTCCGGTGAACTTTTGTATTGGGAAAGTCATGCCCGGTGAACTTTTGTATTGGGAAAGTCATGCCCGGTGAACTTTTGTATTGGGAAAGTCATCTCCGGTGAACTTTTGTATTGGGAAAGTCATGCCCGGTGGACTTTTGTATTGGGAAAGTCATGCCCGGTGAACTTTTGTATTGGGAAAGTCATGCCCGGTGAACTTTTGTATTGGGAAAGTCATCTCCGGTGAACTTTTGTATTGGGAAAGTCATGCCCGGTGAACTTTTGTATTGGGAAAGTCATGTCCGGTGAACTTTTGTATTGGGAAAGTCATGCCCGGTGAATTTTGTATTGGGAAAGTCATGCCCGGTGAACTTTTCTATGGGTAAAGTCATCTCCGGTGAACTTTTCTATGGGAAAAGTCATCTGCGGTGAACTTTTGTATTGGGAAAGTCATCTCCGGTGAACTTTTGTATTGGGAAAGTCATCTCCGGTGAACTTTTGTATTGGAAAAGTCATGCCCGGTGAACTTTTGTATTGGGAAAGTCATGCCCGGTGAACTTTTGTATTGGGAAAGTCATGCCCGGTGAACTTTTGTATTGGGAAATTCATGCCCGGTGAACTTTTGTATTGGGAAAGTCATCTCCGGTGAACTTTTGTATTGGGAAAATCATCTCCGGTGAACTTTTGTATTGGGAAAGTCATGCCCGGTGAACTTTTGTATTGGGAAAGTCATGCCCGGTGAACTTTTGTATTGGGAAAGTCATCTCCGGTGAACTTTTGTATTGGGAAAGTCATCTCCGGTGAACTTTTGTATTGGGAAAGTCATGCCCGGTGAACTTTTGTATTGGGAAAGTCATGCCCGGTGAACTTTTGTATTGGGAAAGTCATGCCCGGTGAACTTTTGTATTGGGAAAGTCATGCCCGGTGAACTTTTGTATTGGGAAAGTCATGCCCGGTGAACTTTTCTATGGGAAAAGTCATCTCCGGTGAACTTTTCTATGGGAAAAGTCATCTGCGGTGAACTTTTGTATTGGAAAAGTCATCTCCGGTGAACTTTTGTATTGGGAAAGTCATCTCCGGTGAACTTTTGTATTGGGAAAGTCATGCCCGGTGAACTTTTGTATTGGGAAAGTCATGCCCGGTGAACTTTTGTATTGGGAAAGTCATGCCCGGTGAACTTTTGTATTGGGAAAGTCATGCCCGGTGAACTTTTGCATTGGGAAAGTCATGCCCGGTGAACTTTTGTATTGGGAAAGTCATGCCCGGTGAACTTTTGTATTGGGAAAGTCATGCCCGGTGAACTTTTGTATTGGGAAAGTCATGCCCGGTGAACTTTTGTATTGGGAAAGTCATGCCCGGTGAACTTTTGTATTGGGAAAGTCATGCCCTGTGAACTTTTGTATTGGGAAAGTCATGCCCGGTGAACTTTTGTATTGGGAAAGTCATGCCCGGTGAACTTTTGTATTGGGAAAGTCGTGCCCGGTGAACTTTTGTATTGGGAAAGACATGCCCGGTGAACTTTTGTATTGGGAAAGTCATCTCCGGTGAACTTTTGTATTGGGAAAGTCATGCCCGGTGAACTTTTGTATTGGGAAAGTCATCTCCGGTGAACTTTTGTATTGGGAAAGTCATCTCCGGTGAACTTTTGTATTGGGAAAGTCATCTCCGGTGAACTTTTGTATTGGGAAAGTCATGCCCGGTGAACTTTTGTATTGGGAAAGTCATGCCCGGTGAACTTTTGTATTGGGAAAGTCATCTCCGGTGAACTTTTGTATTGGGAAAGTCATGCCCGGTGAACTTTTGTATTGCGAAAGTCATGCCCGGTGAACTTTTGTATTGGGAAAGTCATGCCCGGTGAACTTTTGTATTGGGAAAGTCATGCCCGGTGAACTTTTCTATGGGAAAAGTCATCTCCGGTGAACTTTTCTATGGGAAAAGTCATCTGCGGTGAACTTTTGTATTGGGAAAGTCATCTCCGGTGAACTTTTGTATTGGGAAAGTCATCTCCGGTGAACTTTTGTATTGGAAAAGTCATGCCCGGTGAACTTTTGTATTGGGAAAGTCATGCCCGGTGAACTTTTGTATTGGGAAAGTCATGCCCGGTGAACTTTTGTATTGGGAAATTCATGCCCGGTGAACTTTTGTATTGGGAAAGTCATGCCCGGTGAACTTTTGTATTGGGAAAGTCATGCCCGGTGAACTTTTGTATTGGGAAATTCATGCCCGGTGAACTTTTGTATTGGGAAAGTCATCTCCGGTGAACTTTTGTATTGGGAAAATCATCTCCGGTGAACTTTTGTATTGGGAAAGTCATGCCCGGTGAACTTTTGTATTGGGAAAGTCATGCCCGGTGAACTTTTGTATTGGGAAAGTCATCTCCGGTGAACTTTTGTATTGGGAAAGTCATCTCCGGTGAACTTTTGTATTGGGAAAGTCATGCCCGGTGAACTTTTGTATTGGGAAAGTCATGCCCGGTGAACTTTTGTATTGGGAAAGTCATGCCCGGTGAACTTTTGTATTGGGAAAGTCATGCCCGGTGAACTTTTGTATTGGGAAAGTCATGCCCGGTGAACTTTTCTATGGGAAAAGTCATCTCCGGTGAACTTTTCTATGGGAAAAGTCATCTGCGGTGAACTTTTGTATTGGAAAAGTCATCTCCGGTGAACTTTTGTATTGGGAAAGTCATCTCCGGTGAACTTTTGTATTGGGAAAGTCATGCCCGGTGAACTTTTGTATTGGGAAAGTCATGCCCGGTGAACTTTTGTATTGGGAAAGTCATGCCCGGTGAACTTTTGTATTGGGAAAGTCATGCCCGGTGAACTTTTGCATTGGGAAAGTCATGCCCGGTGAACTTTTGTATTGGGAAAGTCATGCCCGGTGAACTTTTGTATTGGGAAAGTCATGCCCGGTGAACTTTTGTATTGGGAAAGTCATGCCCGGTGAACTTTTGTATTGGGAAAGTCATGCCCGGTGAACTTTTGTATTGGGAAAGTCATGCCCTGTGAACTTTTGTATTGGGAAAGTCATGCCCGGTGAACTTTTGTATTGGGAAAGTCATGCCCGGTGAACTTTTGTATTGGGAAAGTCGTGCCCGGTGAACTTTTGTATTGGGAAAGACATGCCCGGTGAACTTTTGTATTGGGAAAGTCATCTCCGGTGAACTTTTGTATTGGGAAAGTCATGCCCGGTGAACTTTTGTATTGGGAAAGTCATCTCCGGTGAACTTTTGTATTGGGAAAGTCATCTCCGGTGAACTTTTGTATTGGGAAAGTCATCTCCGGTGAACTTTTGTATTGGGAAAGTCATGCCCGGTGAACTTTTGTATTGGGAAAGTCATGCCCGGTGAACTTTTGTATTGGGAAAGTCATCTCCGGTGAACTTTTGTATTGGGAAAGTCATGCCCGGTGAACTTTTGTATTGCGAAAGTCATGCCCGGTGAACTTTTGTATTGGGAAAGTCATGCCCGGTGAACTTTTGTATTGGGAAAGTCATGCCCGGTGAACTTTTCTATGGGAAAAGTCATCTCCGGTGAACTTTTCTATGGGAAAAGTCATCTGCGGTGAACTTTTGTATTGGGAAAGTCATCTCCGGTGAACTTTTGTATTGGGAAAGTCATCTCCGGTGAACTTTTGTATTGGAAAAGTCATGCCCGGTGAACTTTTGTATTGGGAAAGTCATGCCCGGTGAACTTTTGTATTGGGAAAGTCATGCCCGGTGAACTTTTGTATTGGGAAATTCATGCCCGGTGAACTTTTGTATTGGGAAAGTCATCTCCGGTGAACTTTTGTATTGGGAAAGTCATCTCCGGTGAACTTTTGTATTGGGAAAGTCATGCCCGGTGAACTTTTGTATTGGGAAAGTCATGCCCGGTGAACTTTTGTATTGGGAAAGTCATCTCCGGTGAACTTTTGTATTGGGAAAGTCATCTCCGGTGAACTTTTGTATTGGGAAAGTCATGCCCGGTGAACCTTTGTATTGGGAAAGTCATGCCCGGTGAACTTTTGTATTGGGAAAGTAATCTCCGGTGAACTTTTGTATTGGGAAAGTCATGCCCGGTGAACTTTTGTATTGGGAAAGTCATGCCCGGTGAACTTTTGTATTGGGAAAGTCATGCCCGGTGAACTTTTGTATTGGGAAAGTCATGCCCGGTGAACTTTTCTATGGGAAAAGTCATCTCCGGTGAACTTTTCTATGGGAAAAGTCATCTGCGGTGAACTTTTGTATTGGAAAAGTCATCTCCGGTGAACTTTTGTATTGGGAAAGTCATCTCCGGTGAACTTTTGTATTGGGAAAGTCATGCCCGGTGAACTTTTGTATTGGGAAAGTCATGCCCGGTGAACTTTTGTATTGGGAAAGTCATGCCCGGTGAACTTTTGTATTGGGAAAGTCATGCCCGGTGAACTTTTGTATTGGGAAAGTCATGCCCGGTGAACTTTTGTATTGGGAAAGTCATGCCCGGTGAACTTTTGTATTGGGAAAGTCATGCCCGGTGAACTTTTGTATTGGGAAAGTCATGCCCGGTGAACTTTTGTATTGGGAAAGTCATGCCCGGTGAACTTTTGTATTGGGAAAGTCATGCCCTGTGAACTTTTGTATTGGGAAAGTCATGCCCGGTGAACTTTTGTATTGGGAAAGTCATGCCCGGTGAACTTTTGTATTGGGAAAGTCGTGCCCGGTGAACTTTTGTATTGGGAAAGACATGCCCGGTGAACTTTTGTATTGGGAAAGTCATCTCCGGTGAACTTTTGTATTGGGAAAGTCATGCCCGGTGAACTTTTGTATTGGGAAAGTCATCTCCGGTGAACTTTTGTATTGGAAAGTCATGCCCGGTGAACTTTTGTATTGGGAAAGTCATCTCCGGTGAACTTTTGTATTGGGAAAGTCATCTCCGGTGAACTTTTGTATTGGGAAAGTCATCTCCGGTGAACTTTTCTATGGGAAAAGTCATCTACGGTGAACTTTTGTATTGGGAAAGTCATCTCCGCTGAACTTTTGTATTGGGAAAGTCATGCCCGGTGAACTTTTGTATTGGGAAAGTCATCTCCGGTGAACTTTTGTATTGGGAAAGTCATTTCCGGTGAACTTTTCTATGGGAAAAGTCATCTCCGGTGAACTTTTGTATTGGGAAAGTCATCTCCGGTGAACTTTTGTATTGGGAAAGTCATGCCCGGTGAACTTTTGTATTGGGAAAGTCATGCCCGGTGAACTTTTGTATTAAGAAAATCATGCCCGGTGAACTTTTGTATTGGGAAAGTCATGCCCGGTGAACTTTTGTATTGGGAAAGTCATCTCCGGTGAACTTTTGTATTGGGAAAGTCATGCCCGGTGAACTTTTGTATTGGGAAAGTCCTCTCCGGTGAACTTTTGTATTGGGAAAGTCATGCCCGGTGAACTTTTGTATTGGGAAAGTCATGCCCGGTGAACTTTTGTATTGGGAAAGTCATGCCCGGTGAACTTTTGTATTGGGAAAGTCATGCCCGGTGAACTTTTGTATTGGGAAAGTCATGCCCGGTGAACTTTTGTATTGGGAAAGTCATGCCCGGTGAACTTTTGTATTGGGAAAGTCATGCCCGGTGAACTTTTGTATTGGGAAAGTCATCTCCGGTGAACTTTTCTATGGGAAAAGTCATCTCCGGTGAACTTTTGTATTGGGAAAGTCATGCCCGGTGAACTTTTGTATTGGGAAAGTCATCTCCGGTGAACTTTTGTATTGGGAAAGTCATGCCCGGTGAACTTTTGTATTGGGAAAGTCATCTCCGGTGAACTTTTGTATTGGGAAAGTCATGCCCGGTGAACTTTTGTATTGGGAAAGTCATGCCCGGTGAACTTTTGTATTGGGAAAGTCATGTCCGGTGAACTTTTGTATTGGGAAAGTCATGCCCGGTGAACTTTTGTATTGGGAAAGTCATGCCCGGTGAACTTTTGTATTGGGAAAGTCATGCCCGGTGAACTTTTGTATTGGGAAAGTCATCCCCGGTGAACTTTTGTATTGGGAAAGACATGCCCGGTGAACTTTTGTATTGGGAAAGTCATCTCCGGTGAACTTTTGTATTGGGAAAGTCATGCCCGGTGAACTTTTGTATTGGGAAAGTCATCTCCGGTGAACTTTTGTATTGGGAAAGTCATCTCCGGTGAACTTTTGTATTGGGAAAGTCATGCCCGGTGAACTTTTGTATTGGGAAAGTCATGCCCGGTGAACTTTTGTATTGGGAAAGTCATCTCCCGTTAAATTTTTGTATTGGGAAAGTCATGCCCGGTGAACTTTTGTATTGGGAAAGTCATGCCCGGTGAACTTTTGTATTGGGAAAGTCATCTCCGGTGAACTTTTGTATTGGGAAAGTCATGCCCGGTGAACTTTTGTATTGGGAAAGTCATGCCCGGTGAACTTTTGTATTGGGAAAGTCATGCCCGGTGAACTTTTGTATTGGGAAAGTCATGCCCGGTGAACTTTTCTATGGGAAAAGTCATCTCCGGTGAACTTTTCTATGGGAAAAGTCATCTGCGGTGAACTTTTGTATTGGAAAAGTCATCTCCGGTGAACTTTTGTATTGGGAAAGTCATCTCCGGTGAACTTTTGTATTGGGAAAGTCATGCCCGGTGAACTTTTGTATTGGGAAAGTCATGCCCGGTGAACTTTTGTATTGGGAAAGTCATGCCCGGTGAACTTTTGTATTGGGAAAGTCATGCCCGGTGAACTTTTGTATTGGGAAAGTCATGCCCGGTGAACTTTTGTATTGGGAAAGTCATGCCCGGTGAACTTTTGTATTGGGAAAGTCATGCCCGGTGAACTTTTGTATTGGGAAAGTCATGCCCGGTGAACTTTTGTATTGGGAAAGTCATGCCCGGTGAACTTTTGTATTGGGAAAGTCATGCCCTGTGAACTTTTGTATTGGGAAAGTCATGCCCGGTGAACTTTTGTATTGGGAAAGTCATGCCCGGTGAACTTTTGTATTGGGAAAGTCGTGCCCGGTGAACTTTTGTATTGGGAAAGACATGCCCGGTGAACTTTTGTATTGGGAAAGTCATCTCCGGTGAACTTTTGTATTGGGAAAGTCATGCCCGGTGAACTTTTGTATTGGGAAAGTCATCTCCGGTGAACTTTTGTATTGGAAAGTCATGCCCGGTGAACTTTTGTATTGGGAAAGTCATCTCCGGTGAACTTTTGTATTGGGAAAGTCATCTCCGGTGAACTTTTGTATTGGGAAAGTCATCTCCGGTGAACTTTTCTATGGGAAAAGTCATCTCCGGTGAACTTTTGTATTGGGAAAGTCATCTCCGGTGAACTTTTGTATTGGGAAAGTCATGCCCGGTGAACTTTTGTATTGGGAAAGTCATCTCCGGTGAACTTTTGTATTGGGAAAGTCATTTCCGGTGAACTTTTCTATGGGAAAAGTCATCTCCGGTGAACTTTTGTATTGGGAAAGTCATCTCCGGTGAACTTTTGTATTGGGAAAGTCATGCCCGGTGAACTTTTGTATTGGGAAAGTCATGCCCGGTGAACTTTTGTATTAAGAAAATCATGCCCGGTGAACTTTTGTATTGGGAAAGTCATGCCCGGTGAACTTTTGTATTGGGAAAGTCATCTCCGGTGAACTTTTGTATTGGGAAAGTCATGCCCGGTGAACTTTTGTATTAGGAAAGTCCTCTCCGGTGAACTTTTGTATTGGGAAAGTCATGCCCGGTGAACTTTTGTATTGGGAAAGTCATGCCCGGTGAACTTTTGTATTGGGAAAGTCATGCCCGGTGAACTTTTGTATTGGGAAAGTCATGCCCGGTGAACTTTTGTATTGGGAAAGTCATGCCCGGTGAACGTTTGTATTGGGAAAGTCATGCCCGGTGAACTTTTGTATTGGGAAAGTCATGCCCGGTGAACTTTTGTATTGGGAAAGTCATCTCCGGTGAACTTTTGTATTGGGAAAGTCATGCCCGGTGAACTTTTGTATTGGGAAAGTCATCTCCGGTGAACTTTTGTATTGGGAAAATCATGCCCGGTGAACTTTTGTATTGGGAAAGTCATGCCCGGTGAACTTTTGTATTGGGAAAGTCATGCCCGGTGAACTTTTGTATTAGGAAAGTCATGCCCGGTGAACTTTTGTATTGGGAAAGTCATGCCCGGTGAACTTTTGTATTGGGAAAGTCATGATCGGTGAACTTTTGTATTGGGAAAGTCATGCCCGGTGAACTTTTGTATTGGGAAAGTCATGCCCGGTGAACTTTTGTATTGGGAAAGTCATGTCCGGTGAACTTTTGTATTGGGAAAGTCATGCCCGGTGAACTTTTATATTGGGAAAGTCATGCCCGGTGAACTTTTGTATTGGGAAAGTCATGCCCGGTGAACTTTTGTATTGGGAAAGTCATCTCCGGTGAACTTTTGTATTGGGAAAGACATGCCCGGTGAACTTTTGTATTGGGAAAGTCATCTCCGGTGAACTTTTGTATTGGGAAAGTCATGCCCGGTGAACTTTTGTATTGGGAAAGTCATCTCCGGTGAACTTTTGTATTGGGAAAGTCATCTCCGGTGAACTTTTGTATTGGGAAAGTCATGCCCGGTGAACTTTTGTATTGGGAAAGTCATGCCCGGTGAACTTTTGTATTGGGAAAGTCATCTCCGGTGAACTTTTGTATTGGGAAAGTCATCTCCGGTGAACTTTTGTATTGGGAAAGTCATGCCCGGTGAACTTTTGTATTGGGAAAGTCATCTCCGGTGAACTTTTCTATGGGAAAAGTCATCTCCGGTGAACTTTTGTATTGGGAAAGTCATCTCCGGTGAACTTTTGTATTGGGAAAGTCATGCCCGGTGAACTTTTGTATTGGGAAAGTCATCTCTGGTGAACTTTTGTATTGGGAAAGTCATGCCCGGTGAACTTTTGTATTGGGAAAGTCATCTCCGGTGAACTTTTCTATGGGAAAAGTCATCTCCGGTGAACTTTTGTATTGGGAAAGTCATCTCCGCTGAACTTTTGTATTGGGAAAGTCATGCCCGGTGAACTTTTGTATTGGGAAAGTCATCTCCGGTGAACTTTTGTATTGGGAAAGTCATCTCCGGTGAACTTTTGTATTGGGAAAGTCATGCCCGGTGAACTTTTGTATTGGGAAAGTCATGCCCGGTGAACTTTTGTATTGGGAAAGTCATGCCCGGTGAACTTTTGTATTGGGAAAGTCATCTCCGGTGAACTTTTGTATTGGGAAAGTCATGCCCGGTGAACTTTTGTATTGGGAAAGTCATGCCCGGTGAACTTTTGTATTGGGAAAGTCATGCCCGGTGAACTTTTGTATTGGGAAAGTCATGCCCGGTGAACTTTTGTATTGGGAAAGTCATGCCCGGTGAACTTTTGTATTGGGAAAGTCATGCCCGGTGAACTTTTGTTTTGGGAAAGTCATCTCCGGTGAACTTTTGTATTGGGAAAGTCATGTCCGGTGAACTTTTGTATTGGGAAAGTCATGCCCGGTGAACTTTTGTATTGGGAAAGTCATCTCCGGTGAACGTTTGTTTTGGGAAAGTCATGCCCGGTGAACTTTTGTATTGGGAAAGTCATGCCCGGTGAACTTTTGTATTGGGAAAGTCATGCCCGGTGAACTTTTGTATTGGGAAAGTCATCTCCGGTGAACTTTTGTATTGGGAAAGTCATCTCCGGTGAACTTTTGTATTGGGAAAGTCATGCCCGGTGAACTTTTGTATTGGGAAAGTCATGCCCGGTGAACTTTTGTATTGGGAAAGTCATGCGCGGTGAACTTTTGTATTGGGAAAGTCATCTCCGGTGAACTTTTGTATTGGGAAAGTCATGCCCGGTGAACTTTTGTATTGGGAAAGTCATGCCCGGTGAACTTTTGTATTGGGAAAGTCATGCCCGGTGAACTTTTGTATTGGGAAAGTCATCTCCGGTGAACTTTTGTATTGGGAAAGTCATGCCCGGTGAACTTTTGTATTGGGAAAGTCATGCCCGGTGAACTTTTGTATTGGGAAAGTCATCTCCGGTGAACTTTTGTATTGGGAAAGTCATGCCCGGTGAACTTTTGTATTGGGAAAGTCATGCCCGGTGAACTTTTGTATTGGGAAAAGTCATCTCCGGTGAACTTTTGTATTGGGAAAGTCATCTACGGTGAACTTTTGTATTGGGAAGTCATGCCCGGTGAACTTTTGTATTGGGAAAGTCATCTCCGGTGAACTTTTGTATTGGGAAAGTCATGCCCGGTGAACTTTTGTATTGGGAAAGTCATGCCCGGTGAACTTTTCTATGGGAAAAGTCATGCCCGGTGAACTTTTGTATTGGGAAAGTCATGCCCGGTGAACTTTTGTATTGGAAAAGTCATGCCCGGTGAACTTTTCTATGGGAAAAGTCATCTCCGGTGAACTTTTGTATTGGGAAAGTCATGCCCGGTGAACTTTTGTATTGGGAAAGTCATGCCCGGTGAACTTTTGTATTGGGAAAGTCATCTCCGGTGAACTTTTGTATTGGGAAAGTCATCTCCGGTGAACTTTTGTATTGGGAAAGTCATGCCCGGTGAACTTTTGTGTTGGGAAAGTCATGCCCGGTGAACTTTTGTATTGGGAAAGTCATGCCCGGTGAACTTTTGTATTGGGAAAGTCATGCCCGGTGAACTTTTGTATTGGGAAAGTCATGCCCGGTGAACTTTTCTATGGGAAAAGTCATCTCCGGTGAAATTTGTATTGGGAAAGTCATGCCCGGTGAACTTTTGTATTGGGAAAGTCATGCCCGGTGAACTTTTGTATTGGGAAAGTCATGCCCGGTGAACTTTTGTATTGGGAAAGTCATGCCCGGTGAACTTTTGTATTGGGAAAGTCATGCCCGGTGAACTTTTGTATTGGGAAAGTCATGCCCGGTGAACTTTTGTATTGGGAAAGTCATGCCCGCTGAACTTTTCTATGGGAAAAGTCATCTCCGGTGAACTTTTGTATTGGGAAAGTCATGCCCGGTGAACTTTTGTATTGGGAAAGTCATGCCCGGTGAACTTTTGTATTGGGAAAGTCATGCCCGGTGAACTTTTGTATTGGGAAAGTCATGCCCGGTGAACTTTTGTATTGGGAAAGTCATGCCCGGTGAACTTTTGTATTGGGAAAGTCATGCCCGGTGAACTTTTGTATTGGGAAAGTCATGCCCGGTGAACTTTTGTATTGGGAAAGTCATGCCCGGTGAACTTTTGTATTGGGAAAGTCATCTCCGGTGAACTTTTGTATTGGGAAAGTCATCTCCGGTGAACTTTTGTATTGGGAAAGTCATCTCCGGTGAACTTTTGTATTGGGAAAGTCATGCCCGGTGAACTTTTGTATTGGGAAAGTCATCTCCGGTGAACTTTTGTATTGGGAAAGTCATCTCCGGTGAACTTTTGTATTGGGAAAGTCATGCCCGGTGAACTTTTGTATTGGGAAAGTCATCTCCGGTGAACTTTTGTATTGGGAAAGTCATCTCCGGTGAACTTTTGTATTGGGAAAGTCATGCCCGGTGAACTTTTGTATTGGGAAAGTCATGCCCGGTGAACTTTTGTATTGGGAAAGTCATCTCCGGTGAACTTTTGTATTGGGAAAGTCATGCCCGGTGAACTTTTGTATTGGGAAAGTCATGCCCGGTGAACTTTTGTATTGGGAAAGTCATGCCCGGTGAACTTTTGTATTAGGAAAGTCATGCCCGGTGAACTTTTGTATTGGGAAAGTCATGCCCGGTGAACTTTTGTATTGGGAAAGTCATGATCGGTGAACTTTTGTATTGGGAAAGTCATGCCCGGTGAACTTTTGTATTGGGAAAGTCATGCCCGGTGAACTTTTGTATTGGGAAAGTCATGCCCGGTGAACTTTTGTATTGGGAAAGTCATGCCCGGTGAACTTTTGTATTGGGAAAGTCATGTCCCGTGAACTTTTGTATTGGGAAAGTCATCTCCGGTGAACTTTTGTATTGGGAAAGTCATGCCCGGTGAACTTTTGTATTGGGAAAGTCATGTCCGGTGAACTTTTGTATTGGGAAAGTCATGCCCGGTGAACTTTTGTATTGGGAAAGTCATGTCCGGTGAACTTTTGTATTGGGAAAGTCATCTCCGGTGAACTTTTGTATTGGGAAAGTCATGCCCGGTGAACTTTTGTATTGGGAAAGTCATCTCCGGTGAACTTTTGTATTGGGAAAGTCATGCCCGGTGAACTTTTGTATTGGGAAAGTCATCTCCGGTGAACTTTTGTATTGGGAAAGTCATCTCCGGTGAACTTTTGTATTGGGAAAGTCATGCCCGGTGAACTTTTGTATTGGGAAAGTCATGCCCGGTGAACTTTTGTATTGGGAAAGTCATCTCCGGTGAACTTTTGTATTGGGAAAGTCATCTCCGGTGAACTTTTGTATTGGGAAAGTCATGCCCGGTGAACTTTTGTATTGGGAAAGTCATCTCCGGTGAACTTTTCTATGGGAAAAGTCATCTCCGGTGAACTTTTGTATTGGGAAAGTCATCTCCGGTGAACTTTTGTATTGGGAAAGTCATGCCCGGTGAACTTTTGTATTGGGAAAGTCATCTCCGGTGAACTTTTGTATTGGGAAAGTCATGCCCGGTGAACTTTTGTATTGGGAAAGTCATCTCCGGTGAACTTTTCTATGGGAAAAGTCATCTCCGGTGAACTTTTGTATTGGGAAAGTCATCTCCGCTGAACTTTTGTATTGGGAAAGTCATCTCCGGTGAACTTTTGTATTGGGAAAGTCATGCCCGGTGAACTTTTGTATTGGGAAAGTCATGCCCGGTGAACTTTTGTATTGGGAAAGTCATCTCCGGTGAACTTTTGTATTGGGAAAGTCATCTCCGGTGAACTTTTGTATTGGGAAAGTCATGCCCGGTGAACTTTTGTATTGGGAAAGTCATGCCCGGTGAACTTTTGTATGGGGAAAGTCATGCCCGGTGAACTTTTGTATTGGGAAAGTCATCTACGGTGAACTTTTGTATTGGGAAAGTCATGCCCGGTGAACTTTTGTATTGGGAAAGTCATGCCCGGTGAACTTTTGTATTGGGAAAGTCATGCCCGGTGAACTTTTGTATTGGGAAAGTCATGCCCGGTGAACTTTTGTATTGGGAAAGTCATGCCCGGTGAACTTTTGTATTGGGAAAGTCATGCCCGGCGAACTTTTGTATTGGGAAAGTCATGCCCGGTGAACTTTTGTATTGGGAAAGTCATCTCCGGTGAACTTTTGTATTGGGAAAGTCATGCCCGGTGAACTTTTGTATTGGGAAAGTCATGCCCGGTGAACTTTTGTATTGGGAAAGTCATGCCCGGTGAACTTTTGTATTGGGAAAGTCATCTCCGGTGAACTTTTGTATTGGGAAAGTCATGCCCGGTGAACTTTTGTATTGGGAAAGTCATGCCCGGTGAACTTTTGTATTGGGAAAGTCATCTCCGGTGAACTTTTGTATTGGGAAAGTCATCTCCAGTGAACTTTTGTATTGGGAAAGTCATGCCCGGTGAACTTTTGTATTGGGAAAGTCATGCCCGGTGAATTTTTGTATTGGGAAAGTCATGCGCGGTGAACTTTTGTATTGGGAAAGTCATCTCCGGTGAACTTTTGTATTGGGGAAGTCATGCCCGGTGAACTTTTGTATTGGGAAAGTCATGCCCGGTGAACTTTTGTATTGGGAAAGTCATGCCCGGTGAACTTTTGTATTGGGAAAGTCATCTCCGGTGAACTTTTGTATTGGGAAAGTCATGCCCGGTGAACTTTTGTATTGGGAAAGTCATCTCCGGTGAACTTTTGTATTGGGAAAGTCATGCCCGGTGAACTTTTGTATTGGGAAAGTCATGCCCGGTGAACTTTTGTATTGGAAAAGTCATGCCCGGTGAACTTTTGTATTGGGAAAGTCATGCCCGGTGAACTTTTGTATTGGGAAAGTCATCTCCGGTGAACTTTTGTATTGGGAAAGTCATCTCCGGTGAACTTTTGTATTGGGAAAGTCATGCCCGGTGAACTTTTGTATTGGGAAAGTCATCTCCGGTGAACTTTTGTATTGGGAAAGTCATGCCCGGTGAACTTTTGTATTGGGAAAGTCATGCCCGGTGAACTTTTGTATTGGGAAAGTCATCTCCGGTGAACTTTTCTATGGGAAAAGTCATCTCCGGTGAACTTTGGTATTGGGAAAGTCATGCCCGGTGAACTTTTGTATTGGGAAAGTCATCTCCGGTGAACTTTTGTATTGGGAAAGTCATCTCCGGTGAACTTTTGTATTGGGAAAGTCATGCCCGGTGAACTTTTGTATTGGGAAAGTCATGCCCGGTGAACTTTTGTATTGGGAAAGTCATCTCCGGTGAACTTTTCTATGGGAAAAGTCATCTCCGGTGAACTTTTGTCTTGGGAAAGTCATCTCCGGTGAACTTTTGTATTGGGAAAGTCATGCCCGGTGAACTTTTGTATTGGGAAAGTCATGCCCGGTGAACTTTTGTATTGGGAAAGTCATGCCCGGTGAACTTTTGTATTGGGAAAGTCATGCCCGGTGAACTTTTGCATTGGGAAAGTCTTGCCCGGTGAACTTTTGTATTGGGAAAGTCATGCCCGGTGAACTTTTGTATTGGGAAAGTCATGCCCGGTGAACTTTTGTATTGGGAAAGTCATGCCCGGTGAACTTTTGTATTGGGAAAGTCATGCCCGGTGAACTTTTGTATTGGGAAAGTCATGCCCGGTGAACTTTTGTATTGGGAAAGTCATGCCCGGTGAACTTTTGTATTGGGAAAGTCATCTCCGGTGAACTTTTGTATTGGGAAAGTCATCTCCGGTGAACTTTTGTATTGGGAAAGTCATGCCCGGTGAACTTTTGTATTGGGAAAGTCATGCCCGGTGAACTTTTGTATTGGGAAAGTCATCTCCGGTGAACTTTTGTATTGGGAAAGTCATGCCCGGTGAACTTTTGTATTGGGAAAGTCATGCCCGGTGAACTTTTGTATTGGGAAAGTCATGCCCGGTGAACTTTTGTATTGGGAAAGTCATCTCCGGTGAACTTTTGTATTGGGAAAGTCATCTCCGGTGAACTTTTGTATTGGGAAAGTCATGCCCGGTGAACTTTTGTATTGGGAAAGTCATGCCCGGTGAACTTTTGTATTGGGAAAGTCATGCCCGGTGAACTTTTGTATTGGGAAAGTCATGTCCGGTGAACTTTTGTATTAGGAAAGTCATGCCCGGTGAACTTTTCTATGGGAAAAGTCATCTCCGGTGAACTTTTGTATTGGGAAAGTCATGCCCGGTGAACTTTTGTATTGGGAAAGTCATGCCCGGTGAACTTTTGTATTGGGAAAGTCATGCCCGGTGAACTTTTGTATTGGGAAAGTCATGCCCGGTGAACTTTTGTATTGGGAAAGTCATGCCCGGTGAACTTTTGTATTGGGAAAGTCATCTCCGGTTAACTTTTGTATTGGGAAAGTCATGCCCGGTGAACTTTTGTATTGGGAAAGTCATGCCCGGTGAACTTTTGTATTGGGAAAGTCATGCCCGGTGAACTTTTGTATTGGGAAAGTCATGCCCGGTGAACTTTTCTATGGGAAAAGTCATGCCCGGTGAACTTTTCTATGGGAAAAGTCATCTCCGGTGAACTTTTGTATTGGGAAAGTCATGCCCGGTGAACTTTTGTATTGGGAAAGTCATCTCCGGTGAACTTTTGTATTGGGAAAGTCATCTCCGGTGAACTTGTGTATTGGGAAATCCATCTCCGGTGAACTTTTGTATTGGAAAAGTCATGCCCGGTGAACTTTTGTATTGGGAAAGTCATGCCCGGTGAACTTTTGTATTGGGAAAGTCATGCCCGGTGAACTTTTGTATTGGGAAAGTCATCTCCGGTGAACTTTTGTATTGGGAAAGTCATTCCCGGTGAACTTTTGTATTGGGAAAGTCATCTCCGGTGAACTTTTGTATTGGGAAAGTCATGCCCGGTGAACTTTTGTATTGGGAAAGTCATGCCCGGTGAACTTTTGCATTGGGAAAGTCATGCCCGGTGAACTTTTGTATTGGGAAAGTCATGCCCGGTGAACTTTTGTATTGGGAAAGTCATCTCCGGTGAACTTTTGTATTGGGAAAGTCATGCCCGGTGAACTTTTGTATTGGGAAAGTCATGCCCGGTGAACTTTTGTATTGGGAAAGTCATGCCCGGTGAACTTTTCTATGGGAAAAGTCATCTCCGGTGAACTTTTCTATGGGAAAAGTCATCTCCGGTGAACTTTTGTAGTGGGAAAGTCATGCCCGGTGAACTTTTGTATTGGGAAAGTCATGCCCGGTGAACTTTAGTATTGGGAAAAGTCATGCCCGGTGAACTTTTGTATTGGGAAAGTCATGCCCGGTGAACTTTTGTATTGGGAAAGTCATGCCCGGTGAACTTTTCTATGGGAAAAGTCATCTCCGGTGAACTTTTCTGTGGGAAAAGTCATCTCCGGTGAACTTTTGTATTGGGAAAGTCATCTCCGGTGAACTTTTGTATTGGGAAAGTCATGCCCGGTGAACTTTTGTATTGGGAAAGTCATGCCCGGTGAACTTTTGTATTGGGAAAGTCATGCCCGGTGAACTTTTGTATTGGGAAGTCATCTCCGGTGAACTTTTCTATGGGAAAAGTCATCTCCGGTGAACTTTTGTATTGGGAAAGTCATCTCCGGTGAACTTTTGTATTGGGAAAGTCATGCCCGGTGAACTTTTGTATTGGGAAAGTCATGCCCGGTGAACTTTTGTATTGGGAAAGTCATGCCCGTTGAACTTTTGTATTGGGAAAGTCATGCCCGGTGAACTTTTGTATTGGGAAAGTCATGCCCGGTGAACTTTTGTATTGGGAAAGTCATCTCCGGTGAACTTTTGTATTGGGAAATTCATCTCCGGTGAACTTTTGTATTGGGAAAGTCATGCCCGGTGAACTTTTGTATTGGGAAAGTCATGCCCGGTGAACTTTTGTATTGGGAAAGTCATGCCCGGTGAACTTTTGTATTGGGAAAGTCATGCCCGGTGAACTTTTGTATTGGGAAAGTCATCTCCGATGAACTTTTGTATTGGGAAAGTCATGCCCGGTGAACTTTTGTATTGGGAAAGTCATGCCCGGTGAACTTTTCTATGGGAAAAGTCATCTCCGGTGAACTTTTGTATTGGGAAAGTCATGCCCGGTGAACTTTTGTATTGGGAAAGTCATGCCCGGTGAACTTTTGTATTGGGAAAGTCATGCCCGGTGAACTTTTGTATTGGGAAAGTCATGCCCGGTGAACTTTTCTATGGGAAAAGTCATCTCCAGTGAACTTTTGTATTGGGAAAGTCATGCCCTGTGAACTTTTGTATTGGGAAAGTCATGCCCGGTGAACTTTTGTATTGGGAAAGTCATCTCCGGTGAACTTTTGTATTGGGAAAGTCATGCCCGGTGAACTTTTGTATTGGGAAAGTCATGCCCGGTGATCTTTTGTATTGGGAAAGTCATGCCCGGTGAACTTTTCTATGGGAAAAGTCATCTCCGGTGAACTTTTCTATGGGAAAAGTCATCTCCGGTGAACTTTTGTAGTGGGAAAGTCATGCCCGGTGAACTTTTGTATTGGGAAAGTCATGCCCGGTGAACTTTAGTATTGGGAAAAGTCATGCCCGGTGAACTTTTGTATTGGGAAAGTCATGCCCGGTGAACTTTTGTATTGGGAAAGTCATGCCCGGTGAACTTTTCTATGGGAAAAGTCATCTCCGGTGAACTTTTCTGTGGGAAAAGTCATCTCCGGTGAACTTTTGTATTGGGAAAGTCATCTCCGGTGAACTTTTGTATTGGGAAAGTCATGCCCGGTGAACTTTTGTATTGGGAAAGTCATGCCCGGTGAACTTTTGTATTGGGAAAGTCATGCCCGGTGAACTTTTGTATTGGGAAAGTCATCTCCGGTGAACTTTTCTATGGGAAAAGTCATCTCCGGTGAACTTTTGTATTGGGAAAGTCATCTCCGGTGAACTTTTGTATTGGGAAAGTCATGCCCGGTGAACTTTTGTATTGGGAAAGTCATGCCCGGTGAACTTTTGTATTGGGAAAGTCATGCCCGTTGAACTTTTGTATTGGGAAAGTCATGCCCGGTGAACTTTTGTATTGGGAAAGTCATGCCCGGTGAACTTTTGTATTGGGAAAGTCATCTCCGGTGAACTTTTGTATTGGGAAATTCATCTCCGGTGAACTTTTGTATTGGGAAAGTCATGCCCGGTGAACTTTTGTATTGGGAAAGTCATGCCCGGTGAACTTTTGTATTGGGAAAGTCATGCCCGGTGAACTTTTGTATTGGGAAAGTCATGCCCGGTGAACTTTTGTATTGGGAAAGTCATCTCCGATGAACTTTTGTATTGGGAAAGTCATGCCCGGTGAACTTTTGTATTGGGAAAGTCATGCCCGGTGAACTTTTCTATGGGAAAAGTCATCTCCGGTGAACTTTTGTATTGGGAAAGTCATGCCCGGTGAACTTTTGTATTGGGAAAGTCATGCCCGGTGAACTTTTGTATTGGGAAAGTCATGCCCGGTGAACTTTTGTATTGGGAAAGTCATGCCCGGTGAACTTTTGTATTGGGAAAGTCATGCCCGGTGAACTTTTGTATTGGGAAAGTCATGCCCGGTGAACTTTTGTATTGGGAAAGTCATGCCCGGTGAACTTTTGTATTGGGAAAGTCATGCCCGGTGAACTTTTGTGTTGGGAAAGTCATGCCCGGTGAACTTTTGTATTGGAAAAGTCATTCCCGGTGAACTTTTGTATTGGGAAAGTCATCTCCGGTGAACTTTTCTATGGGAAAAGTCATCTCCGGTGAACTTTTGTATTGGGAAAGTCATGCCCGGTGAACTTTTGTATTGGGAAAGTCATGCCCGGTGAACTTTTGTATTGGGAAAGTCATGCCCGGTGAACTTTTGTATTGGGAAAGTCATGCCCGGTGAACTTTTGTATTGGGAAAGTCATCTCCGGTGAACTTTTGTATTGGGAAAGTCATGCCCGGTGAACTTTTGTATTGGGAAAGTCATGCCCGGTGAACTTTTGTATTGGGAAAGTCATGCCCGGTGAACTTTTGTATTGGGAAAGTCATGCCCGGTGAACTTTTGTATTGGGAAAGTCATCTCCGGTGAACTTTTGTATTGGGAAAGTCATGCCCGGTGAACTTTTGTATTGGGAAAGTCATGCCCGGTGAACTTTTGTATTGGGAAAGTCATGCCCGGTGAACTTTTGTATTGGGAAAGCCATGCCCGGTGAACTTTTGTATTGGGAAAGTCATGCCCGGTGAACTTTTGTGTTGGGAAAGTCATGCCCGGTGAACTTTTGTATTGGAAAAGTCATCTCCGGTGAACTTTTGTATTGGGAAAGTCATCTCCGGTGAACTTTTGTATTGGGAAAGTCATGCCCGGTGAACTTTTGTATTGGGAAAGTCATGCCCGGTGAACTTTTGTATTGGGAAAGTCATCTCCGGTGAACTTTTGTATTGGGAAAGTCATGCCCGGTGAACTTTTGTATTGGGAAAGTCATGCCCGGTGAACTTTTGTATTGGGAAAGTCATGCCCGGTGAACTTTTGTATTGGGAAAGTCATCTCCGGTGAACTTTTGTGTTGGAAAAGTCATCTCCGGTGAACTTTTCTATGGGAAAAGTCATCTCCGGTGAACTTTTGTATTGGGAAAGTCATCTCCGGTGAACTTTTGTATTGGGAAAGTCATCTCCGGTGAACTTTTGTATTGGGAAAGTCATGCCCGGTGAACTTTTGTATTGGGAAAGTCATCTCCGGTGAACTTTTGTATTGGGAAAGTCATCTCCGGTGAACTTTTGTATTGGGAAAGTCATGCCCGGTGAACTTTTGTATTGGGAAAGTCATCTCCGGTGAACTTTTCTATGGGAAAAGTCATCTCCGGTGAACTTTTGTATTGGGAAAGTCATCTCCGGTGAACTTTTGTATTGGGAAAGTCATGCCCGGTGAACTTTTGTATTGGAAAAGTCATCTCCGGTGAACTTTTGTATTGGGAAAGTCATGCCCGGTGAACTTTTGTATTGGGAAAGTCATCTCCGGTGAACTTTTCTATGGGTAAAGTCATCTCCGGTGAACTTTTGTATTGGGAAAGTCATCTCCGGTGAACTTTTGTATTGGGAAAGTCATGCCCGGTGAACTTTTGTATTGGGAAAGTCATGCCCGGTGAACTTTTGCATTGGGAAAGTCATGCCCGGTGAACTTTTGTATTGGGAAAGTCATGCCCGGTGAACTTTTGTATTGGGAAAGTCATCTCCGGTGAACTTTTGTATTGGGAAAGTCATGCCCGGTGAACTTTTGTATTGGGAAAGTCATCTCCGGTGAACTTTTGTATTGGGAAAGTCATGCCCGGTGAACTTTTGTATTGGGAAAGTCATGCCCGGTGAACTTTTGTATTGGGAAAGTCATGCCCGGTGAACTTTTGTATTGGGAAAGTCATGCCCGGTGAACTTTTGTATTGGGAAAGTCATGCCCGGTGAACTTTTGTATTGGGAAAGTCATGCCCGGTGAACTTTAGTATTGGGAAAGTCATGCCCGGTGAACTTTTGTATTGGGAAAGTCATCTCCGGTGAACTTTTCTATGGGAAAAGTCATCTCCGGTGAACTTTTGTATTGGGAAAGTCATGCCCGGTGAACTTTTGTATTGGGAAAGTCGTGCCCGGTGAACTTTTGTATTGGGAAAGTCATCTCCGGTAAACTTTTGTATTGGGAAAGTCATCCCCGGTGAACTTTTGTATTGGGAAAGTCATCTCCGGTGAACTTTTCTATGGGAAAGTCATCTCCGGTGAACTTTTGTATTGGGAAAGTCATGCCCGGTGAACTTTTGTATTGGGAAAGTCATCTCCGGTGAACTTTTGTATTGGGAAAGTCATGCCCGGTGAACTTTTGTATTGGGAAAGTCATACCCGGTGAACTTTTGTATTGGGAAAGTCATGCCCGGTGAACTTTTGTATTGGGAAAGTCATGCCCGGTGAACTTTTGTATTGGGAAAGTCATCTCCGGTGAACTCTTGTATTGGAAAAGTCATGCCCGGTGAACTTTTGTATTGGGAAAGTCATCTCCGGTGAACTTTTGTATTGGGAAAGTCATGCCCGGTGAACTTTTGTATTGGGAAAGTCATGTCCGGTGAACTTTTGTATTGGGAAAGTCATGCCCGGTGAACTTTTGTATTGGGAAAGTCATCTCCGGTGAACTTTTCTATGGGAAAAGTCATCTCCGGTGAACTTTTGTATTGGGAAAGTCATCTCCGGTGAACTTTTGTATTGGGAAAGTCATGCCCGGTGAACTTTTGTATTGGGAAAGTCATGCCCGGTGAACTTTTGTATTGGGAAAGTCATGCCCGGTGAACTTTTGTATTGGGAAAGTCATGCCCGGTGAACTTTTGTATTGGGAAAGTCATGCCCGGTGAACTTTTGTATTGGGAAAGTCATGCCCGGTGAACTTTTGTATTGGGAAAGTCATGCCCGGTGAACTTTTGTATTGGGAAAGTCATGCCCGGTGAACTTTTGTATTGGGAAAGTCATGCCCGGTGAACTTTTGTATTGGGAAAGTCATGCCCGGTGAACTTTTGTGTTGGGAAAGTCATGCCCGGTGAACTTTTGTATTGGAAAAGTCATCTCCGGTGAACTTTTGTATTGGGAAAGTCATCTCCGGTGAACTTTTGTATTGAGAAAGTCATGCCCGGTGAACTTTTGTATTGGGAAAGTCATGCCCGGTGAACTTTTGTATTGGGAAAGTCATCTCCGGTGAACTTTTGTATTGGGAAAGTCATGCCCGGTGAACTTTTGTATTGGGAAAGTCATGCCCGGTGAACTTTTGTATTGGGAAAGTCATGCCCGGTGAACTTTTGTATTGGGAAAGTCATCTCCGGTGAACTTTTGTGTTGGAAAAGTCATCTCCGGTGAACTTTTCTATGGGAAAAGTCATCTCCGGTGAACTTTTGTATTGGGAAAGTCATCTCCGGTGAACTTTTGTATTGGGAAAGTCATCTCCGGTGAACTTTTGTATTGGGAAAGTCATGCCCGGTGAACTTTTGTATTGGGAAAGTCATCTCCGGTGAACTTTTGTATTGGGAAAGTCATCTCCGGTGAACTTTTGTATTGGGAAAGTCATGCCCGGTGAACTTTTGTATTGGGAAAGTCATCTCCGGTGAACTTTTCTATGGGAAAAGTCATCTCCGGTGAACTTTTGTATTGGGAAAGTCATCTCCGGTGAACTTTTGTATTGGGAAAGTCATGCCCGGTGAACTTTTGTATTGGAAAAGTCATCTCCGGTGAACTTTTGTATTGGGAAAGTCATGCCCGGTGAACTTTTGTATTGGGAAAGTCATCTCCGGTGAACTTTTCTATGGGTAAAGTCATCTCCGGTGAACTTTTGTATTGGGAAAGTCATCTCCGGTGAACTTTTGTATTGGGAAAGTCATGCCCGGTGAACTTTTGTATTGGGAAAGTCATGTCCGGTGAACTTTTGCATTGGGAAAGTCATGCCCGGTGAACTTTTGTATTGGGAAAGTCATGCCCGGTTAACTTTTGTATTGGGAAAGTCATCTCCGGTGAACTTTTGTATTGGGAAAGTCATGCCCGGTGAACTTTTGTATTGGGAAAGTCATCTCCGGTGAACTTTTGTATTGGGAAAGTCATGCCCGGTGAACTTTTGTATTGGGAAAGTCATGCCCGGTGAACTTTTGTATTGGGAAAGTCATGCCCGGTGAACTTTTGTATTGGGAAAGTCATGCCCGGTGAACTTTTGTATTGGGAAAGTCATGCCCGGTGAACTTTTGTATTGGGAAAGTCATGCCCGGTGAACTTTTGTATTGGGAAAGTCATGCCCGGTGAACTTTTGTATTGGGAAAGTCATCTCCGGTGAACTTTTCTATGGGAAAAGTCATCTCCGGTGAACTTTTGTATTGGGAAAGTCATGCCCGGTGAACTTTTGTATTGGGAAAGTCGTGCCCGGTGAACTTTTCTATGGGAAAGTCATCTCCGGTGAACTTTTCTATGGGAAAGTCATCTCCGGTGAACTTTTGTATTGGGAAAGTCATGCCCGGTGAACTTTTGTATTGGGAAAGTCATCTCCGGTGAACTTTTGTATTGGGAAAGTCATGCCCGGTGAACTTTTGTATTGGGAAAGTCATGCCCGGTGAACTTTTGTATTGGGAAAGTCATGCCCGGTGAACTTTTGTATTGGGAAAGTCATGCCCGGTGAACTTTTGTATTGGGAAAGTCATCTCCGGTGAACTTTTGTATTGGAAAAGTCATGCCCGGTGAACTTTTGTATTGGGAAAGTCATCTCCGGTGAACTTTTGTATTGGGAAAGTCATGCCCGGTGAACTTTTGTATTGGGAAAGTCATGTCCGGTGAACTTTTGTATTGGGAAAGTCATGCCCGGTGAACTTTTGTATTGGGTAAGTCATCTCCGGTGAACTTTTCTATGGGAAAAGTCATCTCCGGTGAACTTTTGTATTGGGAAAGTCATCTCCGGTGAACTTTTGTATTGGGAAAGTCATGCCCGGTGAACTTTTGTATTGGGAAAGTCATGCCCGGTGAACTTTTGTATTGGGAAAGTCATGCCCGGTGAACTTTTGTATTGGGAAAGTCATGCCCGGTGAACTTTTGTATTGGGAAAGTCATGCCCGGTGAACTTTTGTATTGGGAAAGTCATGCCCGGTGAACTTTTGTATTGGGAAAGTCATGCCCGGTGGACTTTTGTATTGGGAAAGTCATGCCCGGTGAACTTTTGTATTGGGAAAGTCATGCCCGGTGAACTTTTGTATTGGGAAAGTCATGCCCGGTGAACTTTTGTGTTGGGAAAGTCATGCCCGGTGAACTTTTGTATTGGAAAAGTCATCTCCGGTGAACTTTTGTATTGGGAAAGTCATCTCCGGTGAACTTTTGTATTGGGAAAGTCATGCCCGGTGAACTTTTGTATTGGGAAAGTCATGCCCGGTGAACTTTTGTATTGGGAAAGTCATCTCCGGTGAACTTTTGTATTGGGAAAGTCATGCCCGGTGAACTTTTGTATTGGGAAAGTCATGCCCGGTGAACTTTTGTATTGGGAAAGTCATGCCCGGTGAACTTTTGTATTGGGAAAGTCATCTCCGGTGAACTTTTGTGTTGGAAAAGTCATCTCCGGTGAACTTTTCTATGGGAAAAGTCATCTCCGGTGAACTTTTGTATTGGGAAAGTCATCTCCGGTGAACTTTTGTATTGGGAAAGTCATCTCCGGTGAACTTTTGTATTGGGAAAGTCATGCCCGTTGAACTTTTGTATTGGGAAAGTCATCTCCGGTGAACTTTTGTATTGGGAAAGTCATCTCCGGTGAACTTTTGTATTGGGAAAGTCATGCCCGGTGAACTTTTGTATTGGGAAAGTCATCTCCGGTGAACTTTTCTATGGGAAAAGTCATCTCCGGTGAACTTTTGTATTGGGAAAGTCATCTCCGGTGAACTTTTGTATTGGGAAAGTCATGCCCGGTGAACTTTTGTATTGGAAAAGTCATCTCCGGTGAACTTTTGTATTGGGAAAGTCATGCCCGGTGAACTTTTGTATTGGGAAAGTCATCTCCGGTGAACTTTTCTATGGGAAAAGTCATCTCCGGTGAACTTTTGTATTGGGAAAGTCATCTCCGGTGAACTTTTGTATTGGGAAAGTCATGCCCGGTGAACTTTTGTATTGGGAAAGTCATGCCCGGTGAACTTTTGCATTGGGAAAGTCATGCCCGGTGAAATTTTGTATTGGGAAAGTCATGCCCGGTGAACTTTTGTATTGGGAAAGTCATCTCCGGTGAACTTTTGTATTGGGAAAGTCATGCCCGGTGAACTTTTGTATTGGGAAAGTCATCTCCGGTGAACTTTTGTATTGGGAAAGTCATGCCCGGTGAACTTTTGTATTGGGAAAGTCATGCCCGGTGAACTTTTGTATTGGGAAAGTCATGCCCGGTGAACTTTTGTATTGGGAAAGTCATGCCCGGTGAACTTTTGTATTGGGAAAGTCATGCCCGGTGAACTTTTGTATTGGGAAAGTCATGCCCGGTGAACTTTTGTATTGGGAAAGTCATCTCCGGTGAACTTTTCTATGGGAAAAGTCATCTCCGGTGAACTTTTGTATTGGGAAAGTCATGCCCGGTGAACTTTTGTATTGGGAAAGTCGTGCCCGGTGAACTTTTGTATTGGGAAAGTCATCTCCGGTAAACTTTTGTATTGGGAAAGTCATCCCCGGTGAACTTTTGTATTGGGAAAGTCATCTCCGGTGAACTTTTCTATGGGAAAGTCATCTCCGGTGAACTTTTGTATTGGGAAAGTCATGCCCGGTGAACTTTTGTATTGGGAAAGTCATCTCCGGTGAACTTTTGTATTGGGAAAGTCATGCCCGGTGAACTTTTGTATTGGGAAAGTCATGCCCGGTAAACTTTTTATTGGGAAAGTCATGCCCGGTGAACTTTTGTATTGGGAAAGTCATGCCCGGTGAACTTTTGTATTGGGAAAGTCATCTCCGGTGAACTTTTGTATTGGAAAAGTCATGCCCGGTGAACTTTTGTATTGGGAAAGTCATCTCCGGTGAACTTTTGTATTGGGAAAGTCATGCCCGGTGAACTTTTGTATTGGGAAAGTCATGTCCGGTGAACTTTTGTATTGGGAAAGTCATGCCCGGTGAACTTTTGTATTGGGAAAGTCATCTCCGGTGAACTTTTCTATGGAAAAAGTCATCTCCGGTGAACTTTTGTATTGGGAAAGTCATCTCCGGTGAACTTTTGTATTGGGAAAGTCATGCCCGGTGAACTTTTGTATTGGGAAAGTCATGCCCGGTGAACTTTTGTATTGGGAAAGTCATGCCCGGTGAACTTTTGTATTGGGAAAGTCATGCCCGGTGAACTTTTGTATTGGGAAAGTCATGCCCGGTGAACTTTTGTATTGGGAAAGTCATGCCCGGTGAACTTTTGTATTGGGAAAGTCATGCCCGGTGAACTTTTGTATTGGGAAAGTCATCTCCGGTGAACTTTTGTATTGGGAAAGTCATGCCCGGTGAACTTTTGTATTGGGAAAGTCATGCCCGGTGAACTTTTGTATTGGGAAAGTCATGCCCGGTGAACTTTTGTATTGGGAAAGTCATGCCCGGTGAACTTTTGTATTGGGAAAGTCATGCCAGGTGAACTTTTGTATTGGGAAAGTCATGCCCGGTGAACTTTTGTATTGGGAAAGTCATGCCCGGTGAACTTTTCTATGGGAAAAGTCATCTCCGGTGAACTTTTCTATGGGAAAAGTCATCTCCGGTGAACTTTTGTATTGGGAAAGTCATGCCCGGTGAACTTTTCTATGGGAAAAGTCATGCCCGGTGAACTTTTGTATTGGGAAAGTCATGCCCGGTGAACTTTTGTATTGGGAAAGTCATGCCCGGTGAACTTTTGTATTGGGAAAGTCATGCCCGGTGAACTTTTGTATTGAGAAAGTCATCTCCGGTGAACTTTTGTATTGGGAAAGTCATGCCCGGTGAACTTTTGTATTGGGAAAGTCATGCCCGGTGAACTTTTGTATTGGGAAAGTCATGCCCGGTGAACTTTTGTATTGGGAAAGTCATCTCCGGTGAACTTTTCTATGGGAAAAGTCATCTCCGGTGAACTTTTGTATTGGGAAAGTCATGCCCGGTGAACTTTTCTATGGGAAAAGTCATGCCCGGTGAACTTTTGTATTGGGAAAGTCATGCCCGGTGAACTTTTGTATTGGGAAAGTCATGCCCGGTGAACTTTTGTATTGGGAAAGTCATGCCCGGTGAACTTTTGTATTGAGAAAGTCATCTCCGGTGAACTTTTGTATTGGGAAAGTCATGCCCGGTGAACTTTTGTATTGGGAAAGTCATGCCCGGTGAACTTTTGTATTGGGAAAGTCATGCCCGGTGAACTTTTGTATTGGGAAAGTCATGCCCGGTGAACTTTTGTATTGGGAAAGTCATGCCCGGTGAACTTTTGTATTGGGAAAGTCATGCCCGGTGAACTTTTGTATTGGGAAAGTCATGCCCGGTGAACTTTTGTATTGGGAAAGTCATCTCCGGTGAACTTTTCTATGGGAAAATTCATCTCCGGTGAACTTTTGTATTGGGAAAGTCATGCCCGGTGAACTTTTGTATTGGGAAAGTCGTGCCCGGTGAACTTTTGTATTGGGAAAGTCATCTCCGGTAAACTTTTGTATTGGGAAAGTCATCCCCGGTGAACTTTTGTATTGGGAAAGTCATCTCCGGTGAACTTTTCTATGGGAAAGTCATCTCCGGTGAACTTTTGTATTGGGAAAGTCATGCCCGGTGAACTTTTGTATTGGGAAAGTCATCTCCGGTGAACTTTTGTATTGGGAAAGTCATGCCCGGTGAACTTTTGTATTGGGAAAGTCATGCCCGGTAAACTTTTTATTGGGAAAGTCATGCCCGGTGAACTTTTGTATTGGGAAAGTCATGCCCGGTGAACTTTTGTATTGGGAAAGTCATCTCCGGTGAACTTTTGTATTGGAAAAGTCATGCCCGGTGAACTTTTGTATTGGGAAAGTCATCTCCGGTGAACTTTTGTATTGGGAAAGTCATGCCCGGTGAACTTTTGTATTGGGAAAGTCATGTCCGGTGAACTTTTGTATTGGGAAAGTCATGCCCGGTGAACTTTTGTATTGGGAAAGTCATCTCCGGTGAACTTTTCTATGGAAAAAGTCATCTCCGGTGAACTTTTGTATTGGGAAAGTCATCTCCGGTGAACTTTTGTATTGGGAAAGTCATGCCCGGTGAACTTTTGTATTGGGAAAGTCATGCCCGGTGAACTTTTGCATTGGGAAAGTAATGCCCGGTGAACTTTTGTATTGGGAAAGTCATGCCCGGTGAACTTTTGTATTGGGAAAGTCATGCCCGGTGAACTTTTGTATTGGGAAAGTCATGCCCGGTGAACTTTTGTATTGGGAAAGTCATGCCCGGTGAACTTTTGTATTGGGAAAGTCATCTCCGGTGAACTTTTGTATTGGGAAAGTCATGCCCGGTGAACTTTTGTATTGGGAAAGTCATGCCCGGTGAACTTTTGTATTGGGAAAGTCATGCCCGGTGAACTTTTGTATTGGGAAAGTCATGCCCGGTGAACTTTTGTATTGGGAAAGTCATGCCAGGTGAACTTTTGTATTGGGAAAGTCATGCCCGGTGAACTTTTGTATTGGGAAAGTCATGCCCGGTGAACTTTTCTATGGGAAAAGTCATCTCCGGTGAACTTTTCTATGGGAAAAGTCATCTCCGGTGAACTTTTGTATTGGGAAAGTCATGCCCGGTGAACTTTTCTATGGGAAAAGTCATGCCCGGTGAACTTTTGTATTGGGAAAGTCATGCCCGGTGAACTTTTGTATTGGGAAAGTCATGCCCGGTGAACTTTTGTATTGGGAAAGTCATGCCCGGTGAACTTTTGTATTGAGAAAGTCATCTCCGGTGAACTTTTGTATTGGGAAAGTCATGCCCGGTGAACTTTTGTATTGGGAAAGTCATGCCCGGTGAACTTTTGTATTGGGAAAGTCATGCCCGGTGAACTTTTGTATTGGGAAAGTCATCTCCGGTGAACTTTTCTATGGGAAAAGTCATCTCCGGTGAACTTTTGTATTGGGAAAGTCATGCCCGGTGAACTTTTGTATTGGGAAAGTCATGCCCGGTGAACTTTTGTATTGGGAAAGTCATGCCCGGTGAACTTTTGTATTGGGAAAGTCATGCCCGGTGAACTTTTGTATTGGGAAAGTCATCTCCGGTGAACTTTTCTATGGGAAAAGTCATCTCCGGTGAACTTTTGTATTGGGAAAGTCATGCCCGGTGAACTTTTGTATTGGGAAAGTCATGCCCGGTGAACTTTTGCATTGGGAAAGTCATGCCCGGTGAACTTTTGTATTGGGAAAGTCATGCCCGGTGAACTTTTGTATTGGGAAAGTCATCTCCGGTGAACTTTTGTATTGGGAAAGTCATGCCCGGTAAACTTTTGTATTGGGAAAGTCATCTCCGGTGAACTTTTGTATTGGGAAAGTCATGCCCGGTGAACTTTTGTATTGGGAAAGTCATGCCCGGTGAACTTTTGTATTGGGAAAGTCATGCCCGGTGAACTTTTGTATTGGGAAAGTCATGCCCGGTGAACTTTTGTATTGGGAAAGTCATGCCCGGTGAACTTTTGTATTGGGAAAGTCATGCCCGGTGAACTTTTGTATTGGGAAAGTCATCTCCGGTGAACTTTTCTATGGGAAAAGTCATCTCCGGTGAACTTTTGTATTGGGAAAGTCATGCCCGGTGAACTTTTGTATTGGGAAAGTCGTGAACGGTGAACTTTTGTATTGGGAAAGTCATCTCCGGTAAACTTTTGTATTGGGAAAGTCATCCCCGGTGAACTTTTGTATTGGGAAAGTCATCTCCGGTGAACTTTTCTATGGGAAAGTCATCTCCGGTGAACTTTTGTATTGGGAAAGTCATGCCCGGTGAACTTTTGTATTGGGAAAGTCATCTCCGGTGAACTTTTGTATTGGGAAAGTCATGCCCGGTGAACTTTTGTATTGGGAAAGTCATGCCCGGTAAACTTTTTATTGGGAAAGTCATGCCCGGTGAACTTTTGTATTGGGAAAGTCATGCCCGGTGAACTTTTGTATTGGGAAAGTCATCTCCGGTGAACTTTTGTATTGGAAAAGTCATGCCCGGTGAACTTTTGTATTGGGAAAGTCATCTCCGGTGAACTTTTGTATTGGGAAAGTCATGCCCGGTGAACTTTTGTATTGGGAAAGTCATGTCCGGTGAACTTTTGTATTGGGAAAGTCATGCCCGGTGAACTTTTGTATTGGGAAAGTCATCTCCGGTGAACTTTTCTATGGAAAAAGTCATCTCCGGTGAACTTTTGTATTGGGAAAGTCATCTCCGGTGAACTTTTGTATTGGGAAAGTCATGCCCGGTGAACTTTTGTATTGGGAAAGTCATGCCCGGTGAACTTTTGTATTGGGAAAGTCATGCCCGGTGAACTTTTGTATTGGGAAAGTCATGCCCGGTGAACTTTTGTATTGGGAAAGTCATGCCCGGTGAACTTTTGTATTGGGAAAGTCATGCCCGGTGAACTTTTGTATTGGGAAAGTCATGCCCGGTGAACTTTTGTATTGGGAAAGTCATCTCCGGTGAACTTTTGTATTGGGAAAGTCATGCCCGGTGAACTTTTGTATTGGGAAAGTCATGCCCGGTGAACTTTTGTATTGGGAAAGTCATGCCCGGTGAACTTTTGTATTGGGAAAGTCATGCCAGGTGAACTTTTGTATTGGGAAAGTCATGCCCGGTGAACTTTTGTATTGGGAAAGTCATGCCCGGTGAACTTTTCTATGGGAAAAGTCATCTCCGGTGAACTTTTCTATGGGAAAAGTCATCTCCGGTGAACTTTTGTATTGGGAAAGTCATGCCCGGTGAACTTTTCTATGGGAAAAGTCATGCCCGGTGAACTTTTGTATTGGGAAAGTCATGCCCGGTGAACTTTTGTATTGGGAAAGTCATGCCCGGTGAACTTTTGTATTGGGAAAGTCATGCCCGGTGAACTTTTGTATTGAGAAAGTCATCTCCGGTGAACTTTTGTATTGGGAAAGTCATGCCCGGTGAACTTTTGTATTGGGAAAGTCATGCCCGGTGAACTTTTGTATTGGGAAAGTCATGCCCGGTGAACTTTTGTATTGGGAAAGTCATCTCCGGTGAACTTTTCTATGGGAAAAGTCATCTCCGGTGAACTTTTGTATTGGGAAAGTCATGCCCGGTGAACTTTTGTATTGGGAAAGTCATGCCCGGTGAACTTTTGTATTGGGAAAGTCATGCCCGGTGAACTTTTGTATTGGGAAAGTCATGCCCGGTGAACTTTTGTATTGGGAAAGTCATCTCCGGTGAACTTTTGTATTGGGAAAGTCATGCCCGGTGAACTTTTGTATTGGGAAAGTCATGCCCGGTGAACTTTTGTATTGGGAAAGTCATGCCCGGTGAACTTTTGTATTGGGAAAGTCATCTCCGGTGAACTTTTGTATTGGGAAAGTCATGCCAGGTGAACTTTTGTATTGGGAAAGTCATGCCCGGTGAACTTTTGTATTGGGAAAGTCATGCCCGGTGAACTTTTCTATGGGAAAAGTTATCTCCGGTGAACTTTTCTATGGGAAAAGTCATCTCCGGTGAACTTTTGTATTGGGAAAGTCATGTCCGGTGAACTTTTCTATGGGAAAAGTCATGCCCGGTGAACTTTTGTATTGGGAAAGTCATGCCCGGTGAACTTTTGTATTGGGAAAGTCATGCCCGGTGAACTTTTGTATTGGGAAAGTCATGTCCGGTGAACTTTTGTATTGGGAAAGTCATGCCCGGTGAACTTTTGTATTGGGAAAGTCATGCCCGGTGAACTTTTGTATTGGGAAAGTCGTCTCCGGTGAACTTTTCTATGGGAAAAGTCATCTCCGGTGAACTTTTGTATTGGGAAAGTCATGCCCGGTGAACTTTTGTATTAGGAAAATCATCTCCGGTGAACTTTTGTATTGGGAAAGTCATGCCCGGTGAACTTTTGTATTGGGAAAGTCATCTCCGGTGAACTTTTGTATTGGGAAAGTCATGCCCGGTGAACTTTTGTATTGGGAAAGTCATCTCCGGTGAACTTTTGTATTGGGAAAGTCATGCCCGGTGAACTTTTGTATTGGGAAAGTCATCTCCGGTGAACTTTTGTATTGGGAAAGTCATGCCCGGTGAACTTTTGTATTGGGAAAGTCATCTCCGTTGAACTTTTGTATTGGGAAAGTCATGCCCGGTGAACTTTTGTATTGGGAAAGTCATGCCCGGTGAACTTTTGTATTGGGAAAGTCATGCCCGGTGAACTTTTGTATTGGGAAAGTCATGCCCGGTGAACTTTTGTATTGGGAAAGTCATCTCCGGTGAACTTTTGTATTGGGAAAGTCATGCCCGGTGAACTTTTGTATTGGGAAAGTCATGCCCGGTGAACTTTTGTATTGGGAAAGTCATCTCCGGTGAACTTTTGTATTGGGAAAGTCATGCCCGGTGAACTTTTGTATTGGGAAAGTCATGCCCGGTGAACTTTTGTATTGGGAAAGTCATCTCCGGTGAACTTTTGTATTGGGAAAGTCATGCCCGGTGAACTTTTGTATTGGGAAAGTCATGCCCGGTGAACTTTTGTATTGGGAAAGTCATGCCCGGTGAACTTTTGTATTGGGAAAGTCATGCCCGGTGAACTTTTGTATTGGGAAAGTCATCTCCGGTGAACTTTTGTATTGGGAAAGTCATGCCCGGTGAACTTTTGTATTGGGAAAGTCATGCCCGGTGAACTTTTGTATTGGGAAAGTCATGCCCGGTGAACTTTTCTATGGGAAAAGTCATCTCCGGTGAACTTTTCTATGGGAAAAGTCATCTCCGGTGAACTTTTGTATTGGGAAAGTCATGTCCGGTGAACTTTTCTATGGGAAAAGTCATGCCCGGTGAACTTTTGTATTGGGAAAGTCATGCCCGGTGAACTTTTGTATTGGGAAAGTCATGCCCGGTGAACTTTTGTATTGGGAAAGTCATGTCCGGTGAACTTTTGTATTGGGAAAGTCATGCCCGGTGAACTTTTGTATTGGGAAAGTCATGCCCGGTGAACTTTTGTATTGGGAAAGTCGTCTCCGGTGAACTTTTCTATGGGAAAAGTCATCTCCGGTGAACTTTTGTATTGGGAAAGTCATGCCCGGTGAACTTTTGTATTGGGAAAGTCATCTCCGGTGAACTTTTGTATTGGGAAAGTCATGCCCGGTGAACTTTTGTATTGGGAAAGTCATCTCCGGTGAACTTTTGTATTGGGAAAGTCATGCCCGGTGAACTTTTGTATTGGGAAAGTCATCTCCGGTGAACTTTTGTATTGGGAAAGTCATGCCCGGTGAACTTTTGTATTGGGAAAGTCATCTCCGGTGAACTTTTGTATTGGGAAAGTCATGCCCGGTGAACTTTTGTATTGGGAAAGTCATCTCCGTTGAACTTTTGTATTGGGAAAGTCATGCCCGGTGAACTTTTGTATTGGGAAAGTCATCTCCGGTGAACTTTTGTATTGGGAAAGTCATGCCCGGTGAACTTTTGTATTGGGAAAGTCATGCCCGGTGAACTTTTGTATTGGGAAAGTCATGCCCGGTGAACTTTTGTATTGGGAAAGTCATCTCCGGTGAACTTTTGTATTGGGAAAGTCATGCCCGGTGAACTTTTGTATTGGGAAAGTCATGCCCGGTGAACTTTTGTATTGGGAAAGTCATCTCCGGTGAACTTTTGTATTGGGAAAGTCATGCCCGGTGAACTTTTGTATTGGGAAAGTCATGCCCGGTGAACTTTTGTATTGGGAAAGTCATGCCCGGTGAACTTTTGTATTGGGAAAGTCATCTCCGGTGAACTTTTGTATTGGGAAAGTCATGCCCGGTGAACTTTTGTATTGGGAAAGTCATGCCCGGTGAACTTTTGTATTGGGAAAGTCATGCCCGGTGAACTTTTGTATTGGGAAAGTCATGCCCGGTGAACTTTTGTATTGGGAAAGTCATCTCCGGTGAACTTTTGTATTGGGAAAGTCATGCCCGGTGAACTTTTGTATTGGGAAAGTCATGCCCGGTGAACTTTTGTATTGGGAAAGTCATGCCCGGTGAACTTTTCTATGGGAAAAGTCATCTCCGGTGAACTTTTCTATGGGAAAAGTCATCTCCGGTGAACTTTTGTATTGGGAAAGTCATGTCCGGTGAACTTTTCTATGGGAAAAGTCATGCCCGGTGAACTTTTGTATTGGGAAAGTCATGCCCGGTGAACTTTTGTATTGGGAAAGTCATGCCCGGTGAACTTTTGTATTGGGAAAGTCATGTCCGGTGAACTTTTGTATTGGGAAAGTCATGCCCGGTGAACTTTTGTATTGGGAAAGTCATGCCCGGTGAACTTTTGTATTGGGAAAGTCGTCTCCGGTGAACTTTTCTATGGGAAAAGTCATCTCCGGTGAACTTTTGTATTGGGAAAGTCATGCCCGGTGAACTTTTGTATTGGGAAAGTCATCTCCGGTGAACTTTTGTATTGGGAAAGTCATGCCCGGTGAACTTTTGTATTGGGAAAGTCATCTCCGGTGAACTTTTGTATTGGGAAAGTCATGCCCGGTGAACTTTTGTATTGGGAAAGTCATCTCCGGTGAACTTTTGTATTGGGAAAGTCATGCCCGGTGAACTTTTGTATTGGGAAAGTCATCTCCGGTGAACTTTTGTATTGGGAAAGTCATGCCCGGTGAACTTTTGTATTGGGAAAGTCATCTCCGGTGAACTTTTGTATTGGGAAAGTCATGCCCGGTGAACTTTTGTATTGGGAAAGTCATCTCCGGTGAACTTTTGTATTGGGAAAGTCATGCCCGGTGAACTTTTGTATTAGGAAAGTCATGCCCGGTGAACTTTTGTATTGGGAAAGTCATGCCCGGTGAACTTTTGTATTGGGAAAGTCATCTCCGGTGAACTTTTGTATTGGGAAAGTCATGCCCGGTGAACTTTTGTATTGGGAAAGTCATGCCCGGTGAACTTTTGTATTGGGAAAGTCATCTCCGGTGAACTTTTGTATTGGGAAAGTCATGCCCGGTGAACTTTTGTATTGGGAAAGTCATGCCCGGTGAACTTTTGTATTGGGAAAGTCATGCCCGGTGAACTTTTGTATTGGGAAAGTCATCTCCGGTGAACTTTTGTATTGGGAAAGTCATGCCCGGTGAACTTTTGTATTGGGAAAGTCATGCCCGGTGAACTTTTGTATTGGGAAAGTCATGCCCGGTGAACTTTTGTATTGGGAAAGTCATGCCCGATGAACTTTTGTATTGGGAAAGTCATGCCCGGTGAACTTTTGTATTGGGAAAGTCATGCCCGGTGAACTTTTGTATTGGGAAAGTCATCTCCGGTGAACTTTTGTATTGGGAAAGTCATCTCCGGTGAACTTTTGTATTGGGAAAGTCATGCCCGGTAAACTTTTGTATTGGGAAAGTCATGCCCGGTGAACTTTTGTATTGGGAAAGTCATCTCCGGTGAACTTTTGTATTGGGAAAGTCATCTCCGGTGAACTTTTGTATTGGGAAAGTCATGCCCGGTGAACTTTTGTATTGGGAAAGTCATGCCCGGTGAACTTTTGTATTGGGAAAGTCATGCCCGGTGAACTTTTGTATTGGGAAAGTCATCTCCGGTGAACTTTTGTATTGGGAAAGTCATGCCCGGTGAACTTTTGTATTGGGAAAGTCATCTCCGGTGAACTTTTGTATTAGGAAAGTCATGCCCGGTTAACTTTTGTATTGGGAAAATCATGCCCGGTGAACTTTTGTATTGGGAAAATCATCTCCGGTGAACTTTTGTATTGGGAAAGTCATCTCCGGTGAACTTTTGTATTGGGAAAGTCATGTCCGGTGAACTTTTGTATTGGGAAAGTCATGCCCGGTGAACTTTTGTATTGGGAAAGTCATGCCCGGTGAACTTTTGTATTGGGAAAGTCATCCCCGGTGAACTTTTGTATTGGGAAAGTCATCTCCGGTGAACTTTTGTATTGGGAAAGTCATGCCCGGTGAACTTTTGTATTGGGAAAGTCATGCCCGGTGAACTTTTGTATTGGGAAAGTCATGCCTGGTGAACTTTTGTATTGGGAAAGTCATCTCCGGTGAACTTTTGTATTGGGAAAGTCATGCCCGATGAACTTTTGTATTGGGAAAGTCATGCCCGGTGAACTTTTGTATTGGGAAAGTCATGCCCGGTGAACTTTTGTATTGGGAAAGTCATGCCCGGTGAACTTTTGTATTGGGAAAGTCATGCCCGGTGAACTTTTGTATTGGGAAAGTCATGCCCGGTGAACTTTTGTATTGGGAAAGTCATGCCCGGTGAACTTTTGTATTGGGAAAGTCATCTCCGGTGAACTTTTGTATTGGGAAAGTCATCTCCGGTGAACTTTTGTATTGGGAAAGTCATGTCCGGTGAACTTTTGTATTGGGAAAGTCATGCCCGGTGAACTTTTGTATTGGGAAAGTCATCTCCGGTGAACTTTTGTATTGGGAAAGTCATCTCCGGTGAACTTTTGTATTGGGAAAGTCATGCCCGGTGAACTTTTGTTTTGCGAAAGTCATGCCCGGTGAACTTTTGTATTGGGAAAGTCATGCCCGGTGAACTTTTGTATTGGGAAAGTCATCTCCGGTGAACTTTTGTATTGGGAAAGTCATGCCCGGTGAACTTTTGTATTGGGAAAGTCATGCCCGGTGAACTTTTGTATTGGGAAAGTCATCTACGGTGAACTTTTGTATTGGGAAAGTCATCTCCGGTGAACTTTTGTATTGGGAAAGTCATGCCCGGTGAGCTTTTGTATTGGGAAAGTCATGCCCGGTGAACTTTTGTATTGGGAAAGTCATGCCCGGTGAACTTTTGTATTGGGAAAGTCATCTCCGGTGAACTTTTCTATGGGAAAAGTCATCTCCGGTGAACTTTTGTATTGGGAAAGTCATGCCCGGTGAACTTTTGTATTGGGAAAGTCATCTCCGGTGAACTTTTGTATTGGGAAAGTCATCTCCGGTGAACTTTTGTATTGGGAAAGTCATCTCCGGTGAACTTTTGTATTGGGAAAGTCATGCCCGGTGAACTTTTGTATTGGGAAAGTCATGCCCGGTGAACTTTTGTATTGGGAAAGTCATCTACGGTGAACTTTTGTATTGGGAAAGTCATCTCCGGTGAACTTTTGTATTGGGAAAGTCATGCCCGGTGAGCTTTTGTATTGGGAAAGTCATGCCCGGTGAACTTTTGTATTGGGAAAGTCATCTCCGGTGAACTTTTGTATTGGAAAAGTCATGCCCGGTGAACGTTTGTATTGGGAAAGTCATGCCCGGTGAACTTTTGTATTGGGAAAGTCATGCCCGGTGAACTTTTGTATTGGGAAAGTCATCTCCGGTGAACTTTTGTATTGGGAAAGTCATCTCGGGTGAACTTTTGTATTGGGAAAGTCATGCCCGGTGAACTTTTGTATTGGGAAAGTCATGCCCGGTGAACTTTTGTATTGGGAAAGTCATGCCCGGTGAACTTTTGTATTGGGAAAGTCATCTCCGGTGAACTTTTGTATTGGGAAAGTCATGCCCGGTGAACTTTTGTATTGGGAAAGTCATGCCCGGTGAACTTTTGTATTGGGAAAGTCATGCCCGGTGAACTTTTGTATTGGGAAAGTCATGCCCGGTGAACTTTTGTATTGGGAAAGTCATCTCCGGTGAACTTTTGTATTGGGAAAGTCATGCCCGGTGAACTTTTGTATTGGGAAAGTCATGCCCGGTGAACTTTTGTATTGGGAAAGTCATGCCCGGTGAACTTTTGTATTGGGAAAGTCATCTCCGGTGAACTTTTCTATGGGAAAAGTCATCTCCGGTGAACTTTTGTATTGGGAAAGTCATGCCCGGTGAACTTTTGTATTGGGAAAGTCATCTCCGGTGAATTTTTGTATTGGGAAAGTCATCTCCGGTGAACTTTTGTATTGGGAAAGTCATCTCCGGTGAACTTTTGTATTGGGAAAGTCATGCCCGGTGAACTTTTGTATTGGGAAAGTCATACCCGGTGAACTTTTGTATTGGGAAAGTCATCTCCGGTGAACTTTTGTATTGGGAAAGTCATCTCCGGTGAACTTTTGTATTGGGAAAGTCATGCCCGGTGAACTTTTGTATTGGGAAAGTCATGCCCGGTGAACTTTTGTATTGGGAAAGTCATCTCCGGTGAACTTTTGTATTGGGAAAGTCATGCCCGGTGAACTTTTGTATTGGGAAAGTCATGCCCGGTGAACTTTTGTATTGGGAAAGTCATGCCCGGTGAACTTTTGTATTGGGAAAGTCATCTCCGGTGAACTTTTCTATTGGGAAAGTCATCTCCGGTGAACTTTTGTATTGGGAAAGTCATGCCCGGTGAACTTTTGTATTGGGAAAGTCATGCCCGGTGAACTTTTGTATTGGGAAAGTCATGCCCGGTGAACTTTTTTATTGGGAAAGTCATGCCCGGTGAACTTTTGTATTGGGAAAGTCATGCCCGGTGAACTTTTGTATTGGGAAAGTCATCTCCGGTGAACTTTTCTATGGGAAAAGTCATCTCCGGTGAACTTTTGTATTGGGAAAGTCATCTCCGGTGAACTTTTGTATTGGGAAAGTCATGCCCGGTGAACTTTTGTATTGGGAAAGTCGTGCCCGGTGAACTTTTGTATTGGGAAAGTCATGCCCGGTGAACTTTTGTATTGGGAAAGTCATGCCCGGTGAACTTTTGTATTGGGAAAGTCATGCCCGGTGAACTTTTGTATTGGGAAAGTCATCTCCGGTGAACTTTTGTATTGGGAAAGTCATGCCCGGTGAACTTTTGTATTGGGAAAGTCATGCCCGGTGAACTTTTGTATTGGGAAAGTCATGCCCGGTGAACTTTTGTATTGGGAAAGTCATGCCCGGTGAACTTTTGTATTGGGAAAGTCATGCCCGGTGAACTTTTGTATTGGGAAAGTCATGCCCGGTGAACTTTTGTATTGGGAAAGTCATCTCCGGTGAACTTTTGTATTGGGAAAGTCATCTCCGGTGAACTTTTGTATTGGGAAAGTCATGCCCGGTGAACTTTTGTATTGGGAAAGTCATGCCCGTTGAACTTTTGTATTGGGAAAGTCATGCCCGTTGAAATTTTGTATTGGGAAAGTCATGCCCGGTGAACTTTTGTATTGGGAAAGTCATCTCCGGTGAACTTTTGTATTGGGAAAGTCATCTCCGGTGAACTTTTGTATTGGGAAAGTCATGCCCGGTGAACTTTTGTATTGGGAAAGTCATCTCCGGTGAACTTTTGTATTGGGAAAGTCATGCCCGGTGAACTTTTGTATTGGGAAGGTCATGCCCGGTGAACTTTTGTATTGGGAAAGTCATCTCCGGTGAACTTTTGTATTGGGAAAGTCATGCCCGGTGAACTTTTGTATTGGGAAAGTCATGTCCGGTGAACTTTTGTATTGGGAAAGTCATGTCCGGTGAACTTTTGTATTGGGAAAGTCATCTCCGGTGAACTTTTCTATGGGAAAAGTCATCTCCGGTGAACTTTTGTATTGGGAAAGTCATGCCCGGTGAACTTTTGTATTGGGAAAGTCGTGCCCGGTGAACTTTTGTATTGGGAAAGTCATCTCCGGTGAACTTTTGTATTGGGAAAGTCATCTCCGGTGAACTTTTGTATTGGGAAAGTCATCTCCGGTGAACTTTTGTATTGGGAAAGTCATGCCCGGTGAACTTTTGTATTGGGAAAGTCATCTCCGGTGAACTTTTCTATGGGAAAAGTCATGTCCGGTGAACTTTTGTATTGGGAAAGTCATCTCCGGTGAACTTTTGTATTGGGAAAGTCATGCCCGGTGAACTTTTGTATTGGGAAAGTCATGCCCGGTGAACTTTTGTATTGGGAAAGTCATGCCCGGTGAACTTTTGTATTGGGAAAGTCATGCCCGGTGAACTTTTGTATTGGGAAAGTCATCTCCGGTGAACTTTTGTATTGGGAAAGTCATGCCCGGTGAACTTTTGTATTGGGAAAGTCATCTCCGGTGAACTTTTGTATTGGGAAAGTCATGCCCGGTGAACTTTTGTATTGGGAAAGTCATGTCCGGTGAACTTTTGTATTGGGAAAGTCATGCCCGGTGAACTTTTGTATTGGGAAAGTCATGCCCGGTGAACTTTTGTATTGGGAAAGTCATGCCCGGTGAACTTTTGTATTGGGAAAGTCATGCCCGGTGAACTTTTGTATTGGGAAAGTCATCTCCGGTGAACTTTTGTATTGGGAAAGTCATGCCCGGTGAACTTTTGCATTGGGAAAGTCATGCCCGGTGAACTTTTGTATTGGGAAAGTCGTGCCCGGTGAACTTTTGTATTGGGAAAGTCATCTCCGGTGAACTTTTGTATTGGGACAGTCATGCCCGGTGAACTTTTGTATTGGGAAAGTCATGCCCGGTGAACTTTTGTATTGGGAAAGTCATGCCCGGTGAACTTTTGTATTGGGAAAGTCAACTCCGGTGAACTTTTGTATTGGGAAAGTCATGCCCGGTGAACTTTTGTATTGGAAAAGTCATGCCCGGTGAACTTTTGTATTGGGAAAGTCATGCCCGGTGAACTTTTGTATTGGGAAAGTCATGTCCGGTGAACTTTTGTATTGGGAAAGTCATGCCCGGTGAACTTTTGTATTGGGAAAGTCATGCCCGGTGAACTTTTGTATTGGGAAAGTCATGCCCGGTGAACTTTTGTATTGGGAAAGTCATGCCCGGTGAACTTTTGTATTGGGAAAGTCATCTCCGGTGAACTTTTGTATTGGGAAAGTCAACTCCGGTGAACTTTTGTATTGGGAAAGTCATGCCCGGTGAACTTTTGTATTGGAAAAGTCATGCCCGGTGAACTTTTGTATTGGGAAAGTCATGCCCGGTGAACTTTTGTATTGGGAAAGTCATGTCCGGTGAACTTTTGTATTGGGAAAGTCATGTCCGGTGAACTTTTGTACTGGGAAAGTCATGCCCGGTGAACTTTTGTATTGGGAAAGTCATGCCCGGTGAACTTTTGAATTGGGAAAGTCATGCCCGGTGAACTTTTGTATTGGGAAAGTCATCTCCGGTGAACTTTTGTATTGGGAAAGTCATCTCCGGTGAACTTTTGTATTGGGAAAGTCATGCCCGGTGAACTTTTGTATTGGGAAAGTCATGCCCGGTGAACTTTTGTATTGGGAAAGTCATGCCCGGTGAACTTTTGTATTGGGAAAGTCATGCCCGGTGAACTTTTGTATTGGGAAAGTCATGCCCGGTGAACTTTTGTATTGGGAAAGTCATCTCCGGTGAACTTTTGTATTGGGAAAGTCATGCCCGGTGAACTTTTGTATTGGGAAAGTCATCTCCGGTGAACTTTTGTATTGGGAAAGTCATGCCCGGTGAACTTTTGTATTGGGAAAGTCATGCCCGGTGAACTTTTGTATTGGAAAGTCATGCCCGGTGAACTTTTGTATTGGGAAAGTCATGCCCGGTGAACTTTTGTATTGGGAAAGTCATGCCCGGTGAACTTTTGTATTGGGAAAGTCATCTCCGGTGAACTTTTGTATTGGGAAAGTCATCTCCGGTGAACTTTTGTATTGGGAAAGTCATGCCCGGTGAACTTTTGTATTGGGAAAGTCATGCCCGGTGAACTTTTGTATTGGGAAAGTCATGTCCGGTGAACTTTTGTATTGGGAAAGTCATGCCCGGTGAACTTTTGTATTGGGAAAGTCATGCCCGGTGAACTTTTGTATTGGGAAAGTCATCTCCGGTGAACTTTTGTATTGGGAAAGTCATGCCCGGTGAACTTTTGTATTGGGAAAGTCATGCCCGGTGAACTTTTGTATTGGGAAAGTCATGCCCGGTGAACTTTTGTATTGGGAAAGTCATCTCCGGTGAACTTTTGTATTGGGAAAGTCATCTCCGGTGAACTTTTGTATTGGGAAAGTCATGCCCGGTGAACTTTTGTATTGGGAAAGTCATGCCCGGTGAACTTTTGTATTGGGAAAGTCATGCCCGGTGAACTTTTGTATTGGGAAAGTCATCTCCGGTGAACTTTTCTATGGGAAAAGTCATCTCCGGTGAACTTTTGTATTGGGAAAGTCATGCCCGGTGAACTTTTGTATTGGGAAAGTCATCTCCGGTGAACTTTTGTATTGGGAAAGTCATCTCCGGTGAACTTTTGTATTGGGAAAGTCATGCCCGGTGAACTTTTGTATTGGGAAAGTCATGCCCGGTGAACTTTTGTATTGGGAAAGTCATGCCCGAAGAACTTTTGTATTGGGAAAGTCATGCCCGGTGAACTTTTGTATTGGGAAAGTCATCTCCGGTGAACTTTTCTATGGGAAAAGTCATGCCCGGTGAACTTTTTTATTGGGAAAGTCATGCCCGGTGAACTTTTGTATTGGGAAAGTCATGCCCGGTGAACTTTTGTATTGGGAAAGTCATGCCCGGTGAACTTTTGTATTGGGAAAGTCATGCCCGGTGAACTTTTGTATTGGGAAAGTCATCTCCGGTGAACTTTTGTATTGGAAAAGTCATGCCCGGTGAACTTTTGTATTGGGAAAGTCATGCCCGGTGAACTTTTGTATTGGGAAAGTCATGCCCGGTGAACTTTTGTATTGGAAAAGTCATGCCCGGTGAACTTTTGTATTGGGAAAGTCATCTCCGGTGAACTTTTCTATGGGAAAAGTCATCTCCGGTGAACTTTTGTATTGGGAAAGTCATGCCCGGTGCACTTTTGTATTGGGAAAGTCATCTCCGGTGAATTTTTGTATTGGGAAAGTCATCTCCGGTGAACTTTTGTATTGGGAAAGTCATCTCCGGTGAACTTTTGTATTGGGAAAGTCATCTCCGGTGAACTTTTGTATTGGGAAAGTCATCTCCGGTGAACTTTTGTATTGGGAAAGTCATGCCCGGTGAATTTTTGTATTGGGAAAGTCATGCCCGGTGAACTTTTGTATTGGGAAAGTCATGCCCGGTGAACTTTTGTATTGGGAAAGTCATGCCCGGTGAACTTTTGTATTGGGAAAGTCATCTCCGGTGAACTTTTCTATGGGAAAAGTCATGCCCGGTGAACTTTTTTATTGGGAAAGTCATGCCCGGTGAACTTTTGTATTGGGAAAGTCATCTCCGGTGAACTTTTGTATTGAGAAAGTCATCTCCGGTGAACTTTTGTATTGGGAAAGTCATGCTCGGTGAACTTTTGTATTGGGAAAGTCATGCCCGGTGAACTTTTGTATTGGGAAAGTCATGCCCGGTGAACTTTTGTATTGGGAAAGTCATGCCCGGTGAACTTTTGTATTGGGAAAGTCATGCCCGGTGAACTTTTGTATTGGGAAAGTCATCTCCGGTGAACTTTTGTATTGGGAAAGTCATGCCCGGTGAACTTTTGTATTGGGAAAGTCATGCCCGGTGAACTTTTGTATTGGGAAAGTCATGCCCGGTGAACTTTTGTATTGGGAAAGTCATGCCCGGTGAACTTTTGTATTGGGAAAGTCATCTCCGGTGAACTTTTCTATGGGAAAAGTCATCTCCGGTGAACTTTTGTATTGGAAAAGTCATGCCCGGTGCACTTTTGTATTGGGAAAGTCATCTCCGGTGAATTTTTGTATTGGGAAAGTCATCTCCGGTGAACTTTTGTATTGGGAAAGTCATCTCCGGTGAACTTTTGTATTGGGAAAGTCATCTCCGGTGAACTTTTGTATTGGGAAAGTCATCTCCGGTGAACTTTTGTATTGGGAAAGTCATGCCCGGTGAACTTTTGTATTGGGAAAGTCATGCCCGGTGAACTTTTGTATTGGGAAAGTCATGCCCGGTGAACTTTTGTATTGGGAAAGTCATGCCCGGTGAACTTTTGTATTGGGAAAGTCATCTCCGGTGAACTTTTCTATGGGAAAAGTCATGCCCGGTGAACTTTTTTATTGGGAAAGTCATGCCCGGTGAACTTTTGTATTGGGAAAGTCATCTCCGGTGAACTTTTGTATTGAGAAAGTCATCTCCGGTGAACTTTTGTATTGGGAAAGTCATGCTCGGTGAACTTTTGTATTGGGAAAGTCATGCCCGGTGAACTTTTGTATTGGGAAAGTCATGCCCGGTGAACTTTTGTATTGGGAAAGTCATGCCCGGTGAACTTTTGTATTGGGAAAGTCATGCCCGGTGAACTTTTGTATTGGGAAAGTCATCTCCGGTGAACTTTTGTATTGGGAAAGTCATGCCCGGTGAACTTTTGTATTGGGAAAGTCATGCCCGGTGAACTTTTGTATTGGGAAAGTCATGCCCGGTGAACTTTTGTATTGGGAAAGTCATGCCCGGTGAACTTTTGTATTGGGAAAGTCATCTCCGGTGAACTTTTCTATGGGAAAAGTCATCTCCGGTGAACTTTTGTATTGGGAAAGTCATGCCCGGTGCACTTTTGTATTGGGAAAGTCATCTCCGGTGAATTTTTGTATTGGGAAAGTCATCTCCGGTGAACTTTTGTATTGGGAAAGTCATCTCCGGTGAACTTTTGTATTGGGAAAGTCATGCCCGGTGAACTTTTGTATTGGGAAAGTCATGCCCGGTGAACTTTTGTATTGGGAAAGTCATGCCCGGTGAACTTTTGTATTGGGAAAGTCATCTCCGGTGAACTTTTCTATTGGGAAAGTCATGCCCGGTGAACTTTTGTATTGGGAAAGTCATGCCCGGTGAACTTTTGTATTGGGAAAGTCATCTCCGGTGAACTTTTGTATTGGGAAAGTCATCTCCGGTGAACTTTTGTATTGGGAAAGTCATGCCCGGTGAACTTTTGTATTGGGAAAGTCATGCCCGGTGAACTTTTGTATTGGGAAAGTCATGTCCGGTGAACTTTTGTATTGGGAAAGTCATGCCCGGTGAACTTTTGTATTGGGAAAGTCATGCCCGGTGAACTTTTGTATTGGGAAAGTCATCTCCGGTGAACTTTTGTATTGGGAAAGTCATGCCCGGTGAACTTTTGTATTGGGAAAGTCATGCCCGGTGAACTTTTGTATTGGGAAAGTCATGCCCGGTGAACTTTTGTATTGGGAAAGTCATCTCCGGTGAACTTTTGTATTGGGAAAGTCATCTCCGGTGAACTTTTGTATTGGGAAAGTCATGCCCGGTGAACTTTTGTATTGGGAAAGTCATGCCCGGTGAACTTTTGTATTGGGAAAGTCATGCCCGGTGAACTTTTGTATTGGGAAAGTCATCTCCGGTGAACTTTTCTATGGGAAAAGTCATCTCCGGTGAACTTTTGTATTGGGAAAGTCATGCCCGGTGAACTTTTGTATTGGGAAAGTCATCTCCGGTGAACTTTTGTATTGGGAAAGTCATCTCCGGTGAACTTTTGTATTGGGAAAGTCATGCCCGGTGAACTTTTGTATTGGGAAAGTCATGCCCGGTGAACTTTTGTATTGGGAAAGTCATGCCCGAAGAACTTTTGTATTGGGAAAGTCATGCCCGGTGAACTTTTGTATTGGGAAAGTCATCTCCGGTGAACTTTTCTATGGGAAAATTCATGCCCGGTGAACTTTTTTATTGGGAAAGTCATGCCCGGTGAACTTTTGTATTGGGAAAGTCATCTCCGGTGAACTTTTGTATTGAGAAAGTCATCTCCGGTGAACTTTTGTATTGGGAAAGTCATGCCCGGTGAACTTTTGTATTGGGAAAGTCATGCCCGGTGAACTTTTGTATTGGGAAAGTCATGCCCGGTGAACTTTTGTATTGGCAAAGTCATGCCCGGTGAACTTTTGTATTGGGAAAGTCATGCCCGGTGAACTTTTGTATTGGGAAAGTCATCTCCGGTGAACTTTTGTATTGGGAAAGTCATGCCCGGTGAACTTTTGTATTGGGAAAGTCATGCCCGGTGAACTTTTGTATTGGGAAAGTCATGCCCGGTGAACTTTTGTATTGGGAAAGTCATGCCCGGTGAACTTTTGTATTGGGAAAGTCATCTCCGGTGAACTTTTCTATGGGAAAAGTCATCTCCGGTGAACTTTTGTATTGGGAAAGTCATGCCCGGTGCACTTTTGTATTGGGAAAGTCATCTCCGGTGAATTTTTGTATTGGGAAAGTCATCTCCGGTGAACTTTTGTATTGGGAAAGTCATCTCCGGTGAACTTTTGTATTGGGAAAGTCATCTCCGGTGAACTTTTGTATTGGGAAAGTCATCTCCGGTGAACTTTTGTATTGGGAAAGTCATGCCCGGTGAACTTTTGTATTGGGAAAGTCATGCCCGGTGAACTTTTGTATTGGGAAAGTCATGCCCGGTGAACTTTTGTATTGGGAAAGTCATGCCCGGTGAACTTTTGTATTGGGAAAGTCATCTCCGGTGAACTTTTCTATGGGAAAAGTCATGCCCGGTGAACTTTTTTATTGGGAAAGTCATGCCCGGTGAACTTTTGTATTGGGAAAGTCATCTCCGGTGAACTTTTGTATTGAGAAAGTCATCTCCGGTGAACTTTTGTATTGGGAAAGTCATGCTCGGTGAACTTTTGTATTGGGAAAGTCATGCCCGGTGAACTTTTGTATTGGGAAAGTCATGCCCGGTGAACTTTTGTATTGGGAAAGTCATGCCCGGTGAACTTTTGTATTGGGAAAGTCATCTCCGGTGAACTTTTGTATTGGGAAAGTCATGCCCGGTGAACTTTTGTATTGGGAAAGTCATGCCCGGTGAACTTTTGTATTGGGAAAGTCATGCCCGGTGAACTTTTGTATTGGGAAAGTCATGCCCGGTGAACTTTTGTATTGGGAAAGTCATCTCCGGTGAACTTTTCTATGGGAAAAGTCATCTCCGGTGAACTTTTGTATTTGGAAAGTCATGCCCGGTGCACTTTTGTATTGGGAAAGTCATCTCCGGTGAATTTTTGTATTGGGAAAGTCATCTCCGGTGAACTTTTGTATTGGGAAAGTCATCTCCGGTGAACTTTTGTATTGGGAAAGTCATCTCCGGTGAACTTTTGTATTGGGAAAGTCATCTCCGGTGAACTTTTGTATTGGGAAAGTCATGCCCGGTGAACTTTTGTATTGGGAAAGTCATGCCCGGTGAACTTTTGTATTGGGAAAGTCATGCCCTGTGAACTTTTGTATTGGGAAAGTCATGCCCGGTGAACTTTTGTATTGGGAAAGTCATCTCCGGTGAACTTTTCTATGGGAAAAGTCATCTCCGGTGAACTTTTGTATTGGGAAAGTCATGCCCGGTGAACTTTTGTATTGGGAAAGTCATCTCCGGTGAACTTTTGTATTGGGAAAGTCATCTCCGGTGAACTTTTGTATTGGGAAAGTCATGCCCGGTGAACTTTTGTATTGGGAAAGTCATGCCCGGTGAACTTTTGTATTGGGAAAGTCATGCCCGAAGAACTTTTGTATTGGGAAAGTCATGCCCGGTGAACTTTTGTATTGGGAAAGTCATCTCCGGTGAACTTTTCTATGGGAAAAGTCATGCCCGGTGAACTTTTTTATTGGGAAAGTCATGCCCGGTGAACTTTTGTATTGGGAAAGTCATCTCCGGTGAACTTTTGTATTGAGAAAGTCATCTCCGGTGAACTTTTGTATTGGGAAAGTCATGCCCGGTGAACTTTTGTATTGGGAAAGTCATGCCCGGTGAACTTTTGTATTGGGAAAGTCATGCCCGGTGAACTTTTGTATTGGGAAAGTCATGCCCGGTGAACTTTTGTATTGGGAAAGTCATGCCCGGTGAACTTTTGTATTGGGAAAGTCATCTCCGGTGAACTTTTGTATTGGGAAAGTCATGCCCGGTGAACTTTTGTATTGGAAAGTCATGCCCGGTGAACTTTTGTATTGGGAAAGTCATGCCCGGTGAACTTTTGTATTGGGAAAGTCATGCCCGGTGAACTTTTGTATTGGGAAAGTCATCTCCGGTGAACTTTTCTATGGGAAAAGTCATCTCCGGTAAACTTTTGTATTGGGAAAGTCATGCCCGGTGCACTTTTGTATTGGGAAAGTCATCTCCGGTGAATTTTTGTATTGGGAAAGTCATCTCCGGTGAACTTTTGTATTGGGAAAGTCATCTCCGGTGAACTTTTGTATTGGGAAAGTCATCTCCGGTGAACTTTTGTATTGGGAAAGTCATCTCCGGTGAACTTTTGTATTGGGAAAGTCATGCCCGGTGAACTTTTGTATTGGGAAAGTCATGCCCGGTGAACTTTTGTATTGGGAAAGTCATGCCCGGTGAACTTTTGTATTGGGAAAGTCATGCCCGGTGAACTTTTGTATTGGGAAAGTCATCTCCGGTGAACTTTTCTATGGGAAAAGTCATGCCCGGTGAACTTTTTTATTGGGAAAGTCATGCCCGGTGAACTTTTGTATTGGGAAAGTCATCTCCGGTGAACTTTTGTATTGAGAAAGTCATCTCCGGTGAACTTTTGTATTGGGAAAGTCATGCTCGGTGAACTTTTGTATTGGGAAAGTCATGTCCGGTGAACTTTTGTATTGGGAAAGTCATGCCCGGTGAACTTTTGTATTGGGAAAGTCATGCCCGGTGAACTTTTGTATTGGGAAAGTCATCTCCGGTGAACTTTTGTATTGGGAAAGTCATGCCCGGTGAACTTTTGTATTGGGAAAGTCATGCCCGGTGAACTTTTGTATTGGGAAAGTCATGCCCGGTGAACTTTTGTATTGGGAAAGTCATGCCCGGTGAACTTTTGTATTGGGAAAGTCATCTCCGGTGAACTTTTCTATGGGAAAAGTCATCTCCGGTGAACTTTTGTATTGGGAAAGTCATGCCCGGTGCACTTTTGTATTGGGAAAGTCATCTCCGGTGAATTTTTGTATTCGGAAAGTCATCTCCGGTGAACTTTTGTATTGGGAAAGTCATCTCCGGTGAACTTTTGTATTGGGAAAGTCATCTCCGGTGAACTTTTGTATTGGGAAAGTCATCTCCGGTGAACTTTTGTATTGGGAAAGTCATGCCCGGTGAACTTTTGTATTGGGAAAGTCATGCCCGGTGAACTTTTGTATTGGGAAAGTCATGCCCTGTGAACTTTTGTATTGGGAAAGTCATGCCCGGTGAACTTTTGTATTGGGAAAGTCATCTCCGGTGAACTTTTCTATGGGAAAAGTCATGCCCGGTGAACTTTTTTATTGGGAAAGTCATGCCCGGTGAACTTTTGTATTGGGAAAGTCATCTCCGGTGAACTTTTGTATTGAGAAAGTCATCTCCGGTGAACTTTTGTATTGGGAAAGTCATGCTCGGTGAACTTTTGTATTGGGAAAGTCATGCCCGGTGAACTTTTGTATTGGGAAAGTCATGCCCGGTGAACTTTTGTATTGGGAAAGTCATGCCCGGTGAACTTTTGTATTGGGAAAGTCATGCCCGGTGAACTTTTGTATTGGGAAAGTCATCTCCGGTGAACTTTTGTATTGGGAAAGTCATCTCCGGTGAACTTTTGTATTGGGAAAGTCATCTCCGGTGAACTGTTGTATTGGGAAAGTCATGCCCGGTGAACTTTTGTATTGGGAAAGTCATCTCCGGTGAACTTTTGTATTGGGAAAGTCATGCCAGGTGAACTTTTGTATTGGGAAAGTCATGCCCGGTGAACTTTTTTATTGGGAAAGTCATGTCCGGTGAACTTTTGTATTGGGAAAGCCATGCCCGGTGAACTTTTGTATTGGGTAAGTCATGCCCGGTGAACTTTTCTATGGGAAAAGTCATCTCCGGTGAACTTTTGTATTGGGAAAGTCATCTCCGGTGAACTTTTGTATTGGGAAAGTCATGCCCGGTGAACTTTTGTATTGGGAAAGTCATCTCCGGTGAACTTTTCTATGGGAAAAGTCATGTCCGGTGAACTTTTGTATTGGGAAAGTCATCTCCGGTGAACTTTTGTATTGGGAAAGTCATGCCCGGTGAACTTTTGTATTGGGAAAGTCATGACCGGTGAACTTTTGTATTGGGAAAGTCATGCCCGGTGAACTTTTGTATTGGGAAAGTCATCTCCGGTGAACTTTTGTATTGGGAAAGTCATGCCCGGTGAACTTTTGTATTGGGAAAGTCATCTCCGGTGAACTTTTGTATTGGGAAAGTCATTCCCGGTGAACTTTTGTATTGGGAAAGTCATCTCCGGTGAACTTTTGTATTGGGAAAGTCATGCCCGGTGAACTTTTGTATTGGGAAAGTCATGTCCGGTGAACTTTTGTATTGGGAAAGTCATGCCCGGTGAACTTTTGTATTGGGAAAGTCATGCCCGGTGAACTTTTGTATTGGGAAAGTCATGCCCGGTGAACTTTTGTATTGGGAAAGTCATGCCCGGTGAACTTTTGTATTGGGAAAGTCATCTCCGGTGAACTTTTGTATTGGGAAAGTCATGCCCGGTGAAATTTTGTATTGGGAAAGTCATGCCCGGTGAACTTTTGTATTGGGAAAGTCGTGCCCGGTGAACTTTTGTATTGGGAAAGTCATCTCCGGTGAACTTTTGTATTGGGAAAGTCATGCCCGGTGAACTTTTGTATTGGGAAAGTCATGCCCGGTGAACTTTTGTATTGGGAAAGTCATGCCCGGTGAACTTTTGTATTGGGAAAGTCATCTCCGGTGAACTTTTGTATTGGGAAAGTCATGCCCGGTGAACTTTTGTATTGGGAAAGTCATGCCCGGTGAACTTTTGTATTGGGAAAGTCATGCCCGGTGAACTTTTGTATTGGGAAAGTCATGCCCGGTGAACTTTTGTATTGGGAAAGTCATGCCCGGTGAACTTTTGTATTGGGCAAGTCATCTCCGGTGAACTTTTGTATTGGGAAAGTCATGCCCGGTGAACTTTTGTATTAGGAAAGTAATGCCCGCTGAACTTTTGTATTGGGAAAGTCATCTCCGGTGAACTTTTGCATTGGGAAAGTCATGCCCGGTGAACTTTTGTATTGGGAAAGTCATCTCCGGTGAACTTTTGTATTGGGAAAGTCATGCCCGGTGAACTTTTGTATTGGGAAAGTCATCTCCGGTGAACTTTTGTATTGGGAAAGTCATGCCCGGTGAACTTTTGTATTGGGAAAGTCATGCCCGGTGAACTTTTGTATTGGGAAAGTCATGCCCGGTGAACTTTTGTATTGGGAAAGTCATGCCCGGTGAACTTTTTATTGGGAAAGTCATCTCCGGTGAACTTTTGTATTGGGAAAGTCATCTCCGGTGAACTTTTGTATTGGGAAAGTCATGCCCGGTGAACTTTTGTATTGGGAAAGTCATGCCCGGTGAACTTTTGTATTGGGAAAGTCATGCCCGGTGAACTTTTGTATTGGGAAAGTCATGCCCGGTGAACTTTTGTATTGGGAAAGTCATGCCCGGTGAACTTTTGTATTGGGAAAGTCATCTCCGGTGATTTTTTGTATTGGGAAAGTCATGCCCGGTGAACTTTTGTATTGGGAAAGTCATGCCCGGTGAGCTTTTGTATTGGGAAAGTCATGCCCGGTGAACTTTTGTATTGGGAAAGTCATCTCCGGTGAACTTTTGTATTGGGAAAGTCATCTCCGGTGAACTTTTGTATTGGGAAAGTCATGCCCGGTGAACTTTTGTATTGGGAAAGTCATGCCCGGTGAACTTTTGTATTGGGAAAGTCATGCCCGGTGAACTTTTGTATTGGGAAAGTCATGCCCGGTGAACTTTTGTATTGGGAAAGTCATGCCCGGTGAACTTTTGTATTGGGAAAGTCATCTCCGGTGAACTTTTCTATGGGAAAAGTCATCTCCGGTGAACTTTTGTATTGGGAAAGTCATGCCCGGTGCACTTTTGTATTGGGAAAGTCATCTCCGGTGAATTTTTGTATTGGGAAAGTCATCTCCGGTGAACTTTTGTATTGGGAAAGTCATCTCCGGTGAACTTTTGTATTGGGAAAGTCATCTCCGGTGAACTTTTGTATTGGGAAAGTCATCTCCGGTGAACTTTTGTATTGGGAAAGTCATGCCCGGTGAACTTTTGTATTGGGAAAGTCATGCCCGGTGAACTTTTGTATTGGGAAAGTCATGCCCGGTGAACTTTTGTATTGGGAAAGTCATGCCCGGTGAACTTTTGTATTGGGAAAGTCATCTCCGGTGAACTTTTCTATGGGAAAAGTCATGCCCGGTGAACTTTTTTATTGGGAAAGTCATGCCCGGTGAACTTTTGTATTGGGAAAGTCATCTCCGGTGAACTTTTGTATTGAGAAAGTCATCTCCGGTGAACTTTTGTATTGGGAAAGTCATGCTCGGTGAACTTTTGTATTGGGAAAGTCATGCCCGGTGAACTTTTGTATTGGGAAAGTCATGCCCGGTGAACTTTTGTATTGGGAAAGTCATGCCCGGTGAACTTTTGTATTGGGAAAGTCATGCCCGGTGAACTTTTGTATTGGGAAAGTCATGCCCGGTGAACTTTTGTATTGGGAAAGTCATGCCCGGTGAACTTTTGTATTGGGAAAGTCATGCCCGGTGAACTTTTGTATTGGGAAAGTAATGCCCGGTGAACTTTTGTATTGGGAAAGTCATCTCCGGTGAACTTTTGCATTGGGAAAGTCATGCCCGGTGAACTTTTGTATTGGGAAAGTCATCTCCGGTGAACTTTTGTATTGGGAAAGTCATGCCCGGTGAACTTTTGTATTGGGAAAGTCATCTCCGGTGAACTTTTGTATTGGGAAAGTCATGCCCGGTGAACTTTTGTATTGGGAAAGTCATGCCCGGTGAACTTTTGTATTGGGAACGTCATGCCCGGTGAACTCTTGTATTGGGAAAGTCATGCCCGGTGAACTTTTGTATTGGGAAAGTCATCTCCGGTGAACTTTTGTATTGGGAAAATCATCTCCGGTGAACTTTTGTATTGGGAAAGTCATGCCCGGTGAACTTTTGTATTGGGAAAGTCATGCCCGGTGAACTTTTGTATTGGGAAAGTCATGCCCGGTGAACTTTTGTATTGGGAAAGTCATGCCCGGTGAACTTTTGTATTGGGAAAGTCATCTCCGGTGAACTTTTGTATTGGGAAAGTCATGCCCGGTGAACTTTTGTATTGGGAAAGTCATGCCCGGTGAACTTTTGTATTGGGAAAGTCATGCCCGGTGAACTTTTGTATTGGGAAAGTCATCTCCGGTGAACTTTTGTATTGGGAAAGTCATCTCCGGTGAACTTTTGTATTGGGAAAGTCATGCCCGGTGAACTTTTGTATTGGGAAAGTCATGCCCGGTGAACTTTTGTATTGGGAAAGTCATGCCCGGTGAACTTTTCTATGGGAAAAGTCATCTCCGGTGAACTTTTGTATTGGGAAAGTCATCTCCGGTGAACTTTTGTATTGGGAAAGTCATCTCCGGTGATCTTTTGTATTGGGAAAGTCATGCCCGGTGAACTTTTGTATTGGGAAAGTCATGCCCGGTGAACTTTTGTATTGGGAAAGTCATGCCCGGTGAACTTTTGTATTGGGAAAGTCATGCCTGGTGAACTTTTGTATTGGGAAAGTCATCTCCGGTGAACTTTTGTATTGGGAAAGTCATCTCCGGTGAACTTTTGTATTGGGAAAGTCATGCCCGGTGAACTTTTGTATTGGGAAAGTCATGCCCGGTGAACTTTTGTATTGGGAAAGTCATGCCCGGTGAACTTTTGTATTGGGAAAGTCATCTCCGGTGAACTTTTGTATTGGGAAAGTCATCTCCGGTGAACTTTTGTATTGGGAAAGTCATCTCCGGTGAACTTTTGTATTGGGAAAGTCATGCCCGGTGAACTTTTGTATTGGGAAAGTCATCTCCGGTGAACTTTTCTATGGGAAAAGTCATCTCCGGTGAACTTTTCTATGGGAAAGTCATCTCCGGTGAACTTTTGTATTGGGAAAGTCATGTCCGGTGAACTTTTGTATTGGGAAAGTCATCTCCGGTGAATTTTATATGGGTAAGTCATGCCCGGTGAACTTTTGTATTGGGAAAGTCATCTCCGGTGAACTTTTCTATGGGAAAAGTCATCTCCGGTGAACTTTTGTATTGGGAAAGTCATGCCCGGTGAACTTTTGTATTGGGAAAGTCATGCCCGGTGAACTTTTGTATTGGGAAAGTCATCTCCGGTGAACTTTTGTATTGGGAAAGTCATCTCCGGTGAACTTTTGTATTGGGAAAGTCATGCCCGGGAACTTTTGTATTGGGAAAGTCATGCCCGGTGAACTTTTGTATTGGGAAAGTCATCTCCGGTGAACTTTTGTATTGGGAAAGTCATGCCCGGTGAACTTTTGTATTGGGAAAGTCATGCCCGGTGAACTTTTGTATTGGGAAAGTCATGCCCGGTGAACTTTTGTATTGGGAAAGTCATGCCCGGTGAACTTTTGTATTGGGAAAGTCATGCCCGGTGAACTTTTGTATTGGGAAAGTCATGCCCGGTGAACTTTTGTATTGGGAAAGTCATCTCCGGTGAACTTTTGTATTGGGAAAGTCATCTCCGGTGAACTTTTGTATTGGAAAAGTCATGCCCGGTGAACTTTTGTATTGGGAAAGTCATGCCCGGTGAACTTTTGTATTGGGAAAGTCATGCCCGGTGAACTTTTGTATTGGGAAAGTCATGCCCGGTGAACTTTTGTATTGGGAAAGTCATGCCCGGTGAACTTTTGTATTGGGAAAGTCATGCCCGGTGAACTTTTGTATTGGGAAAGTCATGCCCGGTGAACTTTTCTTTGAGAAAGTCATGCCCGGTGAACTTTTGTATTGGGAAAGTCATGCCCGGTGAACTTTTGTATTGGGAAAGTCATGCCCGGTGAACTTTTGTATTGGGAAAGTCATGTCCGGTGAACTTTTGTATTGGGAAAGTCATGTCCGGTGAACTTTTGTATTGGGAAAGTCATGCCCGGTGAACTTTTCTATGGGAAAAGTCATGCCCGGTGAACTTTTGTATTGGGAAAGTCATGCCCGGTGAACTTTTGTATTGGGAAAGTCATGCCCGGTGAACTTTTGTATTGGGAAAGTCATGCCCGGTGAACTTTTGTATTGGGAGAGTCATCTCCGGTGAACTGTTGTATTGGGAAAGTCATGCCCGGTGAACTTTTGTATTGGGAAAGTCATGCCCGGTGAACTTTTGTATTGGGAAAGTCATCTCCGGTGAACTTTTGTATTGGGAAAGTCATGCCCGGTGAACTTTTGTATTGGGAAAGTCATCTCCGTTGAACTTTTCTATGGGAAAAGTCATCTCCGGTGAACTTTTGTATTGGGAAAGTCATCCCCGGTGAACTTTTGTATTGGGAAAGTCATGCCCGGTGAACTTTTGTATTGGGAAAGTCATGCCCGGTGAACTTTTGTATTGGGAAAGTCATGCCCGGTGAACTTTTGTATTGGGAAAGTCATGCCCCGTGAACTTTTGTATTGGGAAAGTCATGCCCGGTGAACTTTTGTATTGGGAGAGTCATCTCCGGTGAACTTTTGTATTGGGAAAGTCATGCCCGGTGAACTTATGTATTGGGAAAGTCATCTCCGGTGAACTTTTGTATTGGGAAAGTCATGCCCGGTGAACTTTTGTATTGGGAAAGTCATGCCCGGTGAACTTTTGTATTGGGAAAGTCATGCCCGGTGAACTTTTGTATTGGGAAAGTCATGCCCGGTGAACTTTTGTATTGGGAATGTCATGCCCGGTGAACTTTTGTATTGGGAAAGTCATGCCCGGTGAACTTTTGTATTGGGAAAGTCATGCCCGGTGAACTTTTGTATTGGGAAAGTCATACCCGGTGAACTTTTGTATTGGGAAAGTCATCTCCGGTGAACTTTTGTATTGGGAAAGTCATGCCCGGTGAACTTTTGTATTGGGAAAGTCATCTCCGGTGAACTTTTCTATGGGAAAAGTCATCTCCGGTGAACTTTTGTATTGGGAAAGTCATCTCCGGTGAACTTTTGTATTGGGAAAGTCATGCCCGGTGAACTTTTGTATTGGGAAAGTCATGCCCGGTGAACTTTTGTATTGGGAAAGTCATGCCCGGTGAACTTTTGTATTGGGAAAGTCGTGCCCGGTGAACTTTTGTATTGGGAAAGTCATCTCCGGTGAACTTTTGTATTGGGAAAGTCATGCCCGGTGAACTTTTGTATTGGGGAAGTCATGCCCGGTGAACTTTTGTATTGGGAAAGTCATGCCCGGTGAACTTTTGTATTGGGAAAGTCATGACCGGTGAACTTTTGTATTGGGAAAGTCATGCCCGGTGAACTTTTGTATTGGGAAAGTCATGCCCGGTGAACTTTTGTATTGGGAAAATCATCTCCGGTGAACTTTTCTATGAGAAAAGTCATGCCCGGTGTACTTTTGTATTGGGAAAGTCATCTCCGGTGAACTTTTCTATGGGAAAAGCCATCTCCGGTGAACTTTTCTATGGGAAAATTCATCTCCGGTGAACTTTTGTATTGGGAAAGTCATCTCCGGTGAACTTTTGTATTGGGAAAGTCATGCCCGGTGAACTTTTGTATTGGGAATGTCACGCCCGGTGAACTTTTGTATTGGGAAAGTCATCTCCGGTGAAATTTTGTATTGGGAAAGTCATGCCCGGTGAACTTTTGTATTGGGAAAGTCATCTCCGGTGAACTTTTCTATGGGAAAAGTCATCTCCGGTGAACTTTTGTATTGGGAAAGTCATCTCCGGTGAACTTTTGTATTGGGAAAGTCATGCCCGGTGAACTTTTGTATTGGGAAAGTCATCTCCGGTGAACTTTTGTATTGGGAAAGTCATCTCCGGTGAACTTTTGTATTGGGAAAGTCATGCCCGGTGAACTTTTGTATTGGGAAAGTCATCTCCGGTGAACTTTTCTATGGGAAAAGTCATCTCCGGTGAACTTTTGTATTGGGAAAGTCATCTCCGGTGAACTTTTGTATTGGGAAAGTCATCTTCGGTGAACTTTTGTATTGGGAAAGTCATGCCCGGTGAACTTTTGTATTGGGAAAATCATCTCCGGTGAACTTTTCTATGAGAAAAGTCATGCCCGGTGAACTTTTGTATTGGGAAAGTCATCTCCGGTGAACTTTTCTATGGGAAAAGCCATCTCCGGTGAACTTTTCTATGGGAAAATTCATCTCCGGTGAACTTTTGTATTGGGAAAGTCATCTCCGGTGAACTTTTGTATTGGGAAAGTCATGCCCGGTGAACTTTTGTATTGGGAATGTCACGCCCGGTGAACTTTTGTATTGGGAAAGTCATCTCCGGTGAACTTTTGTATTGGGAAAGTCATGCCCGGTGAACTTTTGTATTGGGAAAGTCATCTCCGGTGAACTTTTCTATGGGAAAAGTCATCTCCGGTGAACTTTTGTATTGGGAAAGTCATCTCCGGTGAACTTTTGTATTGGGAAAGTCATGCCCGGTGAACTTTTGTATTGGGAAAGTCATGCCCGGTGAACTTTTGTATTGGGAAAGTCATCTCCGGTGAACTTTTGTATTGGGAAAGTCATGCCCGGTGAACTTTTGTATTGGGAAAGTCATCTCCGGTGAACTTTTCTATGGGAAAAGTCATCTCCGGTGAACTTTTGTATTGGGAAAGTCATCTCCGGTGAACTTTTGTATTGGGAAAGTCATGCCCGGTGAACTTTTGTATTGGGAAAGTCATCTCCGGTGAACTTTTCCATGGGAAAGTCATGCCCGGTGAACTTTTGTATTGGGAAAGTCATCTCCGGTGAACTTTTCTATGGGAAAAGTCATCTCCGGTGAACTTTTGTATTGGGAAAGTCATGCCCGGTGAACTTTTGTATTGGGAAAGTCATGCCCGGTGAACTTTTGTATTGGGAAAGTCATCTCCGGTGAACTTTTGTATTGGGAAAGTCATCTCCGGTGAACTTTTGTATTGGGAAAGTCATGCCCGGTGAACTTTTGTATTGGGAAAGTCATGCCCGGTGAACTTTTGTATTGGGAAAGTCATCTCCGGTGAACTTTTGTATTGGGAAAGTCATCTCCGGTGAACTTTTGTATTGGGAAAGTCATGCCCGGTGAACTTTTGTATTGGGAAAGTCATGCCCGGTGAACTTTTGTATTGGGAAAGTCATGCCCGGTGAACTTTTGTATTGGGAAAGTCATCTCCGGTGAACTTTTGTATTGGGAAAGTCATGCCCGGTGAACTTTTGTATTGGGAAAGTCATGCCCGGTGAACTTTTGTATTGGGAAAGTCATGCCCGGTGAACTTTTGTATTGGGAAAGTCATGCCCGGTGAACTTTTGTATTGGGAAAGTCATGCCCGGTGAGCTTTTGTATTGGGAAAGTCATCTCCGGTGAACTTTTGTATTGGGAAAGTCATCTCCGGTGAACTTTTGTATTGGGAAAGTCATGCTCGGTGAACTTTTGTATTGGGAAAGTCATGCCCGGTGACCTTTTGTATTGGGAAAGTCATGCCCGGTGAACTTTTGTATTGGGAAAGTCATGCCCGGTGAACTTTTGTATTGGGAAAGTCATGCCCGGTGAACTTTTGTATTGGGAAAGTCATGCCCGGTGAACTTTTGTATTGGGAAATTCATGGCCGGTGAACTTTTGTATTGGGAAAGTCATGCCCGGTGAACTTTTCTATGGGAAAAGTCATGCCCGGTGAACTTTTGTATTGGGAAAGTCATGCCCGGTGAACTTTTGTATTGGGAAAGTCATGCCCGGTGAACTTTTGTATTGGGAAAGTCATGTCCGGTGAACTTTTGTATTGGGAAAGTCATGCCCTGTGAACTTTTGTATTGGGAAAGTCATGCCCGGTGAACTTTTCTATGGGAGAAGTCATGCCCGGTGAACTTTTGTATTGGGAAAGTCATGCCCGGTGAACTTTTGTATTGGGAGAGTCATCTCCGGTGAACTTTTGTATTGGGAAAGTCATGCCCGGTGAACTTTTGTATTGGGAAAGTCATGCCCGGTGAACTTTTGTATTGGGAAAGTCATCTCCGGTGAACTTTTGTATTGGGAAAGTCATGCCCGGTGAACTTTTGTATTGGGAAAGTCATCTCCGGTGAACTTTTCTATGGGAAAAGTCATCTCCGTTGAACTTTTGTATTGGGAAAGTCATGCCCGGTGAACTTTTGTATTGGGAAAGTCATGCCCGGTGAAGTTTTGTATTGGGAAAGTCATGCCCGGTGAACTTTAGTATTGGGAAAGTCATGCCCGATGAACTTTTGTATTGGGAAAGTCATGCCCCGTGAACTTTTGTATTGGGAAAGTCATGCCCGGTGAACTTTTGTATTGGGGGAGTCATCTTCGGTGAACTTTTGTATTGGGAAAGTCATGCCCGGTGAACTTTTGTATTGGGAAAGTCATCTCCGGTGAACTTTTGTATTGGGAAAGTCATGCCCGGTGAACTTTTGTATTGGGAAAGTCATGCCCGGTGAACTTTTGTATTGGGAAAGTCATGCCCGGTGAACTTTTGTATTGGGAAAGTCATGCCCGGTGAACTTTTATATTGGGAAAGTCATGCCCGGTGAACTTTTGTATTGGGAAAGTCATGCCCGGTGAACTTTTGTATTGGGAAAGTCATGCCCGGTGAACTTTTGTATTGGGAAAGTCATGCCCGGTGAACTTTTGTATTGGGAAAGTCATGCCCGGTGAACTTTTGTATTGGGAAAGTCATCTCCGGTGAACTTTTGTATTGGGAAAGTCATGCCCGGTGAACTTTTGTATTGGGAAAGTCATCTCCGGTGAACTTTTCTATGGGAAAAGTCATCTCCGGTGAACTTTTGTATTGGGAAAGTCATCTCCGGTGAACTTTTGTATTGGGAAAGTCATGCCCGGTGAACTTTTGTATTGGGAAAGTCATGCCCGGTGAACTTTTGTATTGGGAAAGTCATGCCCGGTGAACTTTTGTATTGGGAAAGTCGTGCCCGGTGAACTTTTGTATTGGGAAAGTCATCTCCGGTGAACTTTTGTATTGGGAAAGTCATGCCCGGTGAACTTTTGTATTGGGAAAGTCATGCCCGGTGAACTTTTGTATTGGGAAAGTCATGCCCGGTGAACTTTTGTATTGGGAAAGTCATCCCGGTGAACTTTTGTATTGGGAAAGTCATGCCCGGTGAACTTTTGTATTGGGAAAGTCATCTCCGGTGAACTTTTCTATGAGAAAAGTCATGCCCGGTGAACTTTTGTATTGGGAAAGTCATCTCCGGTGAACTTTTCTATGGGAAAAGTCATCTCCGGTGAACTTTTCTATGGGAAAAGTCATCTCCGGTGAACTTTTGTATTGGGAAAGTCATCTCCGGTGAACTTTTGTATTGGGAAAGTCATGCCCGGTGAACTTTTGTATTGGGAAAGTCACGCCCGGTGAACTTTTGTATTGGGAAAGTCATCTCCGGTGAACTTTTGTATTGGGAAAGTCATGCCCGGTGAACTTTTGTATTGGGAAAGTCATCTCCGGTGAACTTTTCTATGGGAAAAGTCATCTCCGGTGAACTTTTGTATTGGGAAAGTCATCTCCGGTGAACATTTGTATTGGGAAAGTCATGCCCGGTGAACTTTTGTATTGGGAAAGTCATGCCCGGTGAACTTTTGTATTGGGAAAGTCATCTCCGGTGAACTTTTGTATTGGGAAAGTCATGCCCGGTGAACTTTTGTATTGGGAAAGTCATCTCCGGTGAACTTTTCTATGGGAAAAGTCATCTCCGGTGAACTTTTGTATTGGGAAAGTCATCTCCGGTGAACTTTTGTATTGGGAAAGTCATGCCCGGTGAACTTTTGTATTGGGAAAGTCATCTCCGGTGAACTTTTCTATGGGAAATGTCATCTCCGGTGAACTTTTGAATTGGGAAAGTCATGCCCGGTGAACTTTTGTATTGGGAAAGTCATCTCCGGTGAACTTTTGTATTGGGAAAGTCATGCCCGGTGAACTTTTGTATTGTCATCTCCGGTGAACTTTTCTATGGGAAAAGTCATCTCCGGTGAACTTTTGTATTGGGAAAGTCATGCCCGGTGAACTTTTGTATTGGGAAAGTCGTGCCCGGTGAACTTTTGTATTGGGAAAGTCATCTCCGGTGAACTTTTGTATTGGGAAAGTCATGCCCGGTGAACTTTTGTATTGGGAAAGTCATGCCCGGTGAACTTTTCTATGGGAAAAGTCATCTCCGGTGAACTTTTGTATTGGGAAAGTCATCTCCGGTGAACTTTTGTATTGGGAAAGTCATGCCCGGTGAACTTTTGTATTGGGAAAGTCATCTCCGGTGAACTTTTCTATGGGAAAAGTCATGTCCGGTGAACTTTTGTATTGGGAAAGTCATGCCCGGTGAACTTTTGTATTGGGAAAGTCATGCCCGGTGAACTTTTGTATTGGGAAAGTCATCTCCGGTGAACTTTTGTATTGGGAAAGTCATGCCCGGTGAACTTTTGTATTGGGAAAGTCATGCCCGGTGAACTTTTGTATTGGGAAAGTCATCTCCGGTGAACTTTTCTATGGGAAATGTCATCTCCGGTGAACTTTTGAATTGGGAAAGTCATGCCCGGTGAACTTTTGTATTGGGAAAGTCATCTCCGGTGAACTTTTGTATTGGGAAAGTCATGCCCGGTGAACTTTTGTATTGTCATCTCCGGTGAACTTTTCTATGGAAAAGTCATCTCCGGTGAACTTTTGTATTGGGAAAGTCATGCCCGGTGAACTTTTGTATTGGGAAAGTCGTGCCCGGTGAACTTTTGTATTGGGAAAGTCATCTCCGGTGAACTTTTGTATTGGGAAAGTCATGCCCGGTGAACTTTTGTATTGGGAAAGTCATCTCCGGTGAACTTTTGTATTGGGAAAGTCATCTCCGGTGAACTTTTGTATTGGGAAAGTCATCTCCGGTGAACTTTTGTATTGGGAAGTCATCTCCGGTGAACTTTTCTATGGGAAAAGTCATCTCCGGTGAACTTTTCTATGGGCAAAGTCATCTCCGGTGAACTTTTGTATTGGGAAAGTCATCTCCGGTGAACTTTTGTATTGGGAAAGTCATGCCCGGTGAACTTTTGTATTGGGAAAGTCACGCCCGGTGAACTTTTGTATTGGGAAAGTCATCTCCGGTGAACTTTTGTATTGGGAAAGTCATGCCCGGTGAACTTTTGTATTGGGAAAGTCATCTCCGGTGAACTTTTCTATGGGAAAAGTCATCTCCGGTGAACTTTTGTATTGGGAAAGTCATCTCCGGTGAACATTTGTATTGGGAAAGTCATGCCCGGTGAACTTTTGTATTGGGAAAGTCATGCCCGGTGAACTTTTGTATTGGGAAAGTCATCTCCGGTGAACTTTTGTATTGGGAAAGTCATGCCCGGTGAACTTTTGTATTGGGAAAGTCATCTCCGGTGAACTTTTGTATTGGGAAAGTCATCTCCGGTGAACTTTTGTATTGGGAAAGTCATCTCCGGTGAACTTTTGTATTGGGAAAGTCATCTCCGGTGAACTTTTGTATTGGGAAAGTCATCTCCGGTGAACTTTTGTATTGGGAAAGTCATCTCCGGTGAACTTTTCTATGGAAAAAGTCATCTCCGGTGAACTTTTGTATTGGGAAAGTCATCTCCGGTGAACATTTGTATTGGGAAAGTCATGCCCGGTGAACTTTTGTATTGGGAAAGTCATCTCCGGTGAACTTTTGTATTGGGAAAGTCATCTCCGGTGAACTTTTGTATTGGGAAAGTCATCTCCGGTGAACTTTTGTATTGGGAAAGTCATCTCCGGTGAACTTTTGTATTGGGAAAGTCAACTCCGGTGAACTTTTCTATGGGAAAAGTCATCTCCGGTGAACTTTTCTATGGGAAAAGTCATCTCCGGTGAACTTTTGTATTGGGAAAGTCATCTCCGGTGAACTTTTGTATTGGGAAAGTCATGCCCGGTGAACTTTTGTATTGGGAAAGTCACGCCCGGTGAACTTTTGTATTGGGAAAGTCATCTCCGGTGAACTTTTGTATTGGGAAAGTCATGCCCGGTGAACTTTTGTATTGGGAAAGTCATCTCCGGTGAACTTTTCTATGGGAAAAGTCATGCCCGGTGAACTTTTGTATTGGGAAAGTCATCTCCGGTGAACTTTTGTATTGGGAAAGTCATGCCCGGTGAACTTTTGTATTGGGAAAGTCATCTTCGGTGAACTTTTCTATGGGAAAAGTCATCTCCGGTGAACTTTTGTATTGGGAAAGTCATCTCCGGTGAACTTTTGTATTGGGAAAGTCACGCCCGGTGAACTTTTGTATTGGGAAAGTCATCTCCGGTGAACTTTTGTATTGGGAAAGTCATGCCCGGTGAACTTTTGTATTGGGAAAGTCATCTCCGGTGAACTTTTCTATGGGAAAAGTCATCTCCGGTGAACTTTTGTATTGGGAAAGTCATCTCCGGTGAACATTTGTATTGGGAAAGTCATGCCCGGTGAACTTTTGTATTGGGAAAGTCATGCCCGGTGAACTTTTGTATTGGGAAAGTCATCTCCGGTGAACTTTTGTATTGGGAAAGTCATCTCCGGTGAACTTTTCTATGGGAAAAGTCATCTCCGGTGAACTTTTGTATTGGGAAAGTCATCTCCGGTGAACTTTTGTATTGGGAAAGTCATGCCCGGTGAACTTTTGTATTGGGAAAGTCATCTCCGGTGAACTTTTCTATGGGAAATGTCATCTCCGGTGAACTTTTGAATTGGGAAAGTCATGCCCGGTGAACTTTTGTATTGGGAAAGTCATCTCCGGTGAACTTTTGTATTGGGAAAGTCATGCCCGGTGAACTTTTGTATTGTCATCTCCGGTGAACTTTTCTATGGGAAAAGTCATCTCCAGTGAACTTTTGTATTGGGAAAGTCATGCCCGGTGAACTTTTGTATTGGGAAAGTCGTGCCCGGTGAACTTTTGTATTGGGAAAGTCATCTCCGGTGAACTTTTGTATTGGGAAAGTCATGCCCGGTGAACTTTTGTATTGGGAAAGTCATGCCCGGTGAACTTTTCTATGGGAAAAGTCATCTCCGGTGAACTTTTGTATTGGGAAAGTCATCTCCGGTGAACTTTTGTATTGGGAAAGTCATGCCCGGTGAACTTTTGTATTGGGAAAGTCATCTCCGGTGAACTTTTCTATGGGAAAAGTCATGTCCGGTGAACTTTTGTATTGGGAAAGTCATGCCCGGTGAACTTTTGTATTGGGAAAGTCATGCCCGGTGAACTTTTGTATTGGGAAAGTCATCTCCGGTGAACTTTTGTATTGGGAAAGTCATGCCCGGTGAACTTTTGTATTGGGAAAGTCATGCCCGGTGAACTTTTGTATTGGGAAAGTCATCTCCGGTGAACTTTTCTATGGGAAATGTCATCTCCGGTGAACTTTTGAATTGGGAAAGTCATGCCCGGTGAACTTTTGTATTGGGAAAGTCATCTCCGGTGAACTTTTGTATTGGGAAAGTCATGCCCGGTGAACTTTTGTATTGTCATCTCCGGTGAACTTTTCTATGGGAAAAGTCATCTCCGGTGAACTTTTGTATTGGGAAAGTCATGCCCGGTGAACTTTTGTATTGGGAAAGTCGTGCCCGGTGAACTTTTGTATTGAGAAAGTCATCTCCGGTGAACTTTTGTATTGGGAAAGTCATGCCCGGTGAACTTTTGTATTGGGAAAGTCATGCCCGGTGAACTTTTGTATTGGGAAAGTCATGCCCGGTGAACTTTTGTATTGGGAAAGTCATCTCCGGTGAACTTTTGTATTGGGAAAGTCATCTCCGGTGAACTTTTGTATTGGGAAAGTCATCTCCGGTGAACTTTTGTATTGGGAAAGTCATCTCCGGTGAACTTTTCTATGGGAAAAGTCATCTCCGGTGAACTTTTCTATGGGAAAAGTCATCTCCGGTGAACTTTTGTATTGGGAAAGTCATCTCCGGTGAACTTTTGTATTGGGAAAGTCATGCCCGGTGAACTTTTGTATTGGGAAAGTCACGCCCGGTGAACTTTTGTATTGGGAAAGTCATCTCCGGTGAACTTTTGTATTGGGAAAGTCATGCCCGGTGAACTTTTGTATTGGGAAAGTCATGCCCGGTGAACTTTTGTATTGGGAAAGTCATGCCCGGTGAACTTTTGTATTGGGAAAGTCATCTCCGGTGAACTTTTGTATTGGGAAAGTCATCTCCGGTGAACTTTTGTATTGGGAAAGTCATCTCCGGTGAACTTTTGTATTGGGAAAGTCATCTCCGGTGAACTTTTCTATGGGAAAAGTCATCTCCGGTGAACTTTTCTATGGGAAAAGTCATCTCCGGTGAACTTTTGTATTGGGAAAGTCATCTCCGGTGAACTTTTGTATTGGGAAAGTCATGCCCGGTGAACTTTTGTATTGTCATCTCCGGTGAACTTTTCTATGGGAAAAGTCATCTCCGGTGAACTTTTGTATTGGGAAAGTCATGCCCGGTGAACTTTTGTATTGGGAAAGTCGTGCCCGGTGAACTTTTGTATTGGGAAAGTCATCTCCGGTGAACTTTTGTATTGGGAAAGTCATGCCCGGTGAACTTTTGTATTGGGAAAGTCATGCCCGGTGAACTTTTCTATGGGAAAAGTCATCTCCGGTGAACTTTTGTATTGGGAAAGTCATCTCCGGTGAACTTTTGTATTGGGAAAGTCATGCCCGGTGAACTTTTGTATTGGGAAAGTCATCTCCGGTGAACTTTTCTATGGCAAAAGTCATGTCCGGTGAACTTTTGTATTGGGAAAGTCATGCCCGGTGAACTTTTGTATTGGGAAAGTCATGCCCGGTGAACTTTTGTATTGGGAAAGTCATCTCCGGTGAACTTTTGTATTGGGAAAGTCATGCCCGGTGAACTTTTGTATTGGGAAAGTCATGCCCGGTGAACTTTTGAATTGGGAAAGTCATGCCCGGTGAACTTTTGTATTGGGAAAGTCATCTCCGGTGAACTTTTGTATTGGGAAAGTCATGCCCGGTGAACTTTTGTATTGTCATCTCCGGTGAACTTTTCTATGGGAAAAGTCATCTCCGGTGAACTTTTGTATTGGGAAAGTCATGCCCGGTGAACTTTTGTATTGGGAAAGTCGTGCCCGGTGAACTTTTGTATTGGGAAAGTCATCTCCGGTGAACTTTTGTATTGGGAAAGTCATGCCCGGTGAACTTTTGTATTGGGAAAGTCATGCCCGGTGAACTTTTGTATTGGGAAAGTCATGCCCGGTGAACTTTTGTATTGGGAAAGTCATCTCCGGTGAACTTTTGTATTGGGAAAGTCATCTCCGGTGAACTTTTGTATTGGGAAAGTCATCTCCGGTGAACTTTTGTATTGGGAAAGTCATCTCCGGTGAACTTTTCTATGGGAAAAGTCATCTCCGGTGAACTTTTCTATGGGAAAAGTCATCTCCGGTGAACTTTTGTATTGGGAAAGTCATCTCCGGTGAACTTTTGTATTGGGAAAGTCATGCCCGGTGAACTTTTGTATTGGGAAAGTCACGCCCGGTAAACTTTTGTATTGGGAAAGTCATCTCCGGTGAACTTTTGTATTGGGAAAGTCATGCCCGGTGAACTTTTGTATTGGGAAAGTCATCTCCGGTGAACTTTTCTATGGGAAAAGTCATCTCCGGTGAACTTTTGTATTGGGAAAGTCATCTCCGGTGAACATTTGTATTGGGAAAGTCATGCCCGGTGAACATTTGTATTGGGAAAGTCATGCCCGGTGAACTTTTGTATTGGGAAAGTCATCTCCGGTGAACTTTTGTATTGGGAAAGTCATGCCCGGTGAACTTTTGTATTGGGAAAGTCATCTCCGGTGAACTTTTGTATTGGGAAAGTCATCTCCGGTGAACTTTTGTATTGGGAAAGTCATCTCCGGTGAACTTTTGTATTGGGAAAGTCATCTCCGGTGAACTTTTCTATGGGAAAAGTCATCTCCGGTGAACTTTTGTATTGGGAAAGTCATCTCCGGTGAACATTTGTATTGGGAAAGTCATGCCCGGTGAACTTTTGTATTGGGAAAGTCATGCCCGGTGAACTTTTGTATTGGGAAATTCATCTCCGGTGAACTTTTGTATTGGGAAAGTCATCTCCGGTGAACTTTTGTATTGGGAAAGTCATCTCCGGTGAACTTTTGTATTGGGAAAGTCATCTCCGGTGAACTTTTCTATGGGAAAAGTCATCTCCGGTGAACTTTTCTATGGGAAAAGTCATCTCCGGTGAACTTTTGTATTGGGAAAGTCATCTCCGGTGAACTTTTGTATTGGGAAAGTCATGCCCGGTGAACTTTTGTATTGGGAAAGTCACGCCCGGTGAACTTTTGTATTGGGAAAGTCATCTCCGGTGAACTTTTGTATTGGGAAAGTCATGCCCGGTGAACTTTTGTATTGGGAAAGTCATCTCCGGTGAACTTTTCTATGGGAAAAGTCATCTCCGGTGAACTTTTGTATTGGGAAAGTCATCTCCGGTGAACATTTGTATTGGGAAAGTCATGCCCGGTGAACTTTTGTATTGGGAAAGTCATCTCCGGTGAACTTTTGTATTGGGAAAGTCATGCCCGGTGAACTTTTGTATTGGGAAAGTCATCTCCGGTGAACTTTTCTATGGGAAAAGTCATCTCCGGTGAACTTTTGTATTGGGAAAGTCATCTCCGGTGAACTTTTGTATTGGGAAAGTCACGCCCGGTGAACTTTTGTATTGGGAAAGTCATCTCCGGTGAACTTTTGTATTGGGAAAGTCATGCCCGGTGAACTTTTGTATTGGGAAAGTCATCTCCGGTGAACTTTTCTATGGGAAAAGTCATCTCCGGTGAACTTTTGTATTGGGAAAGTCATCTCCGGTGAACATTTGTATTGGGAAAGTCATGCCCGGTGAACTTTTGTATTGGGAAAGTCATGCCCGGTGAATTTTGTATTGGGAAAGTCATCTCCGGTGAACTTTTGTATTGGGAAAGTCATGCCCGGTGAACTTTTGTATTGGGAAAGTCATCTCCGGTGAACTTTTCTATGGGAAAAGTCATCTCCGGTGAACTTTTGTATTGGGAAAGTCATCTCCGGTGAACTTTTGTATTGGGAAAGTCATGCCCGGTGAACTTTTGTATTGGGAAAGTCATCTCCGGTGAACTTCTCTATGGGAAATGTCATCTCCGGTGAACTTTTGAATTGGGAAAGTCATGCCCGGTGAACTTTTGTATTGGGAAAGTCATCTCCGGTGAACTTTTGTATTGGGAAAGTCATGCCCGGTGAACTTTTGTATTGTCATCTCCGGTGAACTTTTCTATGGGAAAAGTCATCTCCGGTGAACTTTTGTATTGGGAAAGTCATGCCCGGTGAACTTTTGTATTGGGAAAGTCGTGCCCGGTGAACTTTTGTATTGGGAAAGTCATCTCCGGTGAACTTTTGTATTGGGAAAGTCATGCCCGGTGAACTTTTGTATTGGGAAAGTCATGCCCGGTGTACTTTTCTATGGGAAAAGTCATCTCCGGTGAACTTTTGTATTGGGAAAGTCATCTCCGGTGAACTTTTGTATTGGGAAAGTCATGCCCGGTGAACTTTTGTATTGGGAAAGTCATCTCCGGTGAACTTTTCTATGGGAAAAGTCATGTCCGGTGAACTTTTGTATTGGGAAAGTCATGCCCGGTGAACTTTTGTATTGGGAAAGTCATGCCCGGTGAACTTTTGTATTGGGAAAGTCATCTCCGGTGAACTTTTGTATTGGGAAAGTCATGCCCGGTGAACTTTTGTATTGGGAAAGTCATGCCCGGTGAACTTTTGTATTGGGAAAGTCATCTCCGGTGAACTTTTGTATTGGGAAAGTCATGCCCGGTGAACTTTTGTATTGGGAAAGTCATCTCCGGTGAACTTTTGTATTGGGAAAGTCATCTCCGGTGAACTTTTGTATTGGGAAAGTCATCTCCGGTGAACTTTTGTATTGGGAAAGTCATCTCCGGTGAACTTTTCTATGGGAAAAGTCATCTCCGGTGAACTTTTGTATTGGGAAAGTCATCTCCGGTGAACATTTGTATTGGGAAAGTCATGCCCGGTGAACTTTTGTATTGGGAAAGTCATGCCCGGTGAACTTTTGTATTGGGAAAGTCATCTCCGGTGAACTTTTGTATTGGGAAAGTCATCTCCGGTGAACTTTTGTATTGGGAAAGTCATCTCCGGTGAACTTTTGTATTGGGAAAGTCATCTCCGGTGAACTTTTCTATGGGAAAAGTCATCTCCGGTGAACTTTTCTATGGGAAAAGTCATCTCCGGTGAACTTTTGTATTGGGAAAGTCATCTCCGGTGAACTTTTGTATTGGGAAAGTCATGCCCGGTGAACTTTTGTATTGGGAAAGTCACGCCCGGTGAACTTTTGTATTGGGAAAGTCATCTCCGGTGAACTTTTGTATTGGGAAAGTCATGCCCGGTGAACTTTTGTATTGGGAAAGTCATCTCCGGTGAACTTTTCTATGGGAAATGTCATCTCCGGTGAACTTTTGAATTGGGAAAGTCATGCCCGGTGAACTTTTGTATTGGGAAAGTCATCTCCGGTGAACTTTTGTATTGGGAAAGTCATGCCCGGTGAACTTTTCTATGGGAAATGTCATCTCCGGTGAACTTTTGAATTGGGAAAGTCATGCCCGGTGAACTTTTGTATTGGGAAAGTCATCTCCGGTGAACTTTTGTATTGGGAAAGTCATGCCCGGTGAACTTTTGTATTGTCATCTCCGGTGAACTTTTCTATGGGAAAAGTCATCTCCGGTGAACTTTTGTATTGGGAAAGTCATGCCCGGTGAACTTTTGTATTGGGAAAGTCGTGCCCGGTGAACTTTTGTATTGGGAAAGTCATCTCCGGTGAACTTTTGTATTGGGAAAGTCATGCCCGGTGAACTTTTGTATTGGGAAAGTCATGCCCGGTGAACTTTTGTATTGGGAAAGTCATGCCCGGTGAACTTTTGTATTGGGAAAGTCATCTCCGGTGAACTTTTGTATTGGGAAAGTCATCTCCGGTGAACTTTTGTATTGGGAAAGTCATCTCCGGTGAACTTTTGTATTGGGAAAGTCATCTCCGGTGAACTTTTCTATGGGAAAAGTCATCTCCGGTGAACTTTTCTATGGGAAAAGTCATCTCCGGTGAACTTTTGTATTGGGAAAGTCATCTCCGGTGAACTTTTGTATTGGGAAAGTCATGCCCGGTGAACTTTTGTATTGGGAAAGTCACGCCCGGTGAACTTTTGTATTGGGAAAGTCATCTCCGGTGAACTTTTGTATTGGGAAAGTCATCTCCGGTGAACTTTTGTATTGGGAAAGTCATCTCCGGTGAACTTTTCTATGGGAAAAGTCATCTCCGGTGAACTTTTGTATTGGGAAAGTCATCTCCGGTGAACATTTGTATTGGGAAAGTCATGCCCGGTGAACTTTTGTATTGGGAAAGTCATGCCCGGTGAACTTTTGTATTGGGAAAGTCATCTCCGGTGAACTTTTGTATTGGGAAAGTCATGCCCGGTGAACTTTTGTATTGGGAAAGTCATCTCCGGTGAACTTTTCTATGGGAAAAGTCATCTCCGGTGAACTTTTGTATTGGGAAAGTCATCTCCGGTGAACTTTTGTATTGGGAAAGTCATGCCCGGTGAACTTTTGTATTGGGAAAGTCATCTCCGGTGAACTTTTCTATGGGAAATGTCATCTCCGGTGAACTTTTGAATTGGGAAAGTCATGCCCGGTGAACTTTTGTATTGGGAAAGTCATCTCCGGTGAACTTTTGTATTGGGAAAGTCATGCCCGGTGAACTTTTGTATTGTCATCTCCGGTGAACTTTTCTATGGGAAAAGTCATCTCCGGTGAACTTTTGTATTGGGAAAGTCATGCCCGGTGAACTTTTGTATTGGGAAAGTCGTGCCCGGTGAACTTTTGTATTGGGAAAGTCATCTCCGGTGAACTTTTGTATTGGGAAAGTCATGCCCGGTGAACTTTTGTATTGGGAAAGTCATGCCCGGTGAACTTTTCTATGGGAAAAGTCATCTCCGGTGAACTTTTGTATTGGGAAAGTCATCTCCGGTGAACTTTTGTATTGGGAAAGTCATGCCCGGTGAACTTTTGTATTGGGAAAGTCATCTCCGGTGGACTTTTCTATGGGAAAAGTCATGTCCGGTGAACTTTTGTATTGGGAAAGTCATGCCCGGTGAACTTTTGTATTGGGAAAGTCATGCCCGGTGAACTTTTGTATTGGGAAAGTCATCTCCGGTGAACTTTTGTATTGGGAAAGTCATGCCCGGTGAACTTTTGTATTGGGAAAGTCATCTCCGGTGAACTTTTCTATGGGAAAAGTCATCTCCGGTAAACTTTTGTATTGGGAAAGTCATGCCCGGTGAACTTTTGTATTAGGAAAGTCATGCCCGGTGAACTTTTGTATTGAGAAAGTCATCTCCGGTGAACTTTTGTATTGGGAAAGTCATGCCCGGTGAACTTTTGTATTGGGAAAGTCATCTCCGGTGAACTTTTGTATTGGGAAAGTCATCTCCGGTGAACTTTTGTATTGGGAAAGTCATGCCCGGTGAACTTTTGTATTGGGAAAGTCATGCCCGGTGAACTTTTGTATTGGGAAAGTCATGCCCGGTGAACTTTTTTATTGGGAAAGTCATCTCCGGTGAACTTTTGTATTGGGAAAGTCATCTCCGGTGAACTTTTGTATTGGGAAAGTCATCTCCGGTGAACTTTTGTATTGGGAAAGTCATGCCCGGTGAACTTTTGTATTGGGAAAGTCATGCCCGGTGAACTTATGTATTGGGAAAGTCATGCCCGGTGAACTTTTGTATTGGGAAAGTCATCTCCGGTGAACTTTTCTATGGGAAAAGTCATGTCCGGTGAACTTT